>NC_040903.2:41036857-41363107 GCF_004126475.2 Phyllostomus discolor
GGAACATTTGAGAAACTAAATAATTTTCAACTGAAGAACAATATGTTAAGTCCCAAATTATTAATATTGAGAATGCCAACAGTATACTCAGAATTGTAAGCATACAAATTACTTTAGGGAGGGAAATTCACTTTCAGTTTTATATCCATTTAATGTTTTTAAAGAGAAAATAATAGACCATGAAACAAATACAGTACCACGTGAAATAAATTTAGGAAATGGAAGGGAAAAGGCGATTCCTCCAAACTATAGTAGAAGGAATGGTTAGTAAAGGAATTTTGTGTGTGATGTACTCTGGAGAATCAATTGACAGAACTAAAATTATAATTTCTCACGTTTCCAAGCATTGAATAGAAGTTGACCTTCGTGCCCCAATTGTCTTCTGTCCCTATCTTTCCATTTGAGTTAATGAAGATCTGTAGTAATCTGCCAACATGAGCTGCAGCCCAAAGCCCTGGGGTATTAGTTGATGTACTTAATTTGCCAGCTAGACATGAATTGAGCATTTACTATCATGAATTATCATGCCAAACCCTAGTAGTATAAGCCTGGAAGGAGATAAAAAATATAGGTCATTTCCAATCTCAAACTACTCATGGAAAATTTAACACAACAAACCATTTCACTGAGGAGAGTCAACCCTCTGTTCTCAGCACATGAGCAGGCATCCAGCAGCATAAACAAACATGCCTGAAGACTTAGGAGTCAGCAACACCATTACTATCACAGGAAAAAGAGAAATGCCAACAATAAAGCTCTCCCACAATAATTTAATATTCAATGTGTTACTACTGATGTATTATTAAAATTCCATTTAGCTAAATGTTAGAACTACAAAGGCAGACCATCTGACTACTACTGCATTTAATTTATGTTTTTTCTTAATGTTTGTATCTTTCTATAATGAAAGTATTTTATGTAGATCAGAAAAAATAAATATGGCCATTAATATTGAAACTGATAATTTAGTTACATAAAGGCAAGTCATCAATCATCTCATTGTAAATAAAAATGAATTAACAATCACAAATATAATTTGGAAGATACGTTAAAGAGTAACATGGCAAAATGGATGAGAAATTCATCAATCCATTTCTTTTTTTTCCCCTTTTACTTCTGTGTTTTCAATATTTCACCTTAAATTTGTACTATGATCTAGGGGTGAATAAGGCATATGTGACCATGGCAATATGGCACTAAGTATAGTACATCAAACAAAAAGGTACTTAATAAATATTTGTGGAAAAAAATACTTAAATGGATGAGAATAGAGTTTCCACATTGTTTGTAAGAAGCCAAAGCAATGGTACAATTATACAATAAATACAGATAGGTGATCCCATGAATAGGTTGTTTAGAAAGAATTAATGCTTTATTTCAAGCTATATAATTAATACACACACTTGCAAAGCACAAAGTAAAAATTGCAAGTCTGTACTGATGAAAGTCAGCAGAAAATATTCTGCCCACACCTCAATCCAACCTACCAAGCCAAAACAAAAGAGCAAAATAATCATGGAAAAAAAACCTGAAGATTTTTCTTTAGTCAAAATTTAACAAATGGTTTCAGTATCTACTAATACAGACACATTCACAAAATATCCATAATAAGTCAGCTTCTAACAGACCGTTGATTTTTTTTTTTTTTTTACTTTTGGATCAAATTGTTTGCCGTTAAGAATATGGTCTGTGGGAACTAACTGATTTTCTAGTTCTAAGTGGATTATTATTTCCTTATTTAAAAATAAACAAATGTGAGCCTTGGCTAGTGTGGTGCAGTGACTGAGCGCCAGCCTGTGAACCAAAAGGGTCACCAGTTTGGTTCCTAGTCAGGGCACATGCCTGGGTTTCAGGCCAGGTCTCCGGAGTGGGGTGCATGAGGGGCAACCACACATTGATGTTTCTCTCTATCTCTTCCTCTCTCTCATCCCCTATCTAAAAATAAAATCTTTAAAAAAATAAATAAATACACTTATTATAAATATTGACTCAAATTTATAGGCAGGTATACTATCTAATAATGGCTGTAACACTGACATAAACTGGAATCATGTTAGGTAAATGAAATTCTAACCCACAATTTGCTGACTCCTAAGATTCCAGAAACCAAATCATGATTTTGGATTGTTTCCTGTACCTAAATTTCTTATGGTTTCATTTCTCTCAAATCTGCATCTACAAATTGTTATCTACCCATTGCTAATCTAGTTGCAAGGTTTTGATCTTATGAGAGTAATACAGAACATCCCCTAACACAAAAGTACTGGGAATTTCATATTTGCTAATGATTTTAGGAAATATGGCAAAAGGTGAAATAGGACATTGCAGAGTCTTTCACTATTTCTTTCACTCTAATCCCTTTCTTTTTTCTCTCCATTTCCTTACCATTACAAAATGTGGCAAATAAATAATCTACCTTATCTTATACAAAATTTGACTGATTTCCTTTTATTCTTTTGCCTCAAGCCATAAGAAGTCAAAAGAAAGAATAGACTTTTACTGATAATTTTTATCAAGAAATAGGAGTAAAATAACCCATTATCCTGGTCACTATTAATTTGCCATCCCCTGATCCCAAATCCTTTTTCAAATACATATTTTTTTATTCCTTTCTCCAGTTCTCCTCCTTCTGGTATTGCCATTATGTATACGTTACAGCTTTGTAGTGGTCCCATAGTTCTTCCATATCCTGTTCTCTTTTGCAGTTCTTTGCTTTCCAGTTTTGGTGGTTTTTACTGGCATGTCCTCAAGCTCAGGGAGTCTTTCCTCAGCTATATCCAGTCTACAGATTTGCCCATTGAGCCAGCCTTTTTTTTTCTGTTACAATGATTTTGGTCTCTAGCATTTTTTTGAATCTTTCTTCAAATTTCCATCTTTCTGTTGCTTACTTTTTTCTTTAAAGACTTTAGCATATAAATCATACTTGTTTTAAATTTTTGCTGTAATAATTCTAATATTCCTTCTGTATCTACATTTGGTTCTAATGCTTGTTATGTCTCTTTATGTTTTTTGCCTTTTAATACTCTTTGCAATTTATTGTTTAAAGGTGGACATGATGTACTGGGTAAAAGGAACTGCAATAAATAGGCATTTAGTAATCTGATTGTAAGTTGGGGGGAGAGGAATACCATTTGTACCCCTTTGATTAGGTCCCAGTCTTTAGTGAGCTTGTGCACTGGATGGTGAACTTCAGAAGTGCTTCTTGGTTTTCCCAACTCCTGTCATAAAACAGAATGGCTAGAGAGGGCTAGAGCTGGACATTTCTCTTCCACAGATGGAAAGGTAGAGGAAGCTACAATTTAGTATTTCTTTTCTCCTAGGTCAGTTAGGCTATGATAAAATCACAATAGATTAGACTTTGGTATAACAGTTTCTCTTCAAGACAGGCTATGGTAAGAACAGATTTCTCTTACATATTTTGAATCATTACCTTAATATTCTATTCAAATGTCCCATATCTCAAATGTAACATACCTCAATAGAAATTCTCTATTCTTCCCTTCTTAAGACCTAACTCTAAATATTCTCCCAATTTAGCAACTCATGTCAAACTTCAGTTTTGACAAGCCTGAAGCTTAAATCCTGTTCTGTGACATCATCCCCTGTACATCACACTAAACACATCAACAATTCCTATTTATGATTCTGATTCTACCTGGAGAGTATAATAAGCCAGCCAGAGAAAGACAAGTGCCACATGCTTTTCACTTTTATGTGGAATTTAATGAACAAATTACACACACACAAAAACACAATAGAAACAGGGTCACAGATAGAACAGACTAACAGCTGTCAGACGGGAGGGGAGTGGGGGCTGGTTGAAAAAGGTGAAGAGATTGAACGAAAACCAAACAAACAAAAAAACTCATAGACAGAGATGACAGTATGGTTATTATCAGAAGAGAAAGGAGGGTCAGGAGAAGTAGAAGAAGGTGAAGGTGGGGGTGGTAAATGGTGATGGAAGGAGAGTTGACTTGGGGTGGGGAACACACAATGCAATGTACAGTGGATGTATTATAGAATTGTAGACATGAAACCTATATATTGTTCACCAATGTCACCCTAATAAATTCATAAAAATACATTTAAAAAAGAAAGAAATCACACAGGTGAAGAACAACAAACAAAAAAATAAAACATATCTCAGTTTTGCCCTCTTGATCTCCATGATCAACATCTCTGGCCAAGCTTCAGCAAATGAGTCTTAAATAAAATTTGTACTTCATGCCTATTTCCCTTGAACTTATTTTCCAAAAGAGCAGAAAGAATGCCATTAAACTCAACGTGCATAATATTATGTCCTTTTAAAGCTTTTGCATAGCACTTAGATTAAAACCCAAAGCCTTCTCTATGGCCTGTAGGACCTATCTGTTCTAATCACTATCCTGTCTTCAGTCTGCAACCTCCTAGAATGTCACATTTTTCTTTTCACTTCAGCTACACGCTGTTTTTCTCTGTTTTCTGAAATACTCCAGCTCTTTTTAGGCTTAGAGTCTTTGAATGCAATGTTCGTTATGCCAAAAAATACTTCCCTCTTCTCTTTGCACAAAGAGTTCGATTTCACCTCTTGATCTTTTTTGAAATGTCACTGGCAAAGACATAGCTTCCTTGTCCTTGTTGAAAGTCAGGGTCAGATTTGATGAAAGGAGGAATAAAAAATTCCTCCCTGTTACCATCCCTTTCAGTACCATTTTTTCTTCTCAATAGCAAATTGATGTTAATTTGCAATTCATTAATTTTTTTGATTCCTTATTTTATTGTCTGTTTTCCTGGACTAGAATATGACCCAAAAGGGTCAGTGATCACATTTATTTTGTTTACCATTTGAGCCATAGCAGAATGACAAAGTTCTAGATGATCATAATTAAATATTTTAAATAAATTTCAATATTTAGAAACCTATTCTCTCCCTATGTTTGAATGTGTTTATGTATTAATCTGTCAGCTTAGATTTTTTTTATTAAATACTTGCTTTTGATCTCTTCCCTCAGGAAAATCTACTCAGTGGTTAATACCAACATAAACAATGTTCTACCCATGTACTTACTCAGTGTGAATGATGAATTGACACATTTGGTTAAAAATATCAGGGCAATTGACTTTGAGGATGTTTAAATAGTTCCCTTGAATCATTTAATTTTTTCTTCAATAAATTTAGTTTATTAAAAATTATAAAATATGCACCAACTACACTCAAGTATAAAGTTGATTCAATCTAATATCTGGTCAATCATTTTTCTTATACTGTGCTTTTCAAATAATCCAATTAAAATATCTTGAGAATATGAAAATATATTCAGTATACTTTCAGTATAGTTTCACTATACTTAGTTCAGTATATTCAGAACTCAGTTGTTTAGTATATTTTTTATAGAAGAAAATCAAATTAGTTTGCTTCACTTAAATAAAATAGAATCTGTACCAATGGGTTTTAATAGAAAGCTACAAGAATGATGGAATCCTAACAAAATACCAATTTTTAATGGGTATTTAGTCACCCATTAAAAAATCTTATACACTGCATCACAGGTGTAAAAGAAGCTTAGCAATGCAGAATTAGTCCAAGCAGACATACTTGATCACTTTCAGTAAAATAAAATTTTAAAAAGAAAAGAAAGAAAACCTAGCATTTCCAAGCAAATGATGGATTCTTGATTTTTGTAACATATTTTTTCTAGGCATATTCCAATGTTAGTTGTAACATTTACAACAGTTTTAGTCATCTGAGGAATTAATATAGCCCATAGTAGAAGCATTTATACTTCATAACTTTCTCCCATTTAGTTTCTACCTGTCACTCAGATACTCAACAATCGAAAAATTCAGCAGCTGTACATAACCCAGTTCCAAAAGACTATTGAGACTACCAGGGAAGGCCTGCCTGGTGTGGCTCAGTGAATTGAGTGCTGGCCTGTGAACCAAAGGGTCACTGGTTCAATTCCCAGTCAAGGCAAATGCCTGGGTTTCAGGCCAGGCTCCCAGTAGGGGGCACATGAGAGGCAAACACACATTGATGTTTCTCTCCCTCACTTTTTTTCTCCCTTCCCCTCTTTCTGAAAATAAATAAATAAAATCTTTAAAAAAAGATGATCAAGGAAAATATAAGATTCATTTTGAGCCGTATTATTTGAAAATAAATTCAAACGTTAGTTGGTTTAATTTGTCATTTAATAGTTTTACATGTTATCTTGCGCATTCCTAGATACCCCAAGGCTCTTAGAAAAATAATGAACATACATTATGCTAAAAAAATTGTTAAATTCAGAATTTATTAAGCTCTAGTTATCTCTAAAGGATGACTTAACTTTGGATATACTGTATCATATAGATTATTATTTTAAAATCTCAATCCAGACATTTTTTAACTTAATTAAGCAACCATTATAATGGTAATAGCTATATCCTCACATATGGTGGGTAGTACTGAAGCCTCATCTCTGTAACATTATCTGAGGCAAACCAGATGTATTTTCCCTCAAGAAAAGTTTACCCCAAATATGTGAATTAATAATTCTAATTGAAATCATAATGACCAAAATACTCCTCTCCCTAAGAAATATCTTTATGTTCAACCAAGTCTGACAAAAACAATTGAGTATTATCTGTATTTAAATTACGTATTGCCAAACACTGGCATTAAGATATTTTAATGATGCACATATGAATATTCTTTGTTTAATGGTTCATTACCTACCTAAGAGCATTATTCTAAATAAAGGTAATAGGAGTGGTGTTATTTTAGGACAGAATTAATTTTACATAACTCACAAAAAGGTTCATATTGTACTTTGCATATAATATTAAGCAAGTATGTTTCAGTGTTTAAAGGCATGCTTTGTCTTCTAAAATATTTTTTATTATTTTTATTTTGTAAAATAATTTCTAACTAAATGAAATTTTAGTCTCTACATTTCTCCCTTTAATGTCTAAGATAAAATAGATTATTATAAGATCATTGTTTCCATGTTAAAGTTTTATCATAATAAAAAAATAAGAACTTTAAAAGAAGACAGAACTACAATCAGAAAAATTGGGGGCATTTTTTTACTGATTGATTTTAGGAGAGACAAAAGATCAATTTGTTGTTCCACTTATTTATGCATTCATTGGTTGATTATTGTATGTGCCTGACCAGTGATCAAACCTGCAACCTTGGTACATCAGGATGATGCTCCAACCAACCAATCACCCAGCCAGGGCTGGAGCATTTTATAAGACATTCAGTTGCCCTGATTATGAATTGTTTTAGTTAAGTCAAATTTTCATTTGATTAGAACCTCACTTTAGAATTCTGGTACTGGGGCCAAGGGTATTTTTTACTTTTTATTTTTTTAATTAATTTTATTATACTTTGTTCATTATAATTTATGCCCTTTACTCTCTTCTACCTCCAGCCCCCCCAACACCCCTTGCAATCACTAACTACACTTTTGTCTATGTCTATTTAATTCTCCATTCTAGGCATTTAGATCATCCCTTTCCTCCCTCTGTGAAGTCAGTCACCATTTGTCCTTTGCTCTCACTCTCCCATATTTTTACTGACACCTCTATCATCTTCCGTCTTATCCACATGACCCATGAGGATTTATTTTCTTTTCTCTTACTCTCAGGAAGTAGAAGTAAATACATATATTTAACCAAAGGTCTACAGATGTTTTAAAAGTATGGAAATATAGGCAGCATCATTTTCAATCTATCCACATCCACCCTTATAAAATGTTATGGTTAATGAGTTCTTCAATATATTTTTAAACACTACATACTGAAAGAAAGAATATGGGACTATATTTTACAGTGGTTGGGTTGTAGAGTTGTTCACATTCTTTTTATTTTTGTATCATTTTAAGTTTTTGAGAATATTTATGTTTATTTTATATTGGAATATAAATTAAACTTTGTTCTCTTAAAGTACAATCAGTTATTTTATACTTGGACTATTTATGCTATAAGTAGACATTCTGTCATGAGAAAGATTGAAAAGAAACAGGGGAAAAAGAGTAAAAAGTGGGAGCTAATGTGATTTGTCTTTGTTGGCTTGTTTTGGTTGTTTTGGCTGGAAATAGCTCTTTCCTTTATGATTTAGTTTCCCTGTGCTACTGTAACAAAGTACCAAAAACTGGGTTAAATGACAAAAAGGTATGTTCTCTGACTTCTGGAAGCTAAAAGTCTAAGAGTGAGGTGACAGCAGGGCATGCACTTCCTGAAGGTGCTAGGAGGCAAAGAGCTGGTTCAGGCCCCAAGTCCTCACTTCTGGTAGCTCCTAGGCTTGTGTCTGCAAAACACCAACCTTCACATAATATTCTACTTGGGTGCATGTCTGTTTCTGCATTTAAATGCCCCCCTTTTATGGGGATTGGAATTTTGTGCCAATCCATATTGGATTAGGGTCCACTGTGGTGACTTCATCTTAACTTGAACATCTGCAAAATCCCTATTTCTAAATAAGTAACATTAGCAGATACTGGGGGTTAGGACTTTAACAGTTTGGGGCAACACAGTTCAACCCAAAACACCTTGTTAATGTCAAAGACTTTTGGGAGTTCCAAAAATCTGTTTACTGCCATCCTGCTGGATATCATGTTGACAACCTCAGCTGTGGATGGCTCTAAAAAAGTATCTGTCTGGAGCAGTGAATCCCACACACAGCAGCTAGCAGACTCACTGAGAAGTGTTTTTAAAAAATGCATATACCAGTACCATCCTATGTCAATTAGAAGTTCCAGTGCAGTCAGTATGGGGATGGAGAAGGCAATATAAAATTTTAAAATTTACTATGCTCTTCTATTAATCAATCATATATGGAAATCACTCATCTCCAAAGTGTGCACCTCTGGATATGCAGAATAATCTACTGGAGTGCAAGAGAAAATATCAGAATTTCTATTTCTATTTATTCCACTATAGACTTTTAAATATCTATTTATATGTATTTTCATAATGTAACTTATATTATAGTAGTAATCAAATAGTACATATATAAGGTCTATAATTTATAATTAAAATACATGATGGGCAAAAGTAGGTTTAAAGTTGTTCATGTAGGAAATATTGTAATTAATAAGTAATTATACAAGAATAAACTGTTTTGTTTACTCACCACTGTTTTATATACTTACAACTTTGCCCACCCTATATATACACCAGAGATACACTTTCAAGACCTGTCACTAATGGCAGACTACAAGCAAAGGCTTTTGTAGACCATTGTTCTAAAGTACCAACATAGATGGTATCTGTTCTGCTTTATCAGGCAAATATTCACTAAAACTTTTTTAAAAATGATGAAGATGACAATGATAAGCAGGATTCCCATTGGACTTGCAATAAAATATGTTTGTGGGATATTATAACAGATAACTTTGTACTTGCTATGGGCCTTAATTTATACCAGCTAAATGTTCTATACACCAGTCTCATTAATATAAGTGGACAATTTCGTGCCAAACAAGCACACTGTGTGCATACCTCTGCTTTACCCATAAATCAGTGTTTCACTGGCCTAAGGATTTACCGCAAGACGAATCCTTGCGATGAGGGATTATTTTTATTTTACCCTTGAGCTTAGTAAAACTATCCAAAAGTAAAGAACAATAGAAGTTGGGGAATCAGTAATGATGGATTTTTTTATATAGCTTGAAGGAGGACAGAGAGAAAAGAGAAGAAAAAGAAAGGGACAAAGGAAGGTTGTTTTTTTTTTAAATGGAAGAAGCATAAAAAGATTCCAGGTATTAATTAGAGGGAAAATACCTTTCCTATAACAATAAAGTCCTGCCAATTGTGCTGAGAAAGAATGAGGTGGAATTGATTGTGCCAGAATTAGATAAAGTACTAGCTAAACAAAGAGCTTCTGGCATCCTGAGAAATGAGCCAGAAAGTACAAAAAAAGATCAACTCAGTGGCAGTCATCCATTAGATGCCAATGAAGCTAATCCATACCACAAACTTGTGCAAGAAGTAGATTTTCCTACTTGTCTGTTCTCACAACTAATCATTATTTTAAGTGCAGTTTGGGCAGGTGCACAGAGAGTCCCTACTGTTTTGACATTGCATTGGAGAGTTTCCAAGCAGCAAGCTGGTACAGTCCTTGAGTTCCTTCCGCTTTGCTGCTTCTTAAATTCACTTACATCTACAGCCAGCCAGCCAGTCTCCTACCTGTAACATGCAGAGGCAGACCAGCTATTCTAGCATCCAGAGGGGTTCATCTTCAAAACCTTGGAGTCAAAACATCCATAAACTTATTCAGCAAGTGGAAGCAAGAGCGGCCAGTCACTAATACGAACTGAGTGAGTCTACTGAGCTAATATGCTTGGATCATCTGCCTATTATCAGTGATGTTTGGCTAAATTTCTGACATCTTTATGCTCAAAGAAACAGGCTATGTACTCTGACTCACTTCATTTAAAAGCAATGCAAGTAATATACTAACTGATACTGGACTCAGTATGAGAAAGCATTGAAAGGGGCCTTAACTTCTTAAGGTCTAGAAGGTCTAGACTTGCACCACTTAGTTACCATTCTGCATTCCACAGTACCCGAGACTAGATGTCTACTTACTTTCCTCACTCACTGTGCTTTTGCCCTTTTGGGGGAGGCAAATAAGAAATGAGAGAGAAAAGGACTTGAAGCTATTTCATCTATCTCTTTGCTGCCCTTATGAAAGTCCCAAACAAACAGAAATTTTCCTACAAAGATCATTAGCAAGTATTTTTGTAGTTATAGTTCATTAAATAAAAGCAAATGTGTCACAAAAGGATTACAAAACCTAGGGAAACCATGTCCCCATTGTGTGAATGACACTCCCCCAGCCCCAAAGGTTTGCAGACTCTGCCACCTGTCTTGGTGACAGATCCACTGTGTCCCCTGAAAGCTTTCCAGGTGGTGAGCAGAGAGTGAAGCCACATGAGAAACCATCTGTAACATAAAATCATCTGCCAACTCTCCCCTCAAGATCCAGTGAGGACCTGTGACATGTGTATAGATCAATTCAAGTTCCTTAGAAGGAAGAACCTCTGAGATAAAAGTGCATTAATTTTCCCTAGGAGTTAGCAGGTGGCTGATGATCCTACCCACAATATGTGGATCTAGCTATTGACACATAGGTAGAGTAGATGGATTGCCCACTAACATGAAAGAAAAAAAATAACAAGGTTAAAAGAAAAAATACAAAACACTATTGTCTCCTAATACAAGTAATCAATGCTCCATTCACTGGAGGAAAGATTTATATGAGTGCTATCAAGGTACAGAAATTTTGAGCTTCTTCTCTAAATTTCACATACTGGGAATTAACTGTTATAAAATACACTAATAAAGATCATCTGGTATATGAATAATATATTTAAAAAAAAAGGGACTTGAAAAATTCGAAGTCTATGAAGAGGGCAATAAAACCTCACTTTTAAGACATCAGTGAGAAAATAAAACAATAAGCCAAGAAGTGATTTATAAAAAATTACTCTAATTTGGCTCAAACCCAGACATTTTTAAATAAGCTCTGAGACTCTTGTGTTTTAAAAATAAATTCTTTGAAGTGGAAACCTGAGAGATTATGAATGCCTTACTTAGAGATACTCATGTCTTGAATTTTAATTCCAGTCATACAGCTTGCAAACTAACCCGAGAATGGACTTGTTTGCCTCACTATTTAGAAAAGGGCGGAGGGAAGGGGAAACTACACATGGCATCATTGGACCCAAGCCAAGTGGCAGAGTGCTGGGGAAGGAATTGGCAGCTACATTATCAGAGAGATTAAAATGGCAACAACTGTCGATGCATTTCAAAAAATAAGATGTTGCATAGTATGACAAGTATACTCTTTTTCACAAAAGCAGTGAAAATCATTTCATTCCCTCCCCCTGCTTTTTTTGCAATTATCATTCTAGCTTTCTAAATGTTCCCACTTGATTCCAACTACATAGCTATTTTGGTGTAAATGTCAAGCAAATCTTAAAGACTGTATTTTTCTAATCTCAAAAAATGCTTCAACTTTTTTGAAGAAAACAAGCTTCTAACAGAGGGAATTTGGAGGTAACTTCAGACTGATTAAAAATGGAAAATATCAGAAGGAATCATGGCTTAAAAAAACAAAACAAAAAACTGGCTATTAAAATTGTAAGCATTCTGCAATACCCATAATCTAGTCCGTGATGCCTCAATATAACAGCCCTTTTCATTTGAGGGCCTTGGAGCATCCCAAGACAGCTACCTTCTTTAATCTCCAAACTAAACTAGTACTGCAAGATAGAGAAATGCTCTCTATTAAACCTCCAATTTCCAAATAATAAATTCTCAAGTAGAAGAATTTAATTCTTACTAATTACTCAGAAAAAACAACAACAACACAACAACAGGGTGGGGGGAGGGTGCAGCTTGCAAGGTCTAAAGCATGTCAGCCAGATTGAGAGCGGTCCTTCCATTTCACTTTCTCTCGAAGGGATGGAACTTATCCTGCCCAGGAGGGAGCAGCATTGGAGGAAATGTATCTGGTTACTCTTCTTAGCCCCTCTTTCCCTGGAGAGAGGAAGGCTCACTTTAGAAATGAGATTGGGAGAAAGGCTCTGAGTTGGTGTACCTCAAATCAATCTGGTTGCACTCTCCGACCTAGCCTGCTTACGAATGCAAACACTCTCTTATGTTTCCAAAGTGAAAAATCTATCAGGGCAGGCTCTGCCTAGAAAGGATAGAAACCTGAAGTTTAAGGTGGGGTGATTGATTCATTCGGAGAAAAAGCAGGAATTCTGGTTTTGGTTCAGGTTTTAAGCAGGCTTCTCTAACCCAGCTTTATTAGTTACTGAGCTGCTATTCTGATCATTTGCTATAGCTATCCTTCAACTGATTCAGAATAAATAAGAAGTATGAGTGGAACTTCAATCACCTCCATCACAGTGTCCTATCAACAAGTTTATATCAATCCAAAAAAACAAATACGCCTATTTCACAGGTTTTAGCCTAGTGATAATGATGTTACTAATGGCAATATAATAATAATGAAAAATAACTAGCATGCTTCAACACTTACCATGTGCCAAATACTGTACCACCTATTACTGATTTACATGTATTAACTCACAAAATTTTCTTGTTAAGTCTATGAAGCAGAGACTACAATTATAATATCACATAAAATGAGGCAATTCAGGGCTTAATAACCTTTCCAAAGTCACAGAGCACTCTTTACCACCATTTTTATTGTCACTAATAACCTCAAACATTATCTAACTCTCCTCTGAAATTACCAGTCAGTGTATAATTAGTAGTATTTTTTAATATCTGTTCATTTTGATTATTGATATATGTTTACATATCTCTTGTTTTTTTTTTAATGGTGACTTTTGAAAAAAGTAAGAATAGTAAGGACAATACCTAACATTTATGTATCAGGAACTATATTAAGCACCTCTCTAAACAATTGAATGAGGGAAATGGTGTTATCCTCCATTTTACAGGTGAGGTTGAAACTTGGTTTCTTACCAAGGTTATCGAGCTTTAGTGACAGTTTTCAATGTCTTTGTGGCAGACTCTAACACCCACAACCTCAACTCCATGTCATATAGATGAAATTTGAAATGAATAAATGTATCAAACATCTTCAATCATTGATCAGTCTGTAATGCCCCCAAAATTAACCCATAAAACTTAAGAACATGTCTTAACAGTAGACTATTTAAAACATAACCAACATGTTATTACATGTCAAATCATAATTATGAAGTGTTTTGCATATTTAAATCATAAGCCTCATCACAATTCTCTAGTTTTGACATAATTTGAAGAAATTTGTCACGTAGGGGGACTGAGGTATATTATTTCTATTTCACAATACAAAAAAATCCCAAAACCAAGTTTATGGCACCTTATGGTAAGCCTGAGCTCATCCTTCGTAGCTGTGTGGATGGTTTTTGCTTCTTTATCAAAATAGTTTTAGTAATTTTGACCCTAATTAAACCACTTCTGCTTTTTCCAGAAAAAAATGTATCTTTAACATTTGTTTTGAACAGTTTATTAGCAATATCTAAAATTCCTCATCATTAAGTGGCAAGTTAGAATTACCAACAAGGAGACCCTAGAATGCAGACAGTTGGCCTGCATTGTAACTAATAAGGTATAGCCACCTCTCTGTGTGTTGCACATAATGGCAACTCAATAAAGACGGACCGCTTTGTTAACAGATCCACAGAGCTAGATCGCTGGGAGGATGGATGTGCATGGGATATTCAAGCAGTTTATGGATGAGAAGCAAAGCAGGGTACCTACAAACAGGGAGATTAGAAGCAAAATGTTTTCAAAGATACCCTGAAGCAAAACTTCAAACACTGTCATAGCTGTAGGCCACTGGGACTCTTGCAGCAGATGGCTTAAGCTAATGCCCAGCTAAAATGAAATGGCTGCTTTGACAAAGATACCAGTCACCCTCCAATGAGAGAAAACAGAGTTTCAGATGCAGGAAATAGAGTTTCAAATAGAGTCTGCATGTGTGCATGGCTGACAATGGGCTGCAACATACAGAAGAAACAGTTTCTAAATCAAATGTCTTCAAAACACTTTCCCTAAAAAGCATATTATTCTAGAATTTTATGTTAAATAAATGATATCATGGCTTTTTTAGCCTAATTAATTTTTTAAAAAATATAACATATATAATTATCTGCCTCATTTAGCTACATACATTTTATATTAAATTATTTTTAGCATACTACTGACTTGCCATTATTCACAATAATTGATAGCTAAGGTTGCCCATAACACCCTATTTAACTTTTCCATGGTGTTCCAATCAATCTGGATTTAAAATAAAATAATTTAATGTCACAAAAATTGGCCCTGAGGCAAAATAATTACGTAGAAGCTCTCAGCAGAATTTCTTTCATCTCATCTTACAGTTTCTTTCCATTTTTACTGTCAACGCTTCTTTCATGGCAGAAAATCTTTCTCTAGGATGACCTCTGGGTTCTCTCCTATTCTCTTTTTACCAGCGCTTTCCTTAGCTGTTAAATAAACTGGATGGGAGGACCCCCGCTGCCCCGCCACACACACACAAGGGGCACCATGAGAGGAGAGGAGTCAGAACTGAGTGCAGCAGGACAGAAGGAGGTCCATGGGGCTAGAACAGAGCCTTGTCTTAGAACTGAGAGGAAACTGATGCCTGGTTCCTGGTGCAGAGATGCTACAGATGCCACAGTGTACTTGCTGGGCATCACGGGTGACCACATTGGAAAGGAATCAAGAAAGTAATTGATATCAATGTATGACTGAGCTATATTAACTGCATATTCCACCCCTGCAAGGGTTACATAGAATCAAAGGAAACAAAGTTGGGGTGAAGCTGGGGGACTTAGTTGACACCTCTTGGTTTTGATGAGAAAAGATTTTATCTAAACCCTCCTGACTTCTTGCCTGCCCCTGTTCTTCATCATGGGCGTAGGATGTAGATTGGTCATCCATATTACTCTACTTTTCTCAGATGGTTTAAAATAATTCATTAAAAGCCCTAAAGACAAGGAATTTCATTCACCTTTTGCTCTCTTCTCCCTCCATGATTAGAAGGGCAATCTGTCTGGCAAAGTATATGTGTTCCACAGATGCAAAGTTTCCCATCAAAAGCCTTGAACAGAGAGACAGAACATAGTACCAGATCCATACAGCTCATATTGGGCCAGTTACATTGGTAAGACTAGTCTGTTCTCCAAATCTCTAAATCATGCATATATCTCTCAGTTGTTGTCTCTCTAGTGACAGAGGATAGAGATGCCATTTATGAGACCTGATCATTATTTTCTAACTAGAATTTGAGGTGTCCATAACAGAATTAGATGAGAATTAGTCTAACACTATTTGAATTATATTCCCTAACTAGCCATTGCCTTAAATGCCCATAAATCAGTTCTTCATATCAATATATAATCAAATATATCAATTATTTTCTGAGTTGTAGTATCTTCTATAGAAATTAGAGATTATTTTATGTTATCCATATCTACAGTACAATTCTAAGCCTGCTATTATTATCCAACTCACTGTTGAAACCCCAGCTAAGGTTCCATCATTTTCTTTACCTAAACTCCCAAATATTTGCCCATTCTATTTTTCCAATTGACTTATGTGTGCCATGCATTTTTTTCTTTTTCCTATTGTATAATCTACATATGCGCAGTGGTTTCCATCCCAACTTAAGATCTAGGTAAGATCTTACCTTCCATGCACTGCAGGAAACACAGTGGCTTCCTGCAAGATTTCAGTCAATTGTGGTTTTCTTGAACTTCTAGTCCCTCCTGTCTTCCCTCTTTTTGTTTCTGACTTCATTTTTATGCTGATGTTTTGTTCTCTGCTCTTTTACTCTCCTTCATCTTTATCCCAGTATTGATCAAAACTTGAAACACTATCCTTTTATTATTTTCATAAAAACAACTCAAGAAACTTCCATGTGTCTAGCACATTTATAAAAGTATTGAGAGATGAAAGGCATTTAGAAGAAATGCAAGATACCAATTAAAATTTAATATTAAATAGTGTTATTCTTAAAAGCCCACTTTGTCATTGTTCTATGATGCTTGGCCATACCTTTTATTATTTTTCCTTATCTCTTTTCTCTCTCTTTCTTTTTTTCTTTTTCTGCCCTCTGCTAGGGAAGGAAAAACTAAGAAGAAATAAAGGTAAATATTTCCTTGCCAGCCTCTTCTTCTTCAAATACAAGTCAAGACTGCCTTCTCAAGAACTCAGAAGAAGCTTGAAAAGCACCACTTATGGGCAGAGTATCACATAATGATGGTTTCATTCTCCTGGTTACATTGCCAGTACTTTATTAGAATTTCATGATTATAAATCTTCACTAACTCACTGAGACTCCTAGTCAAAGATAAATTTGTACTTCAAAACTCCTCAGCACTTAGCACCATGCCAGGTGTGCAATGTTTTCTCAGGACAACAGAAGTGCTAACCGACAAAGGAGATACTCAGCTTTAAGCTCAAACCAGGCTGAGGAATAAATAGATAGGTGCCTAAGAGTGCCAGTCCCACCTACTTTCATGGGTAGTTAGCTTTGTCTGAAATGTCAATTGACTCCATTCTTCTTTTATGTCTTTGGTCTTTTTCTGACTACTACTTCAGCTTGGGAGTTGGTCCCTGATTTCCACAGTCTTTATTTTGAACCATAAGCTCTACAAATATTAACCCTTGCTTTGTCCCTAAACAGGAAGGGACAAAAACATCCTCTTGAAATACTAAGAGGAAGTGAAGTGATCTATGAAAAAAATTACTGTATTTAATTGTTCTTCCCACTTTGTCTCTATTACTACACTAAAAATATGTTCATGATGCATAAAAAGCCAAGGAATAAGTGCTGATTGTTACACCCAAGCTCTAAAAATCTTGTAGATACCACCACAAAAATTAGGAACAAATAAAATTATGAATACCACTGAAATTTTATTTTCTTCCATAGTTCTAGTATCTAAAAATTAAATTTCTAAGTGATTTGAAAAATAATTTGCCTTTTTCTGTATTTCTCTGTTATTAGGAATTATTTATTCACTAAATGTTCATTAATGATATATACTATGTACTTTGCCGGGTGTTAAATTACAAATGTGAGTAATCTGTGACAAACCAATAATACTAATAATAATAACAACAATATACTATTAAGGTCATTAAAATTTTAATGAATACTATTTTATCTGTTTCAATTTTTAAAAAGAGAATTTTTAACAACATCAATTAGACTGTCAGGCAACTAGTATTAAAATTTAGGAAGGATTGTTGTTTATTTTAAAGCATGGGTATCTTATATAAGAAATATTTCTACAATTAATGGAACACCAAAGTTTCCTAAGTGAAACAGATCACCCGAGAGAGTACAAAAATATTTCTTACTTGTCCCAGTATCCATCCACTGACCATAAAATCCAAGCCCTGAACTGGCCTTATTATAAGGCCATAGTAATCAAAAGAGCATGGTACTAACATAGAAACAGATATCTATATCAATAGAACAAATAGCTCAGAAATAAACCCACATCTTCATGGTCAATTAATATTTGACAAAGAAGGCAAGATCATACAATTGTATGAAGATAGTCTATTCAATAAATGATGTTAAGAAAATTGGACAGATACATGCAACAAAATAAAATTAGACCACCTCACATCATATATAAGAATAAATTCAAAATGGATTAAAGACTTAAATATTAGACTCAAAACCATAAAACTCCTGGAAGAAAACATAGGCAGTAAAATGTCAGACATTTCTCACAGCAATATTTTTTCTGATACATATGTTCAGACAAGGGAAACAAAAGAAAAATAAACAAATGTAGCTATATCAAACTAAAAAACTTTTGGAGAACAAAGGAAACCATCAACCAAGTGAACAGACCCACTACATAGGAAAACATATTCATCAATGGCACTTCTGATAAGGGGTCAATATTCAAAATTTATTTAAAAATAAAACTTATAAAACTCAAAACCAAAAAAAAAAAAAAAACTCTAGACAATTCAATTAAAAAATGGACAAAGGACCTGAATAGACTCCTTGCCTAATAGGACACAAAGATGGCAAATAGACATATGAAAAAATGCTCAATGTCATTAATCATCAGAGAAAATGCAAACTAAAATCACAATGAAATATCACCTCACAATTTTCAGAATGACTATCAAAATACAAAATACAAGTGTTGGCAAGGATGTGGAGAAAAGGGAATGCTTATGATGTCTTTGTGGGAATGCATATTGATGCAGCCACTACACAAAACACTACGGAGTTACATCCAAAAAATTAAAAATGGAACTGACTTATAACCCAGCAATTCCATTTCTGAGAATATATCTGAAGAAACCTGAAATACTAATTTGAAAGAATATACCCATTCCCTATGCTCATTGCAGTGTTGTTTACAATAGTGAATATTTGGAAGCAGGCGAAATGCCCATCAGCAGATGAGTAGATGAAAAAACTGTGGTGCATTTACACAATGGAATACCACTCAACCATAAAAATGAAGGAAATTTTACCCCTTGTGACAGCATGGATGGAACTAGAGAACATTATGCTAAGTGAAAATAAGCCAGTCAGAGAAAGAAAATTATCATATGATTTCACTTACATGTGACTTCTAATAAACAAAATAAACTGTTATAGCAAACAAAATAGAAACAGATTCATAAATACAGAGAACAGACTGACATCTGTCAGAGGGGGTGGGGGTGGAGGTTGGGTGAAAAAGGTGAAGAGATTAAACAAAAAACCTCATAGATTACCAGAGGGAAGAGGGTTTAGGGAATGTGGAAAAGAGTGAAAGGAGGAGAAATGGTAATGGAAGGAGGCTTGACAATACAATATATAAAGGATGTGTTATAGAATCGCACACCTGAAACCTATATAATTTTATTAACCAATGTCACCCCAGTAAATTCAATAAAAATAAATAAACAAATATTCCAACAAAAAAGAAGAAGAAAACAAATAATTAGCCTTCATACAAGCCCCACTCTCTTCCTGGTTGATAAACACATCAGAGCAGAGAAACTCAGGTTATCAAAGGCTATGTTGAGTGTTTCATATATACAGAGCTGCGTCTTATTCCTTTCCTAAAACCAAATAACAAAGCTCTCAGAGAATCCATTAAGGAGACTGGCATCCCATTCATTAGTTGGAGATCCTCTTCCACAGCAAACTGAATGGTCATCACACAGGAATATTTGAGCAGGAAAGGAAATGAGAAATGGAAAGAGAAAGAACAGAAGGGGCAGAGTGGAATAGTCTGTACTGTCATTTTTGCCTTGGAGAAAGTGAACATTACAGAAAGTAATAAAACTTAAAACACTGTGTTCATCTCACAATCATGAAGGCTGACTACCAGGTAAGGGGAACCCAAAAATAAAACGCTGTGTTGACATCCAGAAAGATGAACTGAGGTGTGTTTGACACAGTTATCCATGGAGCAGATCTCCTATGCCAAAGAACCAAAAAGATCCCCAACTAGGTTCACAGGAACACCCCAAGAGAGCCAGCATATGCATGCCTGCCACGGGAAAAGAAACCATCAGCAGTGCCGAGAGATGACCGAACCACAAACTTAATTAAAAAAGAAAAACATTTTCTCTCTTTTAAAATTTTATCGTACCTTCCTATACTAGCAGCCGGAAAAGAGGAGATGCTTAAGAGGGAAAACAGTGGTATAATGGATATCTTAGGAGCAGACATTGTTTCTCTACCCCAAATCCCCCAGGCCTGCCTGACACAAGGAGAAAGGGAGATGTGTAATAAATTGGATAGGCCATTGGACTTTTAAATTGTACTTGAAACTACTGAACATTTTAAAAGTAAATATGTGAATGTAACTAAAAAGTTGAGGGAACTTCTAAGATGTCCCTAAGGAATGGAAAAAAGGAAATTTGAGAGAGCATAGAAATAGGCAGCTTGACCCTACCAAGGTTAGACTGTTCAATAAACAAGTTACAGGTTTCACAGTGTCTAAAACAGAAGAATTCCCCTTCTGGAATTTATCTGTGCTGACACAAAGTATTATATTGTTAAATCAAACTACATAAGCCATAGATGTAACCCAATATCAAACTTCATCAATGATTTAAATAATGTAGGTGAAAAATTCTTCCTTTGGAGGTATCGGAGACCATGAGATACAGCCTAAAAAACAAACAAACAAACAAGAAAAAAACAGAAAGGACGTTCTTCTTTCAAAATGGGACATAGTTTGGCTCCAGATTAAGAGATGAAGCATTCAAGCAATGTATCAGACACATCACTCACAACAGGATGCCATTTGGGCTATCTTACTCAATTACACAGCTTTTGTGAACTCCCACAGCAAGCCACCCCTACCCCCGTAAAAGTGTTAATTGCAGATGTATTTACAATAAGCAATTTCAACAGTATAGATTTTTCCTGCTAAAGATTCTTTCATAGATAAAAAGTTACCATTATCCTTCTGCTAATAAATATAATTAGTGGGTTTATCAGGTCATTAGCATGTTTGCCAGGAGGTCATTAGCATGTTTGCCAGGAGAGTTAATGTAGTCATTCTTTTTGCCTGTACATCTCTAGGGGAAAGTGAACTGATTACAGAACTGCTGCAAATTCTTTTTTCCCAAGGCCCAGTGAAATAAAAGTGTGTTTTCAGGTGCAAGGATGTTTCATTCAAATAATTGTGAACAACCCAAATATATGATAAATCATCATATGTTGTTCTTATACTCATATTATTATGGAACAGTCTATATTTATTATAAGTGATAACAGGTAGATATCTATGTGTTTTGTCATGAAATTATGGTTATGAGAAATGGCTTAATGAATAGGCTGGTTACAGAACAATATATGCCACATGATACTGTATGAATGTGAATTTTATAACACATACACAAATACATAGAAAAAATGGAATGCTTCAGAAAATATACTGATAAGGTCTATGTATATCATTTCTCCTGTCAAATTAGTTTGATTCTAATCTTGGGTTCTTCAGTAGTTCCCCCAGATTCATTGAGATGTATCACACCAAAAATAGTCTAACCCCCTTATAAATACATTACCAAAAGAAATTTTCTTAACTTTGTAACTTACTGCCAAAAAATCTTGAAGTTATTACAACCCTCCTCCCTTCCCCAGACATTATTAGATACAGCTCCTTTCTTCCATATTACTTTGTTTACATATATATATAACATGCCAGATGCATGTACATTCTTTTGTTTGTCCTGTGAAATTCCCCAAGGCAGGGGCTACCTCTATTATCTTCATATCCTTATTGTAATACCTAGCATGCAAAATCTATTATCAATAGGTCTTGATTGCTAATCTGGACAGGAGGAAAGAGGAGAAAGGGCAAGAGTATTGCAGGGCATTGGACTGTTTGTTACTGAGAATAAAGACAAAGATGCAGTGATTGTTTTCATTTTTAAGTATTTAATTTGGAAAGATAAGATATGAAAACAACTTTGTTCTGAAATTACGGGCAAAATTTCTAGAGACAGAGTAACTTCTTCCAGACTCCTCTTCTCCCAACCCCTTTCTACCTTGCTGTATCCACTCCAGGGGAAGAGGACTGTCCACCTTAGGAGTATGCTCTACAAGTAGCAGAAAATCCTACTAAGAGTAGTTTAAACCAGGAGAGATCTGTTACTCACATGGTATTACTAGAAGTCTGGAGTTTAGTGGTGGCTGGTTTTGGCTCTCCTTTCCAACAAGAAACCAAAAGCTTTCTATTTTTCTACTCTTCCATTTTTAGTCCATTGGTTTGGAGCCTCATAATTGCAAGATAACTCCTAAACTTCAGATTCTATGTCTACATTTTAGGAAAGAAGAGGTCAAAGGAACAGATGTAAAGGAGTACTCCAAGTGAATATGTCATATTTTGTCAGGAATTTAAAAGCATTCCAAGGAGCTCCACTCAGCTGACAGTCATTTATATCTCACTGGATACAAAAAAAAACCTCGTAAGGCCATGACTAGATGGATAGAAGCTAGAAAGAAGAGCATTGTGTTTGCCAGAAAACATGGCAGCCACATTTCTTAAGCCAGTTAGTTATTACTTAGGACATTACTTGGACTACAAATATTTGAGCAATGTTATCACATTTAAAGTGTTGCAAACCCGTACTAGTCTCCTTCTCTTGAAATTATTGACTCCTACATCAATGTGATAAGCAGAAGTGGCCAGAACAGTCCTCCTCTAGTAATGCCTATCCATACCTCTCTTTTTTCCTACTCCTTTATTTGATGTAGTTGTATGGATAGACAAACTTTCAGACCTGCCTCTTGATAGGTCCTAGCAGTGGTTCTACTTTCACCCTGCTTCTTCCATGCAGATAGTCAAGAGGACCAGGTCTAAAGTTTGCATTAAAGTAGATGAGGCATGCTAGAAGAACTGCCTTAAATTAAACATAGTCCTTTTTCTCCCTCATAGCCTTTGCCAATACTGTCGTTGAGGACAACAGGTACTAAGTCATTAAAAAGAAAGTAGTATTTCCATGTTATTTATCTGGTTTAGGGGGAAACCTATGAGCAACAAGGGGGAACTGAACATTTCAATTATTTTATCATGTTCTATTCATAATTCTAGTCATGACTCTCATATACCAATTTCTAAAACACCCATAACAGGCATGCAACAATTGGATTCGTGAGTACATAGACATATTCAGATTTTTCCAACTAGCAGAGAGTAAAACTATAACTATTACAACATGAAGCATATTAGGTAGTTGATGCCATAAAGGAATTCCTGTATGCAGAAAAGGTTGAAATGTTCTGAACTGGGGCAAGACAGATTGTTTAAAAATCAAAGAATCATCCATGTTCTCATGGCCTGACATTCTAAAATGTTAGAGACAATTAGGAAATATATTAGACCAAAACACCAATTGTGAAAACCAAATTATATTGCTGAAGTAAAAAGAAGATATATACCCCTCTGAAGAAACAGATGTAGCAATACATGACAACATCCAAACTTAGATTTTAAGGGTAATATATACGTAAGCTTCATGCATACAAATGATGTTACATCAGAAATAAAGAAAAAATTCACAAAAGTTGAGATTTTTTAAAATTTGTTATGATAGAACATATTTTTCAGTTTATACACTATTACAAAAAGCAGGTATTCACAGAAGTTGGAGAATGCCTTGTTGTTAATATCAGAAAGAAAAATTAGTCTTACATTCTACTTTATTGCCTTTTTTATCTTCAAAGAGAACATTTGTTACAATGGGAAGGATAAGAAAAACAATGGTAACAGGATTAAAAACATGATATATGACACCATCAGAGAAGAATGCTTTAGGCTCTTATGAGTGGCTCCGAAATGCAAACCCACAGACCGGCTGCAGAGGAAACACTGGAAAAAGTGTTCACATCTAGATGCCTGGACCTGCCTTTGAAGGTAATGACTCAATAGGTCTAAGACAGAGCCTAGAATTCTATATTTTTAAAAAAGCCCCATGAATGATTCTGATGTGTGACAGGAAAGCGGAACCCCTGAAAGAATTCTAGTCTCATGACCTGGACGACTACATATCTTGGACTTAAAAGAACCTGTCTTCTGTCAGCTTTGAAGAATTTAGAAAACAGGGAGCTGAAAGCATTAAATAAAGACTGGAAATGGATAGGGATGTTCAAGGCAAAAATAAGCAAACAAACAAATTCAAACATCCAGAGAAAAGGGGGAATTGGCCAGGATCACAGAATAGCAAGAAGGCCACAGGAAGGCCACTAGAAAGCTGTGAGTAAGTTCGGGGAGCAGCAGGAAATGAGGGAGGAGAGATGGATGAGGACCAGCACTTGTAGGAACAAATATATGGGTTATAGTATGGACACAACATTTATTCTGAATACATTGAAAAGCCATTTAACGATTATGAGCAAAAGATTTGTTTTTTGTTTTTTGGGTTGTTTTTAAAGATTGTATTTATTTATATTTCGAGTGGGAAGGGAGGGAGAAAGAGAGAGCCAGAGAAACATCAATGTGCAGTTGCTGGGGGTCATGGCCTGCAACCCAGGCATGTACCCTGACTGGGAATTGAACCTTCGACATTTTGGTTCGCAGCCTGCTCTCAATCCACTGAGCTACACCAGCCAGGGCTCAGAAGATTTCTTTTAAATATATTTTTAAAGATAATTTTAAAAGCAGGATGGACAAAATTTATTATCTATCCAAATGAATTAGTTAGCTTAATATACATTTCTTAGAATGGCAGCAGTGGAAATAGTGAGAATTTGACTAATTCTGGATATACTTTAAAAGTATAACTGCAAGGATTTGGGATGAATAGGTTATATGGAGGATGAGGCAGAGAGAGAACTCAAGGTCCTAGATGTTTGCACAGCCCTTGGGTAAATGACGGTACCCTTTTTTTAAATAAGGAAATCTGAGAAATAAGCATGTTTGGGAGGGTAAGAAAAGTAACAATAGAATTCTAATTGGACATATTAAATTTGATATGCCTATTTAACAACTATGTGGAGATGTCAAGGAGGCAACCAGGCATATGAATCCAGAGCACAGGCAGAATCTAAGACTAGAACTGAAAACTGGGAAGTCATCACTACGACAAGAAATTTAAAGCCAGAAGACCGGAGAGTTATTTTGTAGCACATGTACAGATAAGAACAAGAAGAGGATTGAGAAATGAGCTGTGATGCATTCCAACTTGAATAGATCAGGGAAGCAAAAGGGAATATGAACCCCCAGGAAAAAGTCAAGAGACAGAAGGGCTTGGGAAAGCATATAAGAAATATATTCCAAGAAGGTGAGTGAGTAATCAGTTGTATCAAATATTGTGAAGTCATGAAGTCAAATGAGAATTAACTATTGGACTTGAAAAATAGATGACTTTGTCAATTGCATTTTAGTGGTGAAGTAGAGATGAAATCTGATCCAGAAAAACGACAAATAAGAAAATGAGCAATGAAAAATTATTGAAGTTTTTTTCAATAAAAGAGAGTAAATGTGTACAGGTAAGGGGCATAGGAACATAGGGTATTTTTCCTTTTTAATGGACGCTTTTGTACATTTGTATGTGGATGGTAATACTTCAGTAGCAAACAAAATATTCACTTACTTATGAGGGAGATTTACTTTCCAAAAATGAGAACATTATGTCCCATCTCATGTGCTGTTCTGCAACGTGACCTTAACACTCCTCTTATAAAAAGTTGACACAGACACCGGCCCGCAGTATCAATGTCATTGTGGATGAAATGAGACATTCATGCTGACTACCATGGAGGAAAAGGGACAGCATGGCTTTCTCTCAAGGGCAGCAAAAGCCACAGCCTCTGCCATGATAGGCCTTTATTGAGCTTCTCTGCCCATTACATGACGGTCCTCATTTACTGTGCACAGATTCACTTTAGGTAGTTACCTTTTACAGAAAACAAAGGAGCCAATGCTGCTAATTACATCACAGATGAGGGACATTTGCAAATGAAAAGGCAAAAGTAGTTGGACCAGTTATATTTATCCCTGGAAGGTTTAGCATGGTTTTTAGGAAGTTGCTTTGCAGTAAATGTCCTCAATTCGGGGTGAGGGTGTTTTAGCAAAAAGCAATACTCATAGCGTCCCAGGTACACTGCAGGCCTGATTCCCCACTGGAGAACTTATCCATGGGCATGAGTCCTGCACATCTCCTAGTGGGAGCTGGGCCCACACCATGCAGAGTGGCCTCCCACAAAAAGTGGGGTTTATATTCCTTCCCCTCAAATCTGTACAGTTTGTGACTGGCTTATAATAGCCAGAATAGATGCTGTGTGAAACATCTTATTGTTCTGAGGTGGACCAAAAAGACAATAAAACATACTCCTGGATCACTGGAATACCCCTACAGTAGCCCTAAGCTGTCGTGTAAGCATTTTGAATTCCTAAGTTACTGGGTTGTAAGGAAGCCCAAAAGCACCTTAGGCAGAGATACCAGAGAGAGAGTTCTGAGTTTGTATGAAATGACAGCTGGTCGATCCCCAGCTTCTCCTGAACCTGTGCTCCATTTCCACTAGTTCCTACCACGATCTGACTGCTGTCACGAGGAACCCTTGGTCTGAACCATCCAGCCAATCACTTTCTGATCCACAGGACCTTATAAGATATAACAAAACACTTATACCAAGGTTTGGAGGAATTTGTTATGCAGCAGTAATATTCAAAACAAAAAAGGAAATTTAAAAAATTGTAGGAATAATTTTATTGAATAAGTCAGAAAAACTGTGCTCCAATGAACAAATGTAGAATTTGTCCATGGGAAAAAAGTAGATAGGCAATAATGATATATTTTGATGCATGGGGTAGATTTTATGGTGAGAAAATGATATAGGCAATAATGATATATTTTGATGAGTGGGTAGATTTTATGGTGAGAAAATGAGGTATTTGTCCTCTGATTATTTCTATTTTCTCAGTGCTATAAAAATAGAGTCATCAGCTCAGAGTGAGAAGATGAAAGGAATGTTGAAACCCTAAGAAAAGGGGGAAAGATATGAAATAATCTTTTGAAAGCATGAGAAGCTGAACTCATTGAGGAAGAGGAGTAGGACAGAAAGGCAGTCCTGAGGAAACACATGAGGCTGTGATTGTGATTTTAAAATGAAAGCTGTGAGAGCATTTGTGTTTTGCCTGCAGCTGTGTTTGGCTGCTACAGTGCACATATGCCTGAAAGGAGGGCTTTCTCCACGTTGGCATCTTCCTAGGTGAAGCAGAAAAGAGAGAGAGAAGAGAGTTAAAGTGAATTCAACAAACTGTCATGGTGATAAACAGTTCAATATAATCTGGAAAAGTAGTATGTCAGAGGTACTTATGGGGTAAAGGAATTGTAGGAGGCATAAACAATTAGTAAGCCAAAAATATTTGCCAGTCAGTGAGTGGAATACCTGAAATCAAGATTTTGTGAAAAATGAAGTTCTTTGTAATGACAAGGTCAGAGTATGGCCAAGGGATGTGCAGTCGAGGATAAGTGAAGGGCACACTCATTAGAGACAAAGCAGTCAGGAAACTGAGGGTCCAGGTTGTCGGAGTTCTTATCTGGATGTTTCCGATACTGAGAAAAACAAAAGGCACAGTAAAATCAATCACTAACGTCTCCAGCAAATGAGAAGATATAACTGGCAGTTTGGGGAATGAGTGTTCCAAAGTATAAAGGATGCCATGGTCATGTGCTTCAGACAAACTGAGGGTTTTAACGAAAAGGGACAGACAGTGTCTAGAAAAGACAACAAGAAACAAAGAGGACACCCAGTCTGCCCTGGGCCTTGTGGAATATGGAAGAAAAAGATATTACCATCCAGAGAGCTCTTTTCTAAGAGAATATCTGGGCTTCCTTTAGAACAAAAGGTGATGAAATACTAAGAGCAAACAATATTTTGTAGAGAGCACAGGGAAGGAGTGTGCACAAATGGGAAAGGGAGACACTGAGATGCGGGAACACACTGGGCCGCGTGATGCTAAAATCACAATGGATGTCCTAGGAGGCTTGGGTTTGCATAGGTGCCCAAGGTAAGGTGTGATAAAATTAATCCTGATGGCTTCTCAGGGAATATAAGGAGTCAACTTGATCCTGTCTTGCAGTCGGCCTCTTCAACACTGTGCAATGCTATGAGAAGTACACTGGCAGGTGGTCGGGATAGAGAGCAATCATCTTATCAAAAGCATGTGGAGCTCTGGGGTTTCCTAAAATCCTGCTGTGGGCAGTGTCAAACCTGTGGAATAATAGTCTTACCAGAAGCACAAGGAGTCTTGGGAACTGCCTTAAATCCTGCTAGAGCTGCTCTTATGACAATATGAGGGTTAATTTCACCACAGTCAAATGGAGCTTTGGGGCCTAAAGAAGTTTGCAGATGATAGAGTCAAGCCCATGGGTAGAGAATATTAGCCTTGAATAAAAAAGTAATTTCTGTTTATAAAGCAGGAAGAAATAAGTAAAGACTAGTTTAAAATGTATAGAAATGTTGGTGTTAAGAATTGAGAATTTTAACTGAGAAACAACTTCATTAGTGTTACAATGTGGAGTTAAATACACGTTTAAGAGATTAAATTGTTTACAAACTGTTGTGGGGTCCAGAAAGATAAAGGAAAGGCATGCAAGTATTGCCAGGTAGCCCAGAGAGTTGAATGTGAACATGTAGGTGGCAGGGAGAAAGTTCTCCCTGATCCTCCATGATGTAGTCATCCTAAGCAATGGCAGAAAATTACCTAAGAAAAAACTATATTTAAAAAGGAAAAGGTGATTATTGACATTTTATCTGTATACCTTTCATCTGACTATAAATGTGATATTGCCCTCTAGTTTCAGGCCTTACCCAAGTTGGAAGATATTCACTATATATTCTTACTTAAGTTATGTCATTTGATATTCCAGAATATGATCTCCCTGAAGTCAGGAAATATGTCTTATTCATTTTTATAGCACCAGTATCAGATACCCAGTAGGCATGCACAAATATTGAACAGAAATACATATATATTTGATATACCTTCTAAGAAAATAATGCATATTTATGGTTTAATAAGAATAGATAAAGTGAACTTGTCTTTTTTATGTTATAAATATTTTAGTACATTCCTACTTGTTATATATGTGTAATATATAGAATATAGTATGTATTAGTGAAAAATCTCATCTAACAGCCAACCTTCACCAGTGCTGGTAATTACTGATGCATGCTCATCTACCTTAACAGCAAGAAGGAAAGAAACCAATGTGAAGGGAAAATGGTATTGTCAGTGTCCTTTAAAAATAAAAACCTATTGTATTGCAAGATTTTAAAGCCCAGGTGTTACCTAATTTGCTGTAAATATGTACAGCAGATAATACCAGAACAAGCTATTTCATTTCCATGGTAACATCAGGGCCACAATGGAGGGTGCTGGTTAAAAATGGATTCTTTTCATTAGGACCACACAACGGGAGGGGACAATTAACAGACTAAATAGAAGGTCTAATGAATTTAGCAAAAATACAATAAAGTTGTCTCTCTATTTTTACTGTAAACATTTAGGAAGCGAGAGTAGAAATAAATGCTTTGTTTGATACATTCCAGCCCATTTCAAGGGATAATTCTACAACTCTTGAATTTCAGAGATGCACTAAATATTTTATGATTTCCTGACTGGACTGAATAGAAAAAAGGGGGAATAAACAAAGTTCTGCTTGATTGTTGAGATAACTTAAATTCCATCCAGCAAATAAAATCATGAAACTTAATCACCGTTCAGTGAAAGAAAACTAGAAAATTAAAAAACACCAATTAAAATTTAAATAAGTACAATATATGATTAATAAGTCAAACCATAAAATAAGACTGTTATCGGTCAAGATTGAAAGAATTCTTTTTAAAATCATGCATTTATTTGCCAGATACTCTGCCACTGTCCAGTGCCAAAGAATATAATTCAAAGTGAAAACCGTATCAGTTATTCAGAGGTTTTGCCTACACAAGGCTACACATCTGCATATTTGGACGACTGCCTGGCTTTCTAACTCACTAGCTGAGAGGAGACACACCATTAGCTGTTATCCTAAGCATCAAGAATGCTAATTCAATATGCCTATCAGACATCAGTGCACTTCTTGTTTGGGGTATATCTTATCATCTAAGATTAAGTTGATTTTATTTAGATTATACACACATGAATAAAGGATAATGATACTACTAAGTGACAGAAAAGAGTCCACTGTTACAGAAATCTGTTCAGACTAAATCAACTCCCTGGATGACCTTCATTCAGTGTCATGGGGAAAAGAGTGTAAAAACAAGGAAGAGGCCTATATCAAACCTCCTCCACTAAATAGCATGTGGATCTGTGTCTCAGTTTCCTCATGATTAATATAGACATGAAAATTATTTACATATCTCTAGATACAGTGATAAGATTCATGATTAGCAACAGATTAGTGTATAAGAGTGTAAGTTCGACAAACTTGGTTTGAATCCTAATTATCTCTAACATTACAAATTCAGACAAGCTTCAGTTTCATTAACCACAAATTATTGACAATCACAGTATCTGGACAATAAGTGTGAATATACTGCCAAATGCTTAGCATACTGCCTAGAATATTGTTAGCAACCAATAAGTGTGAACTTGGAAGAACCAAAGAGAACACACGTTCAAAGCAGCATAGAAAATGAAGAGGGCCATAGACTCCATCAACCGTCTGAATTTGAAATGCCAGAACCTATAAGGCATGCCCCATTTTGTAACACCCCACCATGGTTTAAATGAAAAAGCTGTCATTAATACTGGAATAAATAACACGCAAAATTCAATCAACCAAAAGGTAAATGTATGTTCCTTCTTGCCTCTATTTACTTCTATATTTCTTGTCTTAAATTTACTCAACACCTGTCCAGAGACAGCCCACAATTGCCCAGAAGTCAATCCACTGTCCCTCACCAAAGGTATCAAACTGGAGTTCAAATCTGACCTGCAGAAAAGATCCCTCTCATGTCATAGTGCTTCAAGAGATTATCCCAAAATGAAAAATTTGAAGTTTTCAAATAAAATCAAGATTCCTGGCTTAATTAAAATTAGAAACCCGATAGGCCTCAGCACACATACCCACATGGCACATCTGCTGAAATACAATGCAGCTGCCCTCTGTAGAAGGGCAGGGACTCGCCAGTTCCCATGGTCTTCAAGTCCCATTATTCATTTCTCTTGACACCAAGACCCAATATCGGTGCCCATTTACAGTCATAATGTGACACATTATTTTTCTTATGGCTAAGAAATAGCTTTCCATACTCATGCCAGTATCAAAAGTTAGAATACGAAAATTAAACCTTTAGGCAGCAAGTTTCAAAAAGAGGGTGACAAACATTTGTGTGGATTTGAAGATTTGTGTGGACATATTTTTTTAACTTCTCCTTGAAGTAAAACATATACACAGAAAAGGACTCTAATCATATGCATACAGCCCAGTGAATATTCATAAATTTAATTCTTCTATGCAACCACCAACCAGATCAAGAAGTAATATTAGCAATGCCCCAGAAGCCCCTTCATGCCTCCTTCCATCCACTATTCCCATAAGGGAACTATTATCTTTACTTCTAATGCCACAGACTTACTCTGTCTGTTTAAACTTTATGAAAATGAACTCATTAAGGATATATTCTTTCTTGCATGTATGCTATATTTTGTTCACATCTTGTTTGTGAGATTTATTCATATGGTTACATGAAGTTAAAATTCTATTCTTGTATTTTTAATGTGCAAAGAAAGCTTGTTCATACCCCCACTAACTTATATTACTTTCTAGCCCTTATCAGCACCTGAGTTTAGCACCATAATGTAGACATAAATCCTTAAGGAATCATTCTCCTTACAATTCTCTTAACTTCTCAAAATCCATTGGCCTCTCCACAACCATTTAACTCTCTGCCTAGTGATTTAAATTTTCAAATGTCCTCCTTGCTCATGCACAGATAAAACTGCAATAATTACTTACTGATTTGACCTCTTATCATCACCAAACTCACTCCCTTCCATTTTAAAGAGACCTAAAACATCTTGAATTGCCAAAAAGAAGATTTTCTGTTACCTTCCTGCTCTGCTGCTGCTTGACAAAATGAAAGTGATATTCAAATATCAGTCTCTTTATTAAAAAAAATCAGTGCTTAGTGAGCAAGAGAATTAGAAACATTAATATAATTTTTGACCAATTTTAAATGATAAAATACTTTGTATCTAATACCTAGCCATTGTCAGTGATTAATACCACATCACAAATTTCCCAAGACTTTTCAGAAAGAGAATAAAACCAGTGTTTTTTTAACCTCAAACTTACAACCTGTCCAGACGTTTAATAGCTAACCAAAAATCTTGTTCTTAAGACACACACAATGTGTATGTGTACTTTTCAGTGCCTCCTTGGAGAAATTGTGTTATGATTTAAAATATTATTTGGGCAATGAAGAGAAAAAGACTGCTTTCACTGTCGACCAAGACTAATTTAACTATGAGTCCTCTATTTCATATTTTCTCTTGAGATTGTCCATAGGCATTTAAAGCAGATGCTGAGCTAGAAACTGATCCAAGAAATAAAGAAAGCCAAGGGGAAAAATAATAATAATGGACAGTTGTACTTGATTGTTTCCATGGTCAGGGCATCCTTCTGAGTGACAGATAATTCATCTTCTGTCAGTTTCCATTGCCTAGAGATCATTCTGAGCCTTGTTATCAGCAAAGCCTCCACAAAGTGAAGGGTTTTCAAACAGGAAGCCAGATGTGATGGGGTCAGGCCCTGCGTGTGATAGGGATATTTGGGTTAATGATGATTGATGCCATATCACATTTCATAAAGTGCACACTTGCCCAATCAGGTATTTCTGCCATCACATAGCAGCAGTTGCTGAATGCCTTTACAGCAAAGTGCCAAGGTCAAAGAGGATGGGGTGAATGCAAGAGAGCCCACTGGCTTTACTTAGAAGGTAGTCTAATAAAATTCAGATAACCAGTTGGATACTGCATAGAGTTTACATGACAATCCTTTCTAAATGTCTGCTATTTACCTGGAAAATCTAAAACATTCCAAACTTTCCCATATCTATAATATTTGCATTGTTGTTTTGTTTGAGGGGCATATTTTTACTTTGCTTCTCTAAATTATTATTTCAACTAAATCCTTAATGTCATGACTTTACCTAAACCAATGATTGAAATTATAAACTATTAATTTTTTCATAACTTAGTGATTTGGGACAAAAAAATTTACATGAAATATAAATGTATATTGAACAGTACTCTCTTCTATTTGATGGTACATATGCAGGGAGCAACTTTATTACCACTCCTGCTTTAGTAAGAAAAAAGATTTGGTTTGATTTGTATAATATTTCACTATGGGTACATATTTACAGCATAAAAAGGAATGATTTCCAAACATGTTCAAGGGGAGAAGAGCCCTCACCATTTAATTTTAGAAATAAAACTTTGCAAAACCATATGCTATTATTTTAGAGTTTGATGTTTTCAAGGGAAGTATAATGAATCCCCTAAAATCATCCCAAAAAAGCTTAATGGTTATTATTAAGTTGATGTTTCTACAAGGCTTCTAAAGCATTCTTGGTTTTCTATAGCTATTAGTATGATATCAACTTTTCCAAAATAGGCATAATATTTTAAAGAAGCCTATAGTCAGGATTGGTGCAGAATCTTACATAATTGATTCTGTAATTCTTTTTCTATAGTCAAGGTCTACTCGGTAGAAGGAAATTGGGAAAATTGATAGTTCTGAAAGCCTAGGTGCTAAATAAAAAGCAAAACCTCATTGTCAATGGTAGATTTGGAATTATATGATCTAATAAAATATACAGATATGATGATTTCTTTTAGGTATCAGCTGACTGAGCCATGGGATACCCAGACATTAAGTTAAATATTATTCCTTGGTTTGTCTGAAAATGTTGCTAGATGAGATTAGCATTGGAATCCACAGACTGAGTCAAGCAGGTTACCCTCTCCAATATGAGTTGGGACTCATCAGATCCTTGAAGGCCCGAGTATAACAAAAAATGCAGAGGAAGGAAAAACTCTCGTATTCTCTCTCTATCTTTCTGTCCCCACTTTTCCCCACCGACCCCCAGTATTTGAACTGGAACATTAATCTTCTCTTGCCCCTGGAGTAAGACTTACACCATCTGCTTCCTGGTTCTCAGATCTTCTGACTCATGATGAAATGATGTCACCAGGTCTCCTGGTTCTTAGGCCTTTGGAGGCAGACTGAAATGATACCACTGACTCTCCTGGGTTTTCAGTTAGTGTGGATGTGAACCACAGATTTCATCTCAATAGCAGCCAGAAACTGAGATAGGATTATACCAAAGAAATACTGCTGAGATTAAAGGAAATTGAGAAAATGGGATAAAATGAAGGAAGCCTGCAAATATGTGTTACCTTTCAAGAAAAGAAGGACCCAAAGATGACTCAGAGATCATCAAAGCTCTTGCTCCCATCCCAGGGCCAGGAGAGAAAGGCTGCCTCCACCTTGGTTTCAAAGGGCAGGAGTTGCCCTGACTGGTATGGATCAGTGGCTTGGGCATCACCCCTGAAAACTGGGAGCTTGCCAGTTCCACTCCTGGTCAGGGCACTCACCTCGGTTATGGACTGGGGTCCCAGTTGGGGGCCTGCAGGAGGCAGCTGATCGATGTTTCTGTCACATATCAATAGTTCTCTCCCTTTCTTGCTCCCCCCATTCCTCTTGCTCTAAAAATAAATAAATTCTTTAAAAAAAATAAAAGGGCAGGACTCACAGAGCCAAAGAGGTAATATTGCTCCCTTTGCCCCACTAAGCCCTGGAGATGGTGCTGCCCTTCAAGTGGGTTCAGAAGATGAGACTGCTGACCCGATGGGTCTGAACTGGAGAGCATCAAACCAAAGGGGATTATTCTCAAAGGTTAACATCTAATGGTATATGTACTTTGCTACATTTTGAACTTGCTTAGGACCCATTACCCCTTTCTTCTTTCCTGTTTGCTCCTTCCGGAATGAGAATATCTATCCTGTGCCTATCCCATTACTGTATTTTAAAAGTATATAACTTACCTGATTTCACAGCTTGAGAGAAATTTTGCCTCAGCATGAATTGCATTCATAGGGGAACTCAAGAGTTAAAATGTTTAGCCTTAGTTGATAGATTTGATTGAATACAACAGGTGGAAAGCTGTTATTCCAGGAACTGGAATGCATTACCACATGACTCCAGGAAGTCAACAAGGAATTCAGCCTTTGTGCTTCAGGGGGTCAGCAAGTGATGGGGATGGTATCTGAGCCATTGTGTTCCAGGTAGAGAAGTCTGTGATGCCAGTGAAGAATTGTTGATCAGATAGAGAAGTACTAGGAAAGTCACCAGCTGGACAGCAACTGTTACCCAGTTAACCTTTCTACACCACTTACCTACCCTTCTTTTCCTTATAGAAAGATTGGTTTGAAATGAGATGTTAAGACAGTTTTTGAGGGTACATAACCCACCATCTCAGACTGCCAGCCACCTGAATAAAGCACCCATAAAGACGCAATCCTTGTCTCTACTTATTGGTTCTGGTAATGACAAGTAGCATGAACACTGCTTTTTTTTTTTCTGATTTCAATATCTCTAGTGTCACCTATAATGGATTTAGATGATTTTTAGATGAATCTTAGACTCTCTCACCAAACACCAAATCTCCTGGTCCCTTCATCGTGGACTTCCCAACCTCCAGAACTGTGAGAAGTAAATTTTTGTTATTAATAAACCTATAATATTTTGTATAGCACCCCGAGTAGACTATGACACAGCCCAAAGTAACTAAGACAGAAGGAAAAATCTGCCCTGGCTGGCGTAGCTCAGTGGATTGAGCACGGGCTGGGAACCAAAGTGTCCCAGGTTCGATTCCCAGCCAGGGTAAATTCCTGGGTTGCAGGCCATGACCCCCAGCAACCACACATTGATGTTTCTCTCTCTCTCTATCTCTATCTCCCTCCCTTCCCTCTCTAAAAATAAATAAAGAAAAAATCTTAAAAAAAAAAAAGACAAAAGGAAAAATCCCACATTGAACTTGGATAACAAATAGAGGTTATCAACCACATCCCCAGGTGATCAGAATGCATGAGGAGAGTTCAAGTCATAAGGAGACTTGGAAGATCACAAAGATTAAAAATCAAAGCTCCTGAGAGCAGCAAGAAGTATGCTGAGGCTGTCACTAAGGCCAAGCAGATTGTGTGGAATGGACCTGTAGGCATATTGGAATGGAAGCTTTTGTCCAAAAGCCCTCCTGGATGAAGTGGTGAAGCCACTTCCAGGGGCTGCATCACCATCATAGGTGGCGGAGACACTGCCACTCGCTGTCCCAAAGGGAACGTGCAGGACAGAGTCGGCCCTGTCAGCACCAGGGGTGGTGCCAGTTCAGGGCTTCTGGAAGGTAGTCCTTCCTGGAGGGGATGCTCTCAACAATGTTTCATATTTTTCCTGCCTTTTGGTTCCTGTGCACATCCCCTAACTCTGCTTAGTACTTTCCACATCTTTACTTGTTATAGCTAAAATCTTCCCCTGTGTCAAGATTCAGCTAGTGCCCTGGCTGGTGTAGCTCAGTGGATTGAGCACCAGCCTGCAAACTGAAGGGCTGCTGGCTCAATTTCCAGTCAGGGCACATGCCTGGGTCGTGGGCCAGGTCCCCAGTAGGGGGTATGTGAGAGGCAACCACACATTGATGTTTCCCTCCCTCTCTTTCCTTCTCTCTAAAAATCAATAAATAAAACCTTAAAAAAAAAGATTCAGCTAGTGGCCAGAAGATGCAGCCCAGGAACACTTAACACAGCTATGCAGCAGCGTGTCAGCTCATCTTTACTGCACCCTGGATTTGACTACATTCTTCTGGGTTCTCTTGGAGTTTCTTGGTGGCTAAACCATTGTGCATTCTAGACTGCATATATTTATATTTTGCCTGTTAAAGTAAACTGTTAGCTTAATTCTGTTGGAGTAGCTTGCTCTGATTAGCTTTGTCATTGTTTTGCTACTCAGCATGAAAACAAGATGAAATTCCAATTGTAGGGAGGGAGGGAGATGAAGTTGGAGATCTATTAAATAAATAATAAAAGTACTCACTGAAACTGGAGAAAAATAAAAATAAAAATTGTCAGGTCCTTTGAGCCATCAGCCTTGGGTCCTTTTCAACATGTATTATTAATAATTAATTGAAAATTATTATTTATAAATACATCTTGGAGAAGAATAATCATTAAACATTTAATGTATTTGAATCCGTCAAGCTAATGACTCTAGGTGAATACAGAGAGGAACTGCAATGAGGGTAAGTGAAACCAGGTAAGAACACAGAAAAGGACTGTTTGCAATTACTCGTGAAAATTCTGTTTAAGGCTCTGCAAATTTCTCTCTTGGAGATCTTAGTTTGAGGGTCTACTGATTAATAAAAACAGACATAACTATCACTGTCTTGTTCAGGGAAGTGCCTAACCAACTAACCTGTTCTACATAATGTAAATATAATGTATTCTCTCTTTAGGGTAGTGATAGTCAAATTGAATCTTTATCATATACTGCACAAGAATATTTTGGTGACAGGTGGCATTTTTTAAGGGAATATCTGTACATCAAGTACCAGAACAAGAAGTACAGAAAACAAAGTCTTTCAAATATGCTCTCACAAATCTCAGATAGATAGAAACCCAAAGTACAAAAGGAGCAAAGAAGAGTGTTCATAGTCTTCTGCCAGAGGCATAGGGGAGAAATTGAGACCTTTACTTTCTCATTGCTCAGGGTAAAATTGCTCCATTCTGAAGGCAACATGAAAAATGGAGAGAAGGGCCAGCATAGAGCAGTAGTGCTGCGAATCACTCCTTCCCGAAGCCTTCCCTTTTTCACAGTGACATCTTAGCGAGAATAAAACTGACAAGCCTCATAGACACCAACACAACCCACATTAGCTGAAGAGGTGATTTTTTATTCTTCCTTCAAATGTATTCCAAGACATTAGCCATTCTGAACCAAGAAAAGCTCTGCATAACTATGTGCAGAATTTAGTAGTCTGGTATTTACAGTCTAACTGCAAACTAAAATATACATTGTACCCACCAGTACCTTTGTTTAGCATTCCACAGGAAGAGCACAGGAAGTGCATGTGAAAGGCAATCTTCCAGTGTTTTCAATAACAAATCCAAACTAACATAAAAGGGAGCTATAGGTGATGAGCTTTGCAATTCTGGGGAATGAGGAACAAGAACAGGAAGGTATTTTTTTAGCATATTTTTTATACCATTCACACAAGCATATCAAAACCTCCCAATGATTTTCCAGAGAAAGGACTACATATCTATGAAGTAAAAAAAAAAACAGAAAAATCAGATAACTTGTACATATTATACACAAGTTTTTTATAAAAATTTCAAATTGAGATATCTAAGAGTAACTCATATCAAAAGCAGTCCCTTAATAAAAGTTTATAATACTTTTAACATTTGGTTTTCTTTTTAAAACTAAAATTCTTTTTTATTAAATTACTGTGCACACATGGATAAAAATCAAAATATGTAAAAAGATTATGATTAAAATCATTGGTTTTCTTTTTCTTACTCATCCTAAGTTTAACTTTACTACTTATAATGCACTATTTTAAACAATGTTCATTGTTAATGGTTTTTGTATTTTGTGGGAGCCATATTTATAAATAATACACTTATGCCACCAGTTTTTTTTAATTTATCAAATTTAGACCTTATTCATATCTTGCTCCTGAGCTATATGAAGACATAACATATTTATGCCATTGATATTAACTCTTACCTTACTCTCCCCAATATGGTAATATTATTAGTTCCTCTATTTGGTTAATTTTATAATTAAATAATCTTCTTATAACTTTATTTATTTCAAAATATACAGACAATTGCTCTTGAATAAGACTATATGTGTCTCTATCCTCCCCTTGACTTATCCTTCCCTAATTCCTACCTTATAATTTTGATCATCTCTACTTTTGTATTTCTGGTTGATAATATTCATAGTTGATTCTCTAATTATAATTGATTATCATTGTATGCACAGATTGATTCTAAATGCTGAAAATGTTTTTTTGCTGGAAGTTTTGTTCACTGTCTGGGGCTACAGTTGGATTTTCTTCTTGTATTGCTTTTTTGTGACTCTACTTTTTTTGAGAGTTAGCAATTGCTTTTCTACTTGTGTATGTGTTAATTATCTTTATCACTTCCTTAAGTTGTTCCACATTTTCAAAAAAAAGTAACAAATCTTGAAATCCCAATTTTTTTAATCTCCCACCAGATTATTACTTTAAGTAACATTCTAATAAAAAGTGAAGGAGAAGCTTATTTGAATACTAAAAATAGTGTTTGTTGCCATAAAATTCAGGGTTTAATATCATTTTCATTTATCTTTGAAGCATTTCCTGTTGCCAGTCCAATTTCCATTTGTTTTTAATCTATTTTTTCCTTATCTACAGAAGCTTTTAAGATCATCTTTCTATCCTTACTATCCTAAAATATCATAGTGTCCTGTGGCTTATATTTTTATTCATCTGACTGAAAATTTGGCAGGACTTAAGCTCATGGGCCATTTCTTACTCCTTTTTCATAGCATCCTATTCTTATTTTATAGACTAACTATAATCTAAATCTCAAATATATGTAACCAAATATATTTTTAATTTTCTCTTTCATTCCCTAAATTATCTCACTGTATTTTTTAAAAATATTTTTATATTGGTGTCTTAAAATATCCAAGAATCTCAGTTGTTTTCTTTTATGTGAGGAATAGAGGATACTTCTTTAATTTTCAGCTTATTTAAAAATTATCTTCAGCCCTGGCTGGCGTAGCTCAGTGGATTGAGCATGGGCTGCAAACCAAAGCACCGCAGGTTCGATTCCCAGTCAGGGCACATGCCTGGTTTGCAGGCCACAGCCCCCAGAAACCTCACATTGATGCTTCTCTCTCTCTCTCTCTCTCCCTCCCTCCCTTCCCTCTCTAAAAATAAATAAATAAAATCTTTAAAAAATTATCTTCAATTGTCTAATGTAGCTCAAGAAATTAAGTATTATCTCTATAGTAATGATGATTCTCCAATATATACCTCCAGTCAGCACCCTCCTCTCATCTCCAGAATCAGAACACAATTGCCTACTCAAACCTTTATTGATTTCTAACTGACATCTCTTCTTAACCTGTCCAAAAATGAATTCCTAATTTTACATCCCAACACCACTAAATTTCCTCCTCTGACATTGTTCTCACCCTTCAGGGCTGAGCCCCAGAACTCTGGAATCCTTTCTAACACTTTCACAACCACCAACCAATCCATCAGGAAATTCTCTCAGTTCTACCTTCTAACTATTTCCAGAATAAAACTACTTTCCAAGTATCCCCACTGCTGCCCCTCTGACCCAGGTCCCAACCCTACCAATCCTGGATGGTAGCTGTGGCCTCACTAGGGCCTGTGCTCTGCAGACCACTCAGAGTGACTCTTTTAACACATTAAGTCAGATGCCATCAAGTTTTTGCTAAAAACTCTACAAAAGTGAAGGTCTGAATTTACTACACAGACTTTCCTCTCCTCCTCTCCAGCCATTTTCTCAGAAGTCACTCCATTTTAGCCACACTGGCTTCCTCACTGTTATGCAAATATCCCAAGACCTCTCTCACCTCAGGGCATTTCTACTGCTGTTCCTTTTGCTTAACTGCTCTTTCTTCAGCTAGCCTCATGAATCCCTCTGTTACTTCCTTTGAGTACATGCTCAAACATAACCTAATTGGGAGAAACTTAACTATTCCACCCTATAAAACAGAAGCCTCTATCTTCCCCACTTTTCTGAGTCCTTTAAGCCAGTTTTTTTTTGTTCTCCATAGCACTTACCAACATCTGACACATTCTATATTAATTTATTTTTTCCCTTACCATGCTACCACTAGAATATAAGGTCCTTAATAGCAGACTTTTTTTTTTCTTTTTGTTAATGTCTCACCTCTAGCACTTAGAAAAATGTTTGGCATACAGTAGGAGCCCACTTAACATTTGGTGAATAAATGAATGAGTGAAATAACAGGTAAATGAATAATAAGACCATATTAAATAGGCTTATAAATGATATCGACCAAGTGAGTTAGGAAAAGCTTGACATGTTTGGACTGGAGAGAAATCCACAGAGGCCAGTCTAGTGAACAAGAGGAAAAAGGCTTCAAGATGCCAACAAGGACTCAGGTACAGACTGATGACCCTGGGACCTGCCCACCAGGCTGAAGAATTTAAATTTTATTTTAAGGAAAATACTAGACTAATAAAAGGTTTATTAAGCAAAGGAGTAATATTTTTTCTCATCTTCCTCCCAAAGTTTACTTTGTCTCCTGAGTAAAATAAAGAATAAAATAGACCAAAGAGAAGAGAGACTATCATAAGGCCATTGCCATAGTTTGAACAGGACATCATGCCCTCTTGGACGAGAGTGGTAGCAGTTGAAGATGAGGAGTAAAGATATACTTTGTAAGTAGAAACAGCAGCAAGTGAGGGAGAAAAAAATAGCTTGAATAATTAAGAATGTAATACTAATAATCCAAATGGGAAACACAAGAGGAAGAAAGGTTTGTGTGCAGAAATCAAACATTTAGTGTGGATGAATCATGTTTGAGATGTTTTTGATGATTATAGACCCTCTCCCATCTCAAGACCTTGCTTTACCATTCTTCTTGTAAAAGTAGCCTCTGCCTCAGGAAACTGCATAAGCACCAGGCACTTTGCAAGCACTTCCCACGGAATAAAGCACAAGATCTATGGTTTAGAATATCCCATGCTACCTTCCCTTGGAGATTCTAGAACCTAGTATGATAGGAAGTCAATACAGTCTTACATAGATTTTGTAACTGCACTTGAATGTAAAGCAGTTCTGTATGCCATAATGCCTATTCCTCCTTTGACAGGAGATGATGCCCCACCAGGACATTTGGCCTAAAACCAAATGGTTTTTACAAAATTCATATTTAATTGTCTTCTTTCTATGTCACATAACCCTAAATGGTCACCAAGAAATGACATCTCCCTTCCTGTATCATAGGGAAATGATGAAAGCACAGAGGACAACCTCAATTAGGCAGATAAGGATCTCTTTCTTAGTTATAAATAAAAAAGTTCTTGACTTCAAGTCATTTATCTCCAACCCTACAGTCACATACTGATGGCTGAAAACTATGCGGGGGCTCAAAAAAAGTAGTTTGAGCTTGAAAACTAAATTTGAAAGTTACAAACAAAAGGAAGCATTTAAAACCATGGAATAAATAAATTACCTGGGAAGGATATGAATAAAGATGAGGCACCAGGAGAGAGCTCTGAGTTTCATGGATATATTGGTTTTGGGTAGAGAAGGAACCCTGTAAGCGAAAATGAGATGAAGTTGAAGGAAAGGGGTAAAAACCAAGTGGAGAATAAGAGATGATAGTGTTTTTGATAAGCAGGAAATGCATTATTATAACAATTTTGCTTTCACATTAGATAAAAGAATAAAAATTGAGTGTGCAATATTGGTGATCATGAAAAGAATAGATTCAGTGACATGATATGGGGAGGAAAGAAATTTATACTGGTTTAACACGGGATTGGATAATGAGACAGTGAAGGTACCTTATAGAGCAAATGCCTCTACCTCTGGTCAAGATGGCCATGTAGGTAAACATGGCTCACCTTCTCACACAACCACATAAAATTACAACTAAACCACAAAACAACCATTATTCAGAACTGCCAGAAATCGAGCTGAATGGAAGTCCACAACTATACAATTAAAGAAGAAACCACATCGAGACAGATAGGAGGGGCAGAGGCAAGGAATGGGCTGGTCCCATGTGTGGTGAATAAAAATCAGGAGGGATACATTGGGAGCAAGGGGTTCCAGCCCCACATCAGGTCTTCAGCCCAGGGTTCCAGTGCCAGGAAAATAATTCCCCATAACTTCTGGCTTCAAAAACTGGAATGGATTGAGGCTGTGGAAGACAGATACTGTGGAGTCCCAGGCAGTTGCTCTTAAAGGTCTCACACACAGACTTACTCAGATTCACTCCCTTGAGTTACAGCCTACAGATACTGTGGAGTCCCAGGCAGTTGCTCTTAAAGGTCTCACACACAGACTTACTCAGATTCACTCCCTTGAGTTACAGCCTAAGTGCAGCAGCTTATATGCACCAGGGACATATGGGGAGGAACCAGTGTCTGTCATTAAGGCAAGAGCTGGGAGGCAGCTTTCTTCCAGATAGAAGTGCTGACAGAGTCCGTTTTTCCTTTTCTGAGGGCTCACCCCAGAGAGCTGGCAGGTAAGTGCCATATCTGAAACTCCACCAATCTGCTCACACTGTTTGCCCTGCCCTGGTGATTGCCTATGGCCCTGCCCCACCCAACTTTCTGGTTGAACCAAGCTTTTCCAATAGATATTCCATATAAATGGCTTATCTTGGCTCTTCAGATTTTCCTAAATTTTCTCAAACATGCAGCATCCAGCCTCAGCAAGCCCCATACCTTTCCCTAGTAGCCCAAAGCCTGGCACCTGCAGCAACCAGCCTTGGTTCACAACTTAGCCTCACCTGGGTACCTCCAAGCTCAGCACAAGTAGCAAGCATCTGCAGATCACTTTGTAGCTTATGCCAGGTGACCCCAGACAGAACACAGGTGGTGAATGACCTTGGCCTGCATCTCCCAGGAGGCCCAGAGCCTACTCAACCAGTAGATAGCTACAAACCACATCAGAGCACCACCACCCATCCACCTGCATAAGCGACATACTCAAGGGTCAGATTAAGTAGGCAGCAGAGTCTTGCTGAAGTACATTCAGCTCTGTAGAATGGGCCCCTGAACAGCTGATGTTCCAAGGAGTTTCGGAGTTGGTGGTTAATGGTTACCACCAGTCATTGCAGCTGATTGATTGGCCTGGGTAAATCTCTCCCATTGACTACTCAGCTGTAAGAAGAGGGTGTACATGGCTCACAGGGAATGCACCTTGACTACCCAGCTTGGGTGACAGGGGAGGCTGTGGCACTGAACCCTCCAGGACACCTTCTATTTTAGGCCATTCTACCAAGCTTGGGAGATGCAGCCCCTCTACCTAATACAAAGCAATAAACACAGGGAGGCTGCCAAAATGAGGACACAAAGAAACATGTCCCAAATGAAAGACAGAACAAAACACCAGAAAAAGATCTAAACAAAATAGAGACAAGCAATCTACTAGATGTGGAATTCAAAATACTGGTTATAAGGTTGCTCAATGAACTTAGTGAGAACCTCAATAGCATAAGAAACAGCCAGTCATATATGGATACAGTAATTGAAGTAAAGAATAATTTACAAGGAATGAAAAGTAGAGTGGATGAAGCTGATAATCAAATCAGCAATTTTGAATATAAAGAGACAAAAAATGCACAATGAGAATGATGCCAACTCTGGCCAGCAGTGCCCAAGGTATTGTGGATGAGATGAAACAAATTTGCACGGACTACCGAAGTCCTGTAGAGAAAAAGGGATGGCATGGCCACTATCTAAGAGAGATAGTGCCTTGACCACTCTCTCAAGGGAAGAGCATCTTGACCCTTGCCTTGACAAGCTTTTATTGGCTTTCTAATAGCATACATCAAAGAAGGTTCTCATTCATTATGCTTAGGTTTGCTTTAGGTGATTACTTTTTACAGATAACAAAGGAAAGGATGTTACTTCTTATAAATTACTTCTTACATATTAACAAGGAAAAAATGTAGCAAATGCAAGGGAATGATAAGAGTGATTGGTCTGGTTACACTCTGTCCTAGAGAGAATTAGCACAGACTTCAGGAAGTTGCTTTAAAGATATGCAGTAAGCATTTACTGCCTCAATTCAGAGTGAGGGAGTTTTCTCAAGAGCAAGCCTCAAAGCAGCCTAGCTATAATGCAGGCCTGGTTTCCCACAGGAGAGCCAATCCATAGGTAGGGTATCCTGTGTATAAACACATGCCTATAGGTTTTCCAATAGGGCTGGGCTACATTTAACATTCCACATGGATAGGTACCCTATATAAGAACGAGAAGAAAAAAGAATTAAAAAAATTAGGAAAGTGCAAGGAACCTCTAGGACAACTTCAGGTGTGCCTACATTCACATCATGGGGGTTCCAGAAAAAGAGAGAGAACAAGAAATTGAGAACCTATTTGAAAATATAATGACAGAAAACTCCCCAAACTTGGTGAATGAAACAGATGCACAAGTCCAGGAAACCCAGTCTCAAACAAGATAAACCCAAAGATCCCACACCAAGAATCATCATAATTAAAATGCCAAAGGTTAATAACAAAGAGAGAATCTTAAAAGCAGCAAGAGAAAAGCAGTTAGTTACCTACAAGGGAGTTCCTATAAGACTGTCACCTGATTGCTCTAAAAAAAAACTGCAGGCCAGAAGGGAGTGGCAAGAAATATTCAAAGTGATGGAAAGCAAGGATGTACAACCAAGAGTATTCTACCCAGCAAAGCTACTATTTAAAACTGAAGGACAGATAAAGAGCTTCCCAGACAGGAAAAAGCTAAAGAAGTTTATCACCACCAAATCAGTATTATATTATTAGAGGGTCTTCTTTAGGAAAAAGATGGACATCAAAAATATGAACAATGAAATGACAATAAATACATATCTATCAACAACTGGACCTAAATAGAAAAATGAATGAATAAGCAGAACACAAACAGAATCATAGATATAGAGAACATTATGATGGTTGCCAGATAGGGTGGGGGTCAGATGAAAGGTGAAAAGGTAAAGGGATTAAGAAGTACAAATTGGTGTTACAGAATAGTAATGGGGATGTAATATGCAACATTGGGCATACAGTAGCCAAAGAACTTATGTGCATGACCCATGAGCATAGACAATGGTATGGGGATTGCCTGAGAGAGTGGGTGGGTCTAGGTGGAAGGGGACAAAGAGGGAACAACTACGGCAACTGTTATAGCATAAAAATATAATTTAAGTTAAAAAAAAAGAAAATGTCTGACTAAAAATGGATATAAGGAGGAGCAGAGAAATGCAGCAGTACCTGGAAGGATGTGGAAGTCAAGGAAGTTATTTTTAAGCAAGCATAGATAGCAAGAGGTCAGCAGAGAATGCACAGCAGTGCTCAGCAAGCTAAACAGACTCTATAAGAGAGTGCTGGCCAAGTAAATACCAAGCACATTATGGAACTATAGCCAGAGGAGACAATAAGATAAATCTACTGGCAGAAGACAGTATTATGGGCTTGGAAAATGTCCTCTAATAATCTGATATAACTTTGAGTCATATATTCTTTGAGGGGAGTTTTGTGTGAAATATTATCAGATTTTAAGGGACCAGAGAACTATGTATAAAACCCTTAGTTACTCCAGCATTTCTGCTACTGATACTTACTGCTGCTGCTGCCGATGATGATGATGACGACAATTCTTTGCCTAATTCTGTTTATATAGACTCACCATGTGCTTGGAACTGTCCTAAGTACATTATAGATATTAAATCATTTAGTCCTCATTACCTCATAATATCTGAATTCTCTTCTCCTTAAGCCAGATTTCTGAAGACCCAGTCATAGAAATAAAACAATTATATGGAAAAAGAATATATATGGACTTCCGGCAAGATGGAGGAATAGGTGGACGCACCGTACCTCCTCGCACAACCAAGATTAGAACAACAATAATTTACAGTCAGAATAACACCCAGATCTGGCAGAGGATTTATCTGAATGGAAGTCGGGCAGCCAAGAAGTTGAAGTAGACGCGTTCATCTGAACTGGTAGGAGAAGACGAGCCGGGCGGGTGCGGGGCTGGCTCGGGTCGGCGGCGCGTGGAGATCGGGGGAAGGTTTGGCGCGAACCCGGCGCAAAAGCCATCCGGCGAGCAAGAACGCAGCGGTGATCCCTGAGTACGCAAGCTGTGGCTGGTGGACCCAGAGGGGTAGTGATTGTGGACCAGGGCAGAACTCGCGGCCTGGAAGCCCAGACAAGGGTCTGAGTCCAGGAGAATGGAACTACTGCCATTGTTTTCTCCCGCCCTGCTCCTGCTCCTGCTCCCGCCCCGCCCCCACATATAACGTCACAATCTAGCGACCGGGGTGCCCAGCCCCGGTGAGCACCTAAGGCTCTGCCCCCCACCGTAACAAGAGCAACCAGACCGAAAAAAAAAAAAAAAAGGAGAGAGGGGAAAAAAAAATATGTTTTCAATAGAGCAGATCAGTCCCCCAGGACTCATCCTTTTGAGCGACCAAGAATTAGCCAATCTATCAGATGCGCAGTTCAAAACGCTGGTGATCAGAAAGCTCACGGAACTGGTTGATTTTGGACAAAATCTAGATGAAAGAATGCAGATTACCATAAAACAGATGCAGGAAGACACGCGGAGGAGAGCCAATAGTGAAAGGAAGGAATATGAGTCTCAAAACAATACAGTGGACCAGAAGGAAGATAGAATCAGCCAAGCAGGAAAGCATGATGAAATAAGAATTCAAAAAATTGAGGAAAAGATTAAGAGCATCCAAGACACCTTTAAACGTTCCAATATCCGAATTATAGGGGTACCAGAATCGGAAGGGGAAAAGCAACAGATTGAGCACGTATTTGAACAAATAATAAAGGAGAACTTCCCCAAACTGGCAAAGGGAACAGTCTTCCAAGAAATCCAAGAAGCTCAGAGAGCCCCAAAGAAGTTGGACCCAAGAAGAAACACACCAAGGCACATCATAATTACATTAGCCAAGGTAAAAACGAAGGAGAGAATCCTAGAAGCAGCAAGAGGTAAGGGGACAGTAACCTACAAAGGAGTTCCCATCAGACTGTCAGCTGATTTCTCCAAAGAGACCTTACAGGCAAGAAGGGGCTGGAAAGAAATATTCCAAGTCATGAAAGACAAGGACCTACATACCAGATTGCTCTATCCAGCAAAGCTCTCATTTAGAATGGAAGGGCAGATAAAGTGCTTCTCAGATAAGGTCAAGTTAAAGGAGTTCATCATCACCAAGCCCTTACTTTATGAAATGCTGAAGGGACTTATCTAAGAAAAGAAGATAAAGAAAAGACATGTATAGTAAAAGGACAGCAAACTCACAAATATCAACAACCACACCTAAAGCAAAACCAAAAGAAACTAAGTAAACAATTAGAACAGGAACAGAACCACAGAAATGGAGGACACATGGAGGGTTAGCAGCCCGGGGGTGGGAGGAGGAGAGAGGGGGAAAAGGTATAGAGAATAAGTAGCATAGAATGTAGGTTGAAAATAGATAGGGGGAGGGCAAGAATAGTACAGGAAATGTAGAAACTAAAGAACTCTTAAGTATGACACATGGACATGAACTAAAGGGGGAAATGTGGGTGGAAGGGGGGTACAGGGTGGAGGGGAGAGAAAGGGGGAAATGGGACAACTGTAATAGTATAATCAATAAAATATATTAAAAAAAAAGAAAAAAAAAAGAATATATATGTATATATGCATAGCCCATGGACACAGCCAACAATATGGTGAAGGCCAGAGGGAAGGGAGGGTGGGGGCTGGCTGGGTGGGGGTGGACAAAAGGGAGAGGGAATGGGGATATGTATAATAGTGTCAACAATAAAAATAAAGTTAAAAAATTAATATATGAAAAAAATAAATAAAAAATAAAACAATTATATGGATTGATGATGCTACAAGCCTTGGACATCACACTTCAGTCCATTTGGATGGCTCAGGAAAGCTCCTTTTCTCCTACCCCTTCTCCTTAAGAGATAAGCAGGACTCTGCCTGACTCAATTTTGGCATCACATTACAGAGAGGAGTAAAGTACGTAATTTCCCTTCTCACCTCCACTATCACCTTCCTCCCCATGTCAGAAAGGAGCATGGCTTCTCTTTTCCATGGTATTTCTTTCATAAATGTTTTATATCTCATCTGTCCCTGCTTCCTCCAATATCTTGCTTTAATTATCATCTAATTTTTGCTATTAAAAGTCAATTAGAAATATTTTTAAATTTAAAATATTTAAATAAATCTATAGTTTTAATTTTAAAATAGTTAATTAAATCTTATTAAATACTTTATAAAAATACAATTCATCACAACTTTGTATTTAATGTCTTTCTAGTTGCCTAAGGAAAACATCAGTGATATCATGCTTCATGAAAGTTATATCTAAGCCCAGATAAATAAAAATTTAAGAGAAATATGAATTATAAGATATTGTAAAATATTCTATGTTCTGCAGCCTACTGTGAATATCTGTTCATTGTGATATCTTTGGGAACACAAATTGGAACATGAAATAGATGCTTAGCACTACCTAGAAATGATACTGGGACACTGCATTCTATAAGAATCTATTGTGTTTATGCTATTTGACAAGAAGCATTTGACAGATAAATTAATCTTTCTCTTAATCTAAGTTCTTTCCCTATTCTGATCCTTGCCTTACTTTGAAGCAATGCCTATTTTCAAGGTCATGGGTAGCATATCACACAACTTCCACAGCATTTGGACATAGTTGCCTTTCTAAGAGATAAAGAAAATATTACCCTAGGGTGGGAGTAATAATAGTCAGAAGAGCAGATATTTGGGATTACAGAGGTACAAGCATTAAATGCTAAATTCCAAGTGAAAGAAAACCCTATGTATACTTATGATGGATGTGTACCTATAATTAAGATTATGTACATAATCTACAGTACAGGGCTCTAGAAAAGGGTCATCTGGGCTGGATCCAAGGGAGTCTTGTTCAAGATAGAAACTGTTGTGTAGAAAAATTGAATAAATGTACCTTTCCTGCATGGCCAAATTCATGGCTTCACAATACATATAGTACACATTGCTATAAAGTATACATATTTTACAAACTTTATTGGTAAAATGTTTACTTATAAATTGGATGCTTACTAAAACCTGGAATTGGGTCTCCACTGATGATTGTCATCTTAATAAAAGGTCTGTCTCTGGCACGTAACAAGAAACAGTATAGGAAATGGTGTGTTGTTTCTGAGAAGGTTGCACTGGGATCAGGCACACTTAGGTGACTACACGCTGGGGGCAAAAATGCCCTCAAGGGATTTAAAATACAGTGTTTCAAAAGATAATTAGATACAAAGAGCAAACCCAAAGATTACTACTAATACAATATGTGCATTTTTTCCTTGTCTTTTCTCATTTTTCTTCTTTAGATGAACAATTCCCAATGGTAAATATATAAAACCAAAAGCTCTTTAACCATTATGTTTTCTGATAGCTATTACTTGTATGCAGTTGATATACAAGGAAAAATGGTGCTATTAAACCAAATTTTAAGTAAAAGCACATTATAGTAGAAATAAGACCCTCCAGAGGATAACTTTATGAGACCATTATTGCACGGTAGCTTGGGCAGTTGAACTCACATGAAACAAATGGCTCTATAAAACAAGTCCCAAAGTGGCCTATTGTTTAATTAAATTCATATACAAAGCATCCCTCTGCCTTGACATGTGTACATTCATATATTAAATGTATTTTAAAATTCAGTATGAAAAAATATGACCTCATGAAGATTCAAAAGGTTAGACACCACTTCAAAGCCAAAGAACTTCCCGAAGCATTATTCTACATAGAACTGTGACCTGTAAAATAACTGCTTTTCTTCCTTAGTGTAGTGAGAACAGTCATTTTGATGAATACAGTGTGTTTAAGTTTTCGTCTATAAAAATATGCGGTAGTCTACATAAAATGCTTACATAAATGCAAGTACTGCTAATTCTTTCATCTCCCGTTTCACCAAAATGGAAGCATTTCTAAAGAAGCCTGGGTGTGCACTGGAAGAAATAACAAGATCCATAGCCCAGTCCTTCAACTAAAATGCGTCTACTTAGGAGAATGTCAACTCGCTAAATGCAAATAAAGTTAAGACATGCTTTTCGCCTTGAATGTAAAATTGTTTTACTACAACGTATCACTTCGTGCTTGTTGCACGAACTGCCTGCATGTGGGTAACAGCCCTCCAGGAACAGAGCGCAGTCCGGTCTGTTCACTGTCCTAAAAAAAACCCAAGAGCCATCTGTCATTAAATGTGTTCAGGGAAGATGGAAGCAAGGGAGAAAAATGAAGAGACATTATTCAAAGCAGATTACCAATTAATTTTAAGATTTCGGGTCTGCAAATGTTCTGCAAGTATCAAAATTTCACACTAACTGAGAATGAATAATTTTAGCCTCTTTATTTTCACCTATTCTTTTGGGAAATTCTTAATAACTCCTATTTAATGCATACCCCAAAGAGAAGCAGGAAACAATGTATAAAATCTAGAGAAGAAGTACAGGTGATTCTAAAACAGAAATTAAGTGAGATCAATGTTTCCATGTTTTCTAAATTTGGGTGAAATTCTCTGGACTTACAAACAGAAAAATGAGAAAAGCTTTGTACTAGTTCAAAGGATCTTTGCTCCCAGACATTACAAATGTCCTGCCTAAGAAAAGCAATCAAAATAATAAATTTTCTTTGTTAAGTGCTCACTGGCTCCCAAGCCTTGTATGAAGCATTTCACACTGGGTATCTTCTTACAATCCTCATGACAGCTCTATGGAGGTAGTCTTAGTTTAACAGTGAAGAAACTATTATACCCAGACATTAAACAACTCCTTTACAATTACAGTTAGTGAATGGCAGACTTAAAATTCAACACTTTTTCCACTGACGTGAAAGCCGTCTTTTGAACCCCAACGCCTCTGCTGCCAATTCTGGTATCAAGTCATGTACCTGGATATGGCCACAGGGAGAACCTCGACAGTGCACCTAGAACCTCACAGATATAGCTAAATTTTGGTCATTCACACACACACACACACACACACACACACACACAAGTTTAGAGACACATTCTGAATATTTACCTCACCAAAGGTAACTATAAAATCCAAAATGCCCAACCCTATAACTGTAAAGAAATATTTACATAACAGAAGAGTTTTATGTTTAGAATCATGAGTATCTCCCTGAATCATTATGTTCATGGAGAGATTAAATATGGGATCTTTCCTCCCAGCCAGACCTCTAACGGTGACAACTGAGGAGAGGTCACAGAACCACCGGCCCTTCCTGCTACCCCCTGTACAATCCTGAGCAGACGGTGTGAGACTCCAACAGCAGAAAGGCTGTGTGAGCTCCCCGTCTGATGGAAGAGCATGTGTGACTGTCATGGCCCTTTCCTCACTTCCCCTTCAGTTGCCTTCTTCTGGAACGCCACAGCTGAAGATGAAGGGGCACACCCAGTGTGTGAGAGCAGATGTTACTATTGACTTGCAAAAGGAAAGCACCCTATCTTCAAAAGCATGCCATAGGGCACTGTGGATAATGTTCACCAAGCATTCACACAACTTTATAGGCACTTTGCAAGGAAATTCAATGTTTACACGGGATAAATAATCACAATGAGGCCAGCGGATCTTTATGGGGTACCCACCACTAAATGTCACACTCCAACAAATACAGACATAGCACATCATCCTGGTGGTTTGGAGCAGCCCTGATGAGATTTAAAAAAAGTCTGGGTGAATGATTCTCAAAAAGAGTCCACAGCTCTCCTAACAACCACTTCCACAGAAAGTTCATTGGAGGAGGGATCAATCTCTCTTTGCACCTGGAAAATGTTATTCAAAATATTTGTAACAAGAATATCTAAGAGAGGATATCTGGATTCTTGCTTTTCCACATCATCATTTTAAGCCTCTAGTTTGCCATTTTAACACAAAAAGAAACCATTAGACACAGTAAGATGAGGTATGCACTTCAGAAATTTCCATTAATCATATAGTAAGATTTGAATCCTCTAAGGCCTCAATCGAAGGGACATGGCACTGATACTTTAAAGAATTTTGTTCTGCCACTGTTCCATAGTATTGAGATTTTGAAGATGTTTTAAATATTTTTAAATAAAAATCTTTCCTGACATGCAGTACACTTGATTTTTACCCCCTGAATTTTTTCAAAGAAACCCATTTTAAGATCCATATATTCAACAAATATATATCAAATGCCCACAAAATAAATACAAGGCATTTTCCTGTGGTATGTCTGAAGACATCAGTGTATACAAGAAGCAGATTTTTTTTATCTCAATGAAAACTTACTGTGAGTAACAGAGATAAAACCAATAACCAATGCTAATATAATAAACAGCCCAAGGGAAGTGCTATTTGAATGATAAAAACTAAATACTTAAGAGAATTTCAGATTTGAATTTGGCTGCAAAACTTCTTAACGACCTTATAAACCCTCAACTGGGACCAAATTCCAGGCACTTGCCATAAGGAAGGCTTTTTGTTTTAAAGGTCCTAGGATGTAAATTTCTTGGTATTTGTGGCCTTAAAAGGATCTTCCCTGGCTCAGTCTACATAATAATGAAAGAAACCAGCCAGTAAACTGTTTACTGTTAAATAACTTTGATTCAGTTATATTGCAAAGCATCCTTGTTATCCTTGTTCTTTGCCAAAACAACAAGTATACAAAAATATTAAGAGAAAGGCTCTCTTAATATGTTAAGTGTGTGTCAAAAGCAAACCTATTGGAACTTTTGCTTTGAGCATCTTTGATATATTTCATTAACATTGTTTTTCAAGTCATGTATCTATGCCTGGAATAGAAACACTTGAGTATTACATTCTGAAAGTAAGTAAAAGGATAAAGTCACTTGACATAAAACAAGAAATAACTGCTTTTGACACACATTTTACAAAGCACTGTGGATGAAAAACCAGGTTCTATCAAAAGTGACCTCACAAGGTGACCTGATCATAAATTTCTAACTGTTAGGTCATGGTGGGTAGTCACACCCCAGGCATGTAACTTATTAGGAAAAGGTTTACCTTTGCCTAAAGCAATGCCTGCTCATTGTTTCCGTACATCTAGGTTAACGCACCTTTGAAATGAGCCATAACCACTCTCCAGAAAGCACATAACCTTGTTAACTAAGTACCCTGTAAGCCAATCCCCACCTTGCTTTCTTCCATGTCCTTATAAACTTCCTCACAGTCCCTCAATTTCAAAGGCATACAAGAAGCAGCAAAACAGTCATTTTCTGGAGTATCTTGAGATCTTGCTCCCTACCATATGTCATCAGTTTGGCTCAAACTAAGTCTTATGAAAATTCTCCACAGGTTTGGACATTTCTTCTATGTTTTAAATCTTTATTGTATTTTTTACTTTACCATATAGTCCTCTTATATCTCCCTTACCCCAGCAATCACACTGTAGCCCATTTCCATGAGTCCTTTTTCCTTTTTGTTCCAGTCACTCCAGCCCTTAACTTCTCTTCCCCCAGCTAGCTGTCAACTGCTCTCCATCTATGAGTCTGTCCCCATTTTCCTTGTTAGTTTGATTTGTTCATTAGATTCCACATATGAGTGAAATTACAAGGTATGTGTCTTTCTCTAACTGGCTTATTTCACGTAGAGTAATGTTCTCTAGGTTCATCCATAGTGTCACAAAATATAAAATTTTCTTCTTTTTTATAGCCACATTGTATTCCATTAAATAACATACCTATCTATCTTTAATTTGAGAGTTGATGTCTTACCATTTTTAGGTATTGAAAGGTTAACTTCACAGAATGATAGGGACTGAATCTGATTTCACTATTGATGCTAATTTGGAGATCATCAATTGCACCTTACCCAATTTTACCTTGCCCATGAAACACCCCTGAAATTCATATTTCATTTATAAATGAAAATTACCTTTCAAGTCCACTAAAGCAAGTGTAAGTGTTCCTAAAATCTACTCTTCCTTCAATTAAAAGATAGTCTATGATAATCTCTCTCACAGTATTCTTTGGCATGCCATTCTTTTCATTCATGATACTTTTTTCATGGCAATATCATGATTTGAAATTTTATATCTATGTATATTTGTTTGTTCAGTAGTTTAATATCTGTCATCTGACACTCTATACACTCTGGGGAGAAAAGAAATTAGTCAACTGTGCATCGGTTTCACAGGGCACCCAGTGGTTCATTCAGTACATATGTTTTGAATGAACAAAGAATAAATAATTGAGCACCCTTCTGATTTGGATATTGGTGAATATTCTTCAATTTAAGCTAGACAGAATTAATAAAGGAGAAGTAATACTGTGTTACCCACCATAAATATTTTGGAAGTCTACTACTGTCCATATTAGGAAGGGGTGTTTTAGGTCCAAGTGATAATTAACCCAACCCAAACTCAAACAAAATTGAGAATTTATCGAAACAAAACTGGAAAGCCCAGGGATGCTGTTGGCTTGAAGTAAGATTTTATCCTGTCTTCAGCACATAGCAATATAATAAATACTTAACAATATCAAGAATATTCATCTGTTTTGTTCAAGGATGTTTCCCAAGGTACTACACTAGTGCTTGTCACACAGTAGGTGCTCAATAAATACTCGTTGAATAAATGAATAACAAAACCCTGTCTCTCAGATAAATTTTCCAATCTAACATTATGACAGAGAGAATAATTACCCCTAAAGATATCCACAACCCAGTCTTCCAGACCTGTGAATATATTGCCTGACACAGTAAGAAGAACCTTACAGATATCTTGAGCTTATGAAATGGAGAGATTGTTCTAATGGGCCCAATCTATTCACATGCATACTTAGAATCAGAGGACCTTTGTCAATCATAGTCAGAGAAATATAACATTAGGACAAATTGATCTGCTGTTGCTGGCTTTAAAGGTCCATGCTTGGGGAGAACAGGCTCATGAGACTGAGAGGCCATTAAGTGGAAAAGAAACTGCAAAGGAAGCAGTAGGATATGTAACCTGATAAAAAGGAAGGGACATCTCCATGGTTCTTGACATCTTATAGGGAAAACAATTTATACATAAGACAGAATACAAGTTCAAAAATAGTTGTTATAGGTAATGACGACTAGACAACCTAAGGAAGGAAAGAAATACTCCTGGCCCGACATGTCACCAAAGTGTGTAGGGTAAGAAAACTTAAAATGGATTTTGACAATTACAGGAAAATAGAAAAGAATAAAAATTTAGGGAGGGTGTTCTAATTATAAATCATAATAAAAATGTGGCCACCATAGAAAATGTAAAGAGTCAAGGCCATTTTGAATGGAGTGGGGACTTCATTATGGGAAACATCTTTAAAATCTTAAGATGGATGAATGAGAAACAGAAAGAAGTCATCAAGGTGCTGGTTTGAAAAGTTATATACAAATGTGTAAAAGAAGGTCCTTTTATAAGACTATTTTATAAGTAAAAATATACCTCTATAACGTTACTACATACTAAAGTTAGAAAATATTTATGGTTTCTGACTTTGTCCATTTTTTTAAAATTCCACCAAAAGACCATTTCCCCAAAATGTAAATGTTCCAAACTGCTGTGTGGATCCAATATGATGAGTATAGAACTTCAAAGATGTAACCTTTGCCCTTGAGGCAGAATTAGAAATACCATTGTAGAAAGGTCTGATAGACTTAAGGGAATCCATGTAATTAAAGAGAAATGTTGATGTTAAGCCTGTAAAATATGTGAATCCTCCTTTTTCTTGTTAGGGTAACTTGTCAAATCATCTCACCTTTAATTCTTATTTTCTTCTTCAAGGAGAAAAATATAACTGAAGCTTCAGCTTCCTATTTGCCACCAAAAAAATTATTGGCATTTTCCATCAACTATGCACCATCAATCCCCCACTACACATTTCCTCCCAATATTTTTAAAGATAGTCATCTCTGATTTTATTTATAAAGTTGAAACTCCATTAAATCTTCTGTAAGTCTCTACCTATTGTCTGGTTCCTCTTCTTCCCTTCTCAGGCAAACATCTTTAAAAAAGAAAAAAAAGAAAAAACCTTGCTTCCCATTTAGTCTTTGATTTGCTGCCCTGTTACTCTGCCTCCAGCCTTCCAAAGAAACTGATCTTGGAGAAGGCACAGTGACCTCAGCTCCTCCCATTCGTTCTCATTTATTTCACTTTATTCATGCCTCTGTGCTAAATAACTTCTTCACAGAGGCCTTTCTTGTGCCACTTGCTCTGTTGCCTTATTCTGCTTTATTGTTCTTCAAATTACCCTTCCTTCACTGAAATTACATGAGTCGGTCACTCAGTTGAGTGTGACTCCCCATCAGCATGTTACATCCAGGACAGCAGGACTAGGTCTGCTCCTATCCTTATCCCAAGGCACAGAGCCCTCCATGTCCAATGCCAGCAGATGCTCACCCAGTATCTGCTGAATTGTTTTTAGTATCCAGGTGAAGCTCTTCAGCTTTGACCTGCTTTAATACAAATTAATAACCTCTTTCTGTTTCAACCATGCTTTTCCCATAACTTCAGTGACATTACTCTTCAATGCTTCTTCTCCTGTGTCATTGCCCTATCCTTCCCATCCAAAAGCAGAGGTTTCTTTCCTTAACTGCTCCCCGCAAATTCTGGGCCTCAGTTGTCTTCATTGTTTACTGCCTTGACCTTCTTACCTTGTGGTATTATTTGCTTCCATGACTTCAGTTACTACATGTTCCATGACAACTTTAAAATGATGTTTCCACTCTAGACCGCTCTCTTGGGTTCCGAACAAATGTCTCAGGTAGTTACTGATGCCTCCTATGAAGACAGGAAACTAAACAATGTACCTTCTCACCTCTCCCTGGTATGCCTTGTGTCTTTAATTTGTATTTACTGATTCTTAATTTATGTCACCACCCATTTTCTTTAGCAACTACAAGCATTACACCTTTTCAATTCTGCCTCCTCAGTAGCTCCCAACTGCAAACATTTTCCTCTCTCCCTGCTGAAATGTCTATACCTCAGGCTTTCATTATTTCTTACCTGGATTCTTGCCACAGACTTCTAATTGGTCCCTTTGCCTGTAGCCATGCCCAAAGTCCTAATCAATTTGGCATATTTGTTATGAGAGTGAGAGTTTAAAAATTCAAGACCTCCTAATATAAAAGACCTGTTGTGGTATCTTCCTTATTCATCACCACCATTGTTGCTAAGCACATGTCCAGTGCTTTTTTTTCATCTGTGCGACTTTATACGTGCTGCTGCCACTCTCTGCAGTGTTTTACCCATCTTTTCCTCTTTGCCAGATTAACTCCTTTCTTTCACACCCTAACTGAAATATTGCTTCCTGAAAGTTTCTTCTTCTGACTGCTACCTGCTCCCAGTACCCAAAGCACATTAGGCAGCACTCTAATTCCTACAGCTCCCTTTCTTTTTTGTCACAGGTTCTTTGTACTCAAATTAACACTGTATTCAAATTATGATTTACTTGCCTGTCATCTTCTATTGATATGGTAATGCTAGTTGTTAAGAGAAACCAGCCTATAATTTTAATATTTTACACAATAAAGGTTTATTTCTCATTCATAAAAGCCCTGTCAAAAACAAAACTTCAGTAACCAAGGCTGTTTATGCATAAACTTGGGCAGGAGAACCCATTTCAAAGGTGTCAGAAAGGAAAGTAAGTTGCAAAGATGCAAAGAAGAATACTGAAAGAATTCCTGATTAACAAATGTTTTAGTAAAATGATAATTAGGAAGTGGAGGAGACTCTGATTGTTTTCAAATATGTTTGGAAGACTTTAGTTGGCTGGAGGCGGGACAGGTGGTGGTTTATTGGTATCTCAAAAGAGGAAGGGGTTGCTCAGTGTCAGGTCTGTAGGATTTTTTTGTGTCTGGTCATTTCTTGCAACAAGTGGAGGTTGATGGAGTGCTTTTTGTGGCTGAACTGTAATCATGGTCCCTAAGGGGATGGCTGTCATGGCAGAAAAGTTCTCAGTTGAAGCACGGTTTTCCTATTAGGTGGGTGGCTTTCTTCTGCTGTGGTGACCTGGGGACCTCGGCTCCTTCCTTTCATGGCCCGGCCATCCTCGAGGTTTAATGAGCAGATGAGGAAAACAGAACTACACTTTTTACAATTCCCAAAGAGGACTCAATGCATATCATTTCTGTTCATGTTCCATAGGCAAAATCTAATCCTGTGACGATACCTGGATACTAAGGGTGCCAAGAAACATCGGCCCCATTGGGCAGCTGCCTCCCAAGGGGCTCCTTCACACTGTGGAGGGAGAACATAAACTGTGGATGAACAGCTTCTAATACCACCTCTACCACACACTCCTACCCGATTTTGAGTTGTAAAGAGAGATATTATGTATTGCTTTTGCTTCACAAAGGGACAATGCTGCATATTAAATGCTTTAAAAAAATGGCTCTATCAGCTGAAAATTCAGAATCACTAAAATTGGTTCTTCCTATTCCTGAAGATTTACTGAAACAAACTATGGTTAATAATGAAATAAAAAACATATAATCTATGGATAAAAGATATTATTCTGAAAGCTAATATTAAGTAACCCTCTACCTACAATAAATGAAAATAAATCTAAGAAGCATTATAGACGGATGGTAAATATCAAATAAACTAATACTAATATTATAAATAGTAAAAATAAATATTATAAAATAAATTAAAGGAAAAAAACTGAAAACACTTCCCAAAGGAATCACCCTCATATTTTAAGAAAGAATTCAGAAAGGCCATAGATTTGATCTTAATAATCATTTAAAGTAGGTTTGTACTTAGAATTTTGAGCTAATTTTAGAATCGTTCTTAAAAATCTTTCTATTTGTCAGTTGAAGGTATTTCTAAAATAAAATTGCCAAAAATAAAGCATGAAATATCAGCACATCATCTAGTAAAAACTATAATAAACAACTTTCCAATTAGTTTTACAGGTATTCAGGAATGAATTATCCTCTGCTTGCAGGTTTTCATGAATAATTCAGTTCTGCTGTCAGAAGACCTAATTAATAATTGTCCAAACTATTTCTAAATTATCTGGTTTAAAGCTACCTGCACTGCAACCAGAATTATTTCTGATATAATTATTAACCCCATCTCTCTTTCTGTTGCTGATAATGAAGCAAGCATCTCCAGACAGCAGAGAACCTAGAGATTCAGTTTATTAGTATAGCATTACCAATTGGCTCCTCTAGTGCTAAGAAACTGACAACATAAATCCTCAGAAATGCTCGCCTTACATCCTATGGATTTAACTGTGGATTCTATGGATAACCTAAGGCTTTAAAAGAAAAGACCAAACTCCAGAGTGTACATGACAGAAGGACAATGAGGCAAAAGGACTCACTCAGGGATGGAGGGAAACATATTCCTGTGGTTGTCCAGGCCCCACACACTGGATCCTCTTGCCCATGTGAACCATGAAAGAACACTGTTTGCATTCAGAAACAATGTGACAGGAGAAAGAAAATTTCATTAAACTCAAATTTAATGCTAGGTCATAGTGCTAGAGATTATGTTTTCTTTGTATTTTTAATCATAGTACATCTCATGGTGTGTATTCCTTAACAACAGCACTACTTAGACTTACAAATATCACTGGTCCTGCCCAAAGTAAGGCTATGAAATAGATTTTTTACATTCCTACCCCCAACAAAATCTGAAACCTAACAAAAATCCCTAACAAGTATTAGGATAAAAAAAACATAAAGTAAGATTATAGTTACAGTAAATGCGACTCATCAACACTGAGATGAAAGGGAAAGCTGCCCTTTTTACATGGAGTTGCCTGCCCACAGGACTGTCCCCAGGTGACTCCTGGGTGATGGGGTCTGGGCTGCATAATGGAGTCAATGAAATATGAAGCAATCTACCAGCTTTGCTTCTGGAATGATACAACATTTCCATGTTGAAATGATGATGCTTTGGGGATTCCAGCCCATCCCTACTTTGGAAGAATCAGCTCACAGCCTCTCTGTTCCAGTCTTGGATCCCATTCCCTTGTCTCCCAGGGGGAGACTCCCATAGTCTATACAGGCAGGGGCCATGGTCTTTGTCAGCAGGAAGCAGTTGCTGAAGACATATATCTTCCCTCAGTACATCTAAAAGATTTCAGGGATGGAAGTCTCTGCATTGGGGAATGAGACAGGCTAGTAAGCCAAGACAAATAGAATAGGGAAACAGAGACAGATAGTTAAGTGGACAAGCACTTTACAGCCTTCTAGTAAATCGTAAAATCTATCTTCCCCAACCAAGGACACTTAAGAGTAAATGGTTTGCATTTCTCCTCCCCAAACATAGGGTAAATAGCTTAAGTTGTTCTACTCCGGGAGATAGATAACAAAAATCTAATTAGTGCCATTTGTGCCAACCACACCCAAGGACAAATGAAGTCAGGGGAATAAATCTCTTTTTGGCACGTCAGCGTAAAGCTGATGAATATTCTATTGAGATCCTCCCCTAAGACCTCCCCTAAACTCCCAGCCTTTAAAACCCTCAAGACAAAGATGCAGCATAGATATCTGCCTCCTGAAGGCATCCCCACAATTTCCCCCTACCCCTCTTTGCGTCCCCAGGCGCATTACCTTTACCTTTGTCTCTCCTTAAGCTCCAATGGCCTTTCTTTTGCCTCTGGCTTCCTAAATAAACTTTCTCTTATAGTTTGAAAAAATATATAATTGTGGTGCAAAACATACTTTACCAGTGGTTCCAAGGGAATCAAATTCTGGAATAAAAATTTTAATTAATCGTGCACCTATTCCCTGATTTCATTCAGATTGTTTCTATAAACGAGGCTTTAAATGAAACTATATTACCTTCTCTTCTTCTTTTTTTCTACTGGAAGCTTTTAGAGATTATAACACTCTGTGTGATTCTTTCAAAACATTCAGAAGCAATCTAGTTTTAATCCACAGGAATACATCATAAAATTTTATTTCATGACTGCTATTTTCCCCAATAATAGCTTTGTCTATTATTATCATTAAGAGCTCCCTCCATTTACATACACATTCACAAATAAATAAAAAACTGAATATCTTTTTTATTCTTTTTTTAAATCCATATTTTACTGACAACTGAGAAGAATAAAAGATGTAATAGGCATGCATGTGGTCATTCCTTGAGTCTGTGCCTGCTCAACATTTTTACTTTATAGTGTTTTTGTCTCTGTTTTGTTCTTTCTCTTGGATGTATTTATAGAAACTTTTCTTATTTCCTTTGAGTCCCCTAGCTACATTATTTCATTTTGCTTTCTTGCCTCTCTTATTGTGTGCCCCTGTTCCTCACTGGCTGGCTTATATCAATTCCTTTCAATCTCCCCTCTTTTTCATTTCCTATACAATTCTATTTTGTATTTCAATGCTTAGAGAAACCCACCCTCACCCACAGATATTTTCTAATCTTCTCTGTATTTTTAACCTATATTGGAATAGCTGTTGAGCTTTGCATGCTGAGTTCATCCTAAAATTCATTTCTTGCCCTGTCTCCCTGTCCTCAGCAGTCTGCCCCTAACTTCATTGCACTGATTATTTTACTCAACACCCGAATAACAAACTCTTGGACTTTAGCCACTATTCAATTCATTAGGAACACTTAACAGGTATTTAACAGTCATAAGGGACATAGTGGTCTGAAAACAAAAGGAGACACATTACAAACACCTCTGTGCTGCTAAGCAAATAAGCAAATGGATGATACAGTATTATTGTATACTAAGTCCTTCTGAGTCCGTGAGTCAGGACTGACCTCCCAGAGCGAGAACAAGAGAAAGTCTGAATGACCTCTTTGTGGATGACTATTGTTGATCAGGTAACAGATTTAATGAACAAAACTGTGAGAGTTGGCACTACCAAACCCAGGTTCGCTTATCCCGGAACTACTCTGTGTCCAATTCCAACTTGGACTCAGTAAATTTGTCCAAGTGACCTTGAATACAAAGTATTAGTTCTAAACCCTCAAGTTGTATATTATCTTTGTAAATATAAACATGAATCCCTACAAGATGATGTCCTAAGAGCTTAGCCTAAAAATCAGTTTCAAGTTAAAGACCTTTTAGTTAAACCTAAAAATATACATTTTAAGACAAAAGTCTACCAAACAAATGTCTGTGACCAGTTTTGAAAATCTAAAAACTGACCTGGAACCCTGGCATATTTCACTAACCAAATCTACCTTCAGATTTGTTCCAGCCCAGATATTTAATGATGTTGTCCCAGTCATCCATCATGGGCCCTTAAATGAAAGAGTGGAATTCAAGGATATTAAACTAAAAGCTCTGCCCTCCACAATCAAATGAAATATAGAGAAGATGTAAAATCTAGCTAGAGACTGCCCCTGAGCCATCACAGTGGCACACCGACAAGCAAGGTCAAATCTTACTCTAATTACCTCCTTTCATTTGACGGGCACCTTGAAAAAGACACAGAAATTAAATATTAGTTTCAGTGTGGCTACTTAGGTACTGCATATCTATCTGAATCAGCTCACATTTTAGGGTCTTTTATTTAACCGTGTCAGTACCTCTAAGTCTGATCATTTTTAAAACATTAATAGTCATTAGTAAGTGATGGGTTCTCCCAGTTCTTCTGAATGGTTGTTTTCAACACAAGAAAACTACCATGCTCTAGATACTGTGGAGCCTATAAAAATAAAATTAAAATTAACTTTTCTCCTCTCAAAATACTTTCACATTAATCACAATCTGAATACGAATACACATTTTCACAAGTCTTCATACTCATCCTTTTAAATATGTGTGTGTGTGTGTGTGTATTGTATAGTATCTAGACTATATTCTTGCGTATTCCTGGTCACAAGTGTCTGGATGGCAAAAAGCAAATGATTAAGCATAAAACCAAGCAGTTTCTCACAGGGGGTGAAAAATGAAAAATCAGCTTTCAGAACCTGGAAACAAGTTTGCCCACTAAAGAATCATTCTCCCCTCCCCCACACACACCAAGTGAAAAGCAGGGCATTTTCCAAACACATCTGTAAATAAATGACATATAAACTTGGTCATGAATAAATGAAAAAGGACAACTTTTTGCACCATAAAGAAAGGGTAAAAGTAAAATACAATCAACATTAAGTGTTTTTTTTCTTTTTATAGATTTTACATTTTAAACACATATGTCATGACATTTTAATGTAGCAGTTCTGAAATAGAGAAACAGCACATTGATTTTGTGCCCCAAAGAAAAATAAACAATAGCACTTTCAAAGCAGGCTTTGGCCTCAGGTCCCCTTGAACCATACAAAGGACATTTACCCCAAACTCAATGACAATGGTAATGATTGCACTTTCTTTTTTTTTTTTTTTAGTAAATTAGTATGCATTTTATTTTTTTAAATTTTATTTAAATTGTTGTTGCAGTACAATTTTCTATCTTTTACTCCCATCCCAACCCACCCACCCAGCCCTCCCTTCCTCCCTCCCATTTCCACCTGCCCCTAGTTTTTATCCATGTGTTCTTTATATTTGTTCCTGTAAACCCTTCCCCTTTTCCCCTGAAATTCCCCTGAAATTCCCTCTCCTCTCCCCTCTGAACTCTGGCAGTCTGTTCTTTATTTCAGTGTCTTTGGCTATATTTTGCTTGTTTGTTTGTTTTGTTGTTTAGGTTCCTGTTAAAGGTGAGATCATATGGTATTTTTCTTTCACTGCCTGGCTTATTTCGCTTAGCATAATGCTTTCCAGTTCCACCCATGCTGTTGCAAAGGGTAGGAGCTCCTTCTTTCTTATAATTGCACTTTCTTGACTACTCTTTCCAGCTACATATTCTGATTTGGTCCTAACAATGTCACAATGCTACTCGGGCTATAATATAATATACTGATGAAAAAGTACTATGAAGTCAGACTGACATAAAGAATACTACCAAATCCAAAATAAACCACATCAAAATAGGATGAATTCAAAAGGATTGGCTGATATGCTTCATGTATTTACCTATAAAATCAGTTATTTTCAGATAAATTTTACTGAGAGGCATTTAAAAAATAAACATGGAGATCCAAGAAGCATATGTTTTACATTTTTTTTTACCTGAAATTATTTTTCTTTCTATTTTGGTTTGTTGGTGATAGAGTATTTTGTGGTGATCCCTAGTCTTAAAGAAAATAGAAGAAAATACTTTCATTATGACTAAATTAAACAAAGAGGTTTTTAAAAATATATGTATTCTATTTTTGACACAGGCAAAATAAATTAATGGTGATAAGAATTACATTTGTGCCTTGGCTGGTGTGTCTCAGTGGAATGAGTTCTGGCCTGTGTGCAAACTAGAGGGTCACTGGTTCAATTCCCAGTCAGGGCACATTCCTGGGTTTTGGGCCAGGTCCCCAGTAGAGGGCCTGTGAGATGCAACCACACACTGATGTTTCTCTCCCTTTCTCCCTACCTTCCCCTCTCTAAAAATAAATAAATAAAATCTTAAAAAATATATAAATAAAAATAAAAAGGGTTTGATTTGGCCACAGAGACAGTATTTAACTTTTCTTAACTTTAAATATTGTCATCTTAAAGATTCTTACTGTGACACATATTATCTGAAGTCTATTGGACATAGAGAAAGTAAAACAATATTAGTATACCTTTTTTTTTGCATGAAAAACACTACTACCATATTTTTTGGACCATAAGACTCACTTAGGTTTTAGAGGAGGGAAAAAAAAATTGAAGCAAAAAATGTGGTAAAATATTTAATAACATAAATAACATAATATTTCACCAATGTAAATGTAAACAGAACTTAACAGCAGCATTAATAACCATTATTCCTCCCAAATTGGGGGGGTACATCTTACAGCCTGAAAAATACGGTACTTCCACAAAAATATATCATTGGAATTCATTAAAATACCCTAATTAAGATGTATGATACAAGTCTAATCATTAGACAAAATTATATTATGCTAGTATTCTTCTGATAATATTTATTATACATTTTTTTCAGTATGGCCTCCATCACAGAAAACCAAATTTGCAGCATGGAGAGTAAAATAAGCCTACAACATGAATAAATAAGCTGATTTACTTCAAAAAAATCACCAACTCACATACCACTCCGCCAACGGAAAACTCCCATTTACCAATTTTTTAAAAATTAGAAATAAATAAAGTCTTCTTCAGGCACTTCTGTATTGTTCTCTCTAATCATAGTAGAAACCCCAAGTGTAAAAAGCCCAGGATAATGAATCTTCTTAGCCTCTTGGAAAATAGTGGGAAGCCTCCTTGCCACCTGATACTGGAAGAGAAGGGACAAATAAAGGCAAGAGAACTCTTTTCAAAGAAATGAAGAAGGTGTTTTGTTTTGTGTTGTTTTTCATTCCTGACATTCAATCGTACTTGGATACATGCTTTAAAAGATGGAAGGGAGTCTGATGGGCCTGTCCACTATTACCAATGCTGTTATCTGCTCTGGACTCTACCCCTTTTTACTGAGTGTATCATCTCTATAGCTAGTCATCTATAACTGAGTGCTATGCCATATCCCGATGCCACAGAGGCCACCTCCAAAAACACTGTGTATTTTCATTTCCATTTTTACAAAAATACTTGGGAAAGCTCAAGTGGCAATTTAAAATTTCTTATTATAGGATGCTTAACAGTTTAATCAAGACAATGACAACTTAATTCAGCTGGCATTAGGGCTATCCAAAATTATTTTTAGGCATTTTGCAAACAAGCTACTTGGCTCAAATTTGTTATTCTCACACCCCTACTGAGACTTATTTTAAAGAACAAAACAGTACCACTCTAAACTAAAAGACATACATCAGTTATCAAAACAGCTAATGAAAAATAATGCCCACTAAGGCATATCTATAAGAGGATCTGAGCTCTAGAGATAAAGTATCCTAAAAGTTTCAGAGGATAACAAAGAAGAGCAGGAGGAGTAGAACTAAAGTTACAAGCAAAGATATAGGAATAAAGTTGGTGTTGATTTTCTCAGAAGTTTTCCATTCTAAAATTTCCTCCAAATTATTAGTCAAGTAGTAAGGTAAATAAAGACAATTTTCAACAACTGTTCAAATATTTTACATCTCTTATACTATACCTAAGACAGCTAAATGGTAGACCAAATGGTGCCTGCAGACATATAAAAGAGGACATAGGAAGATGGAAATAATGCTTCTGTCTTAAGGGAGAGGTAAAGGAAATCCCCACTGATGGGAGGAAGGAAATGCCACGTTGACATTTGTACAACAGGCCAAGACAACAAACAGTCTCCATTGGACCAGGGACATACAGGGCACCAGAAAAATGTCTCCAATGAAGGAAAAAGAAGCTATTGGTAAATTACTTAACATGTCTGGTCTCAGTGAAAACTATTATTTTGTTAGATGAACTTTATATTTAGGCACAATTTTAGATTTATAGACAAGTTTGCGAAGATAGTTCATAGATTCCCTATATATTCCTCACTTAGTTCCCCATGGTAGCACCTTGAACTATCATAGTATATTTGCCAAAACTAAGAAACTGACATTAATACTTACAAATAAATAAAGTTCAGACTTTCACTAGATTTCACCAGTTTTTTTCACTGATATGCTCTCTCTTCCAGGAACCAACGCAGACTACCACATTGCATTGAGTTGTGACATCTCCTCAGTCTCCTCTGATCTTAGACAGTTTCTCAGACTTTCCTTATTTTTAATGTGACAGTCTTGAGGAGGGTTAGCCAGGTACCTGGGTTTTCTGATGTTTTCCTCATGATTAGACTGGGATTAAAATTCATCTCCTAAAGAAGAAGTATCTGAAATTTGTTATAAAGATGTGTCTCATCTCCCCCTTAATTACTTAATCATGCATTTATGTCAGCATAGAGATCCATTTATAATTATTTTTTCTTGAGGTTATAATCCAATACTCCTCAAACTGTTCCAGCTCTGGCCATTAGAAGACCTTTGCATTATTTCCTTTGTCCCTTTGACATAACCTCACCCTTCCCCTTTCAGAGTATTTCACAGCTTTCTCACACTTGAGATGCTCCAGGCTGATGTAGCATTTGCCCTGCCCCAGCCCAGGAGTCAGTCACTTCTCCAAGAAACATTGATTCTTATTCCTGAAAAACAATGTTTAAAAACCAGGACTGTGTTGAATGTGCTAATTGCTAGTAGCATTCATTCCTCAGGCAGGTAGGGAAGTAAAGAGCATTTTATAGCTTTTCAGAGGATTGGTGGAATTTTAGTAATGGATACAATAGAGAAGAAAACAAACCAAGAGAGGCATTTTTTTTTTAATTTTTTGTTTAAGATTTTATTTATTTACTTTTAGGGAGAGAAGGGAGGGAGAGAGAGAGAGAGAGAGGGAGAGAGAGAGGGAGAGAGAGGGGGAGAGAGAGAGAGAGACAGAGAGAGACATTAATGTGTGGTTGCTGGGGGTTATGGCCTGCAACCCAGGAATGTACCCTGGCTGGGAATCGAACCTGGGACACTTTGGTTCCCAGCCCGCGCTCAATCCACTGAGCTACGCCAGCCAGGGCAGAGAGGCAATTTTTAATTCCAGCTTAAGAAAATTTTTCAAAAGAAAGCAAATAGACTATGATATTTTGGTATTTTTGCTTAATTATAATAATATTTAACTATGAATCATGATATAAATACTTAATATTATTTAGCCAAAATATATGATATAATTATACATTAAGAATGGGCATACTAGACTGCTTGTGAGTTTAATTGAAAGTGAGTAGTCGCTGAACACAAATTTCCATCTGCCACAGCAGAAAAACCAATAGGTATCAAAATTTGAAAATCAAGAAATGGAATATATATGTTTTATTTTAAAATAAGGGTATAAATGCCCAGAGACATAGCTAAAGTGTTGGAAGTTCTTATCACAGGGGTGTGGTATCTTATAGGTGGAGCATGTAACTATTTTTATTTGTTATACTCTTATATTTTAAACTAAATACATATAGCCAAAATAGAAAAAAAATAACCTTTAAAATCAGTTGTCCAATGCTAGCTTTAGGCAGATTATGAATTCTTGTTTGTAGTTTCCAAAATTTCAAAAATACATATGAAATTTCATCAATAATTGAAAAAATGTCTCACAACTTAAAAAAAAGCAAGCATACAAAACATAGTACACCTAATGTTTTGTCCAAAGTAATAAAGTTAGATCAAATTAGTCTTAAAAAATATGATCAGCAATGTTATAAATAGAAATTCACCTTGGGGAAAAACCTTTGTTAAGAAATATGAGTGTAAGGAGGAGGCGAGGGGAAGCTGAAAATCATGTTTCAGGTATAAATTTAAAAGGAAGTCTTTATACCACACAGAGATACAATTAATACAAGGAGAAATAAAAGATTTAAAATATTTGTATCTGTATCCATGTGTATGACCCAGTTTGGCTACTTCTGTGTATTTTGATAGGAAAATGCCTAAAAATGCCAGATCTGCAAATTGGAGAGAATGTGCTTATCTTTTTTTTCCCATTCCATAGACAGGGGAAATTCTCAGTGAGGAAGAAGCTGAATAGTTCATGCGACTAACATTGTACTCATTCCCAACTACCTTGTGTACCAATGAAGTGCTGTTTCAAGATTCTACAAAAGACTTTACAAGACACACAAAGTAAAGTAAAGAAATGTACCAACATAGGCCTACCTAAGTGAATACTCAAATAGAAACATATTTTCTAGGGAGGGTAATAGCATATGCCTGGGATACAAGCCTTTGTTCTCGAAAAGTCTCAGATTCCTCAGCAATAAAATGGGCAGCTACCTTATAAAGATTTAGTAAATATTAAGCAAAATATTAACTCCAGAATACTTAAAATCCTGCCTAAAAATATTGAGACCCATAAATTATAGCATTTGTTTTCATGTACATAATGGTATTATTAACTCATTAACCTCACTGCTCTTTAAATCAAGGTGATTAGCATAAATGTTAAATGTAGGGAAGAAAGGACAAAGTGGGTACCTAAGCTCTGCATTCTATAGACCACTGAGACATTAAGGCAGGTAGGCTCAGATACTCCAATTGTGTCCTTTATGCCCCTCTTCTAATCTATGAACCAGGTCATCTGTTCAGTGCAGCGGATCCAGAAGCAAGAATATGTTATCATAATATAACTTAAATGATAGTTTCTCAATATTAATGATATCAAAATTAATAAAAACTAGACTCCTTAAAAATACTATTTTAAAAAGAATAAGATCTACATGTCATAGTTTAGTTTAAGTCCAAAGACTTTCTTTTTCTGAGGGATGCTCTGATTTGTCCAAAGTCTGATTATTTAGCATTTTACTTTAAGTATGGGGAAGTGTCTCTGGAAACACTCTCTAGGAAATGATCGTTCTTTGTCCTTGACATGGGACTTTCTATGTATAAGGAACAGATAACTGCACAATAATTATTTCCTTCCAGACAGTTGAGATTAGTTAAATTGGCTAAATCATGGACATTAACATCAACATCACCCACTGGCTGGACACCAAGTTTGTGTTCTAGAAAATCATGATAAAACAAAACTCTAACTGCTGTTAAGAATTAAAAGATCTGTTTCTGAAATACATGTATCCATTGTAACCTTGACATTAAAGAGGTATGAATAATGGTTAAGACTCACTTTTGAGTTGGGATCTATTTTTTATCTTGAAAAGTGGTATCACCCCATGAGCCTTACTTTAGTTGTATAGGTACAATAAGATAATGTTTTTTAAAGCACTTTATACAGGATATGACTTAAAGTAAATGTTCAGTAGATTATCATTATCATCATTTTAAAGGTAAAGCATTAGACTATTTTCCCAAATGCACATAGTTAATAAGAAAATAAATCAATACATTATTATTTTACTTTTTACATTTGCTTTCTAAGTCCCAAAATGTTATTTTTCCTGTTGGCAACAATTCAAGTGGAGGAAATGATATTTATCCCAGCAATTCCAGCTCATTCTGTAAAACCTTAGTTTCATCTCTCAAAGTCATAAATCACTGAAGAATTATTTTCTAAGACATAAACTTCACTCTCCCTCCTTCCCTTTCTTCCTTCTTTTCTTCTTTTTGCCTTATTTGTCAATGCTATAGCTAGGAGAATAAAAAGAAAAATATTTTCTGGCTTCTATACATGGTCAAAATGGTTCAAACATCTAGCATAAGCCCATATTAAAAGTTTCTTTCTTTTTTTTTTCAGTCTCTAATGGAAAAAAACACAATATATATCACTTGTTCTGGGCACCAACATTTTACATGCTGCCAGCTGTTCGTAGCACCAAGGTTGCCTCAAACTTCAATAGTAAAAGGAGAGGATTTTATGAGTCAAGGGAAAAGGGTTCACATAGAGGCCTATCTGGCCATACTCTCTCTGTGGCCTCTATACTTGGAATCATTTGGTGAAATAAAAATCAATAACACTTTCCTTTTTTTCTTCTTTATATTTTAAGCTCCAGAACTTCTCAAAGCCTTTAATATGCTAAAGTATGCTGTGGATTGCAAAGGCAAAACTACAGACTGACTTATATTTCAAGCTTTTGTGACCAAAGGTTTTCTTTTTCCTAACAGTACACTTATGAAGTGGTTCTTTTAAACAGTGTTCATGGGAAAAAATGATAATGTACAGTAATCTAAATGAGTACACATAGACTAAAACTGGAAACCAAAGAATGAAGTTGTTTTCTCAAGAAAAAACAACTAATTAGTAATATCCTAGAGATGGAACTTGGTCTTCTGATTCTCAGTCCAGGGTATTTTCCACTCCACAGTCCTAAATATTACAGACCTCACTTGAGACCATCCCCCCCCCCCCGCAAGAAAAAAAAGAAAGAAAGAAAGTACTTTTTAGATAGAGAAATGTTGTGTTTTTATATTGAGCTAAATCAAGTTATGTGTCTCAAATCCAATATTTGATGATAGGAATGGAAATGTCAGAGATAAGAAGTTGGGACTCTTATCAACAGTCTTGGTAACTGCTAACCCAAGTTCTTTCATCTCAGGAAAATGGACACCATCTTTCATCATCCACATCACAAGATTATTATGAAGATAAAATAAAATAGTAGGCTTAAAAATAGAGCCATAAAGTAATATACAAAGAAAGGGTGTTGTCATTGGTAATAAATACCATCCCTGTTATCTCAATTTTGAGAACTTAACAATACTTTAGGCAACTACTCTGTTTCACCTTTTGTTATGGTGTCTCAGGATGTTTGGTAAAGGGCTGTTACTAGTTTTCAGAAAAATGAAGGAATTATCAATTATGTTATACCATTTAATCTCATGGCAAAAAGAAAATATCCTGCAAGTACAGAAGATAGATAATTGGCCAAAGAATTATTGGAGTGTGGGGCATTTAGGATGTAAAATCATCATTTTCAACATTGCAGTAATCTAGTAGAATGTGTAAATATGAGACACTGTATACTTAAAAATGTCCTTGTAGAATAACATGAGTTTCAGTCTAAGCCCAGGTTTTGATATGTTTAACATACAAATGTGAAAGAAGGGGGACATTTTAAAAATGAGCAACTGGAAAAATATCCACAGAGGATTCCTTCTGTTACTTCATAGAAGGATGATCTTTCCATCTACTTGTTCTTTCATGAAACAAGTATCTTGGCTAGTCAGAATGTGCCAGAAATTATTTTACCTCTAGGAGGTATGTTGGTAAACAAAACAAGTAAGGTTCTTGTTCGCAGGAAATGTATATTCATGTGAATAAAATGGACAATAAACAAGCAGAAAAATAGATAATCACAACAAAGAACTTTGAAGATAATAAAACAGGCTAATGAGATAGAGAAGGCAGGACAGAGAGAGTATTCTGGGACAGGGAGGAAATATTTGAATGGGATGGGCAGGGAAGGAGAAGTGGCAAATGAGCTGATACCTGAATGGTGAGAAGGCACTTGATAGCCATGTGAAAATCTGGGGGATGGGGCTATTGTTGAATGGGATTCCTTCTGTGCTAAGGGAATTTTAAGAACAAGATTAAAAATTCCATAGGGAGGAATAAAGAAGGATCATAGGTCATAGTTCAAAAATACAAAAATGAAGGGAAATAGAGAAGAAGGATGATCAAAGAGACTGTCACACTAACAATGCAGCTAAAGTAGTGATTAGAGATAAGAAATGGAAATGGTGAAAACCTATCGTTTCATAGACAAGGGGCCTCTCAAAAACTAAAAAGAAAAACTAAACAAACAAACAAAAACAACAACAAAACAAAACAGATCAGCCCTGCAGTGAGTGTTACAGAAAAACAAAGCCTGAGAAGAATGGATACAATCTTCCACATGTGAAAACAGCAGCTGTAGGCAGGATAAAAATATCTCCTGCTCAGCCCTGTGGTACAAGGGTAAGAGATGGAAATAAATGAATAAAAAGTTTAAAGCAGTATGGGGGAAATTTAGATGTTAATAAAATAGTTTCTAAAACTGGATCTATGAATATGATGAAAAAGCCTAAGGCATCTGAGAGATCTTCATCCCTCCAGAGATGTTTGATCCAAGTGTCACCACGAAAAAATTTGAGACTATAAACAGGTGACAATCCAGGATAAGACTACAATTTTGTCTTCTACCTCTAAATGGATAGAGAGTTAAACTTATTCCTTACTTAGTAAGAGTGTACTAAAAGAGATTCACATTCATTATATAGATTGTATTTACTGGTGCATGTTTTTAATTCTTCTCTTCCCAACCCCTATCCTCCAACTCATATTGGCACAGTAACCCATGATTAGCACAGGTGCCAAATAAATATTGGCATCATTTTAGTATAAAGTGCAAGGACTTTGGAAGCATGTGAATCTGGTGTTACCTTAATTGCTTGGGCCATAAAAAAGAGACATTGCCTTCTCTTAGAAGAGAAATTTGAAGTAAAATATTTTTACCCTTTCAGTAGCTCACCTTCTTAGTCTTCCTCAAACATATGTCAAAATTCAAATATTTTACCTCACTCTCAATGATATGTTGCTGTGAATTTATTTAAGTTTAAGGATACTATTAAGGCCAAATTTACTAAGAGGTAGAAATTTGGAAGAGGTTGTATTTGTCTTCTCTGTCTACCATAACAATATACCACCAACTGGGTGGCTTAAACAATGGAAATGTATTTTCTCACAGTTCTAGAGGCTAAAAGTTCAAGATATAGGTGTCATTAGGTTTCGCTTATAAATGACTGCCTTCTTTCTGTGTTCTCACATGGTTTTTTTCTGTGTGTGTTCTATGTGTGTTTGTAAGAGAGAAATCACTAGTGTTTCTTCTACTTCTTATGAGGACACCAAGATTAGGGCCCCACCTGTATAACCTCATTTAATTTAATTACCTCTCTAAAGGTCCTTTCTCCAAATATAGTCATTGGGGGTTAGCATAGGAATTTTAGGGGGACACAATTCAGTACAGAACAGAGAGTTTTAAAAAATGATGTGCTTGACAAATGGTTTCTCTATCTCTTATATCTACTTTTGCTTCTTAATAGTATGAGTATTCTTTAGCTACTGCCACAAACTTGCTGAGTTGCAAACCTCTAGATATAGTACCTGAAACAACAGTCCTCTATTCTCACAAAAGATGGGCAGACTGATGCTGCTGCACCTCAACTCACAGGCCCTGCTGATTTCACCAGGGTGTCTTCCAGACATGATGGGTTGAAGGTGGGTCCTGGATGATACCTGAGCCTGGGCTGTGATGGACTCTGTTCCATGTGACCCTCCTACTGGGATCAGCAGGTGGACCATGTCTTGTTCATCTTGCAGTGATTGCAGAAACTCATGAGAGCATATCTCACACTCAGGGACCTTGCTTGTGTCAACTCTGCCAACACCCCATTGTCCAAACAAGTTGTTTGGCTACACCCGGAATCAAGGGAGAGGAAGACACTGTACCTATGGAAGTAGAGAGAGTGAATAATAGTATAAATTAATTTAATCCAGCATTGTATATACAACTTTTTATCATATTCAAATGTTGAGTTTCAAGATTCTGGTATAAACTTTGGGATAGAAATAGAATGAGCAGAACATTAGTCACACCAGTAATTTGGTTCCAAAGCTGAGAAATGAGGTCTCAATAAATTATATCTTAATAAATTAAAATTCTATATTGAGATTTGAGGGCCCAGCAAGTGTTAATTTTTCTCATTTAATTAATTATGTATGCCTACCTTTAAAACCTCTCTCCAATCCACACTAACCTGTCTTTAAAATGGCCTTAAGAACCTAGTGAGATAAAATGTGACAGTATTAAGCCCAACACCTGACTTAAAAAGTAGCTGTTCATTTAAGTTTCCTTCTAAATTTTGTCTCTGCCTGTTATACAATTATAATTTAAATTGGCTCATGAACAACACTGTTTCTTCTTAATGCCTTAGCGTGTAACATTCAAGTTGAAAAACTCCTTTAAGGTTTTAAAAGAGAAACACCTGAAAACAGTTGAATTGAATGGACAATTTGATCTCCATTCAAGGCCTAGGCAGGACAACAATCCTGACTGAGTTTGCCAAATAGATTTCCCAACACCTTGTTATAAAACCAACAACCTTTGGGATTATCCCCAATGGGAGAGGCCAAACCCATAGTCTGTTTACTCAAACAGATGCCATAGATTTGTACCATTCCCAAGGGACATCAAAAGACCTTTGCAAATTCCCACATGTGTAAATGTCACTATAACATATAATTTCTCACATAAATCTGTTGAATGTAATGATGCATTTAAATAACCCCTTCAGAACTCTAATGAGGGCTTCTGCATACCTGATACCAAGCCGAGAAGAATGGAGCCATGCAGATATTTAGAAACAACAGTTGATGAGGCTCACTCAGAGATGCATATTTTTCCCTCAGATTGACCTCAAGAACACAATGTTTTCATCATGAGCCTCACACACTTACAAATACCAGGTTTCCTGCATCTCATCAAACCCACAAATGTTAAATCTGTGAATGGCAAGGGTCCACTCATCATGAGAGCGGTTCAGGGTAACGGGGGGTGGTAAAAGATGTTTGCTAGAATAGAAAACAAAATAAAGCACATAAACTCCTTGCAGTGGCACAAATGAGAGAGAACGTATATCCAACTCTACCCGTACATGATCAGGTAAGATGTGTAACAACTGAGTACAGACAGGAACCAACAACCTGAGTTACAAGCTCTGCCATCAGAAACAAATATCCCAATGCTCCCATTATGCAAGGAACATCCATTAGTGTATAACCCTGAACTTACAAGGGCACATGGGAATTTTGCCAATAGGACACTATTTGTAAGAGATGATTAAATCAGCATTACAGAGAAGAGAGCACAAAAAGAGACCTTCCAAACAATTTAATTACAAGCCCCACATTTATTGGAAGACAGAGTTGGGAATCTCAACTTATTTATAAGCTGAAATTTCAGACTAGTAGGAGAAATACCAGATGCTCTTTATTACCAACCAACTCTGTTGGTCTGTTGCAAATGTCCTTTCACTTTAGTGTTGGGTGTTCACGTAAGTACTAAATTCTATTAAGTGGTGATGAAGATAATGATGAGGCTGATGATGATGAAGGTTACTGACATTTATTGAATACTTTTTATCTACCAGGCTCCATTCTATGTGCTAAACATGCTTTATGACATTTAACGATTTCAAAAATTCTATAAGATAAATCTTATTGTTTCCCCATTTTATGAGAAAGAAAGAAGATGAACAAAACTAGTAAGCATAACAGGAAACACAGAACTCAAAATAAGGTGCTTTGGCTCCAGAGTCAGAGTTCTTTACCAGTTTACTGACTGCAGTGCTGAAGCGTGATTAATAGCCCTACCAGACCACCTTCTCCATAACACCCGGAGTTAGCTCAGCCTCACAGACTGGCTTCCGGCACACAGCATTACAAGCCATTTAGTCCACTTCCCATCCAGTTCAGGGCCATTGTTACACAATCCTTGACAGTTGATCATCAGCTCACCACTTCCAGGACAAGCAATGCAGTCCTCTGACCCCTCCACCTTGCACCGTTGAACTTCTCTGAATATGTTTTTTACATATAACTGACATATAATACTGTATTAGTTTCAGGTGTCCAACATAATGATTAGATATATGTACAGACTTTTGCTTTCCCACTATCCAAAATGACTGTTTCATCAACTTCTTAGTGAAATCCAACTGCTATATTTTGTCAATTTTAAGGCATATTTTTTTATTTTAAAATCTCTGAACTTTTACAATTGCTATCAGCCATGTGGCAAATTATGTTATTGCATGTTTCACTCTCAAATATGCATTAGTGTCAATATCTTAAACAAGAAAATGTGTTTTTAGCAAATCATACTTATCAAATAGTAAAAAAGTGAATGCTTAATATGTCTATTGGAATTGGGACATCTACGTCTTAATCTAGAAATAAACTCTACCTACTTCATTTGAGAATTGCTGGGTACAAGGGAGCAGAGAAAAATCAACAGTTTCTTACTAAAGGAAAAAAATAACATAATTCTGCTACAAGTAAGAATTGGACCTGATCATGAAGATCAGATCTCTCTTAAGTGCTATCTACAATAAAATACACAATATCTGGCCCTGGCTTATGTGGCTCAGTTGGTTGGAGTGTCGTCCCTTACACCAAAATATACGATACTTGCCAGTAGACCAAGTGTCATATTATGTCAATATGGGCTACAGAGATTATAGCTATAGAGGCAACTGTAGAATTAATGCACCTAAGTAATTCCATTCTTTCCTTTTAAAACAATTATGTGTATGCACACAGTATGCTCAGATACACAGGATGCATTTGTCATTCAGTGCTAGGTCACCAGGCAATGGGCATTTACTATCTTCCAGCTATATTTACTCATTTATCATATAGTCATTTCTCAACTGTTGTATGACAAATACTTTGACAAGCACTAAGAATGTAAAGATGGACAAAACATGTTCCTACTCTGAAGACTACATGTCAGCAAACAAGACAATTTATAAGATTACCGAAAATGGCCCTCATTTTACCTGGATTATATACAGGACTAAACCTTCATACCTGCTGAACCCTGGAAGAGGGAGAATATCTGATTCAAGCCAACCAAATTATCTTCTCTCTGCTTTCTTTCAAAAATTTTAATTGAGAGTTATAGACACAACACTGGCAGCTGGATCAAATTGCTGGTGAAGAGCAAGTTAAATTTCCACAAAGCACTGTCCCTACAGTCCCTTTATTGTTGCCCCTTTTGAAGAATTCTTTGTCAATTATTTCAAAATTTCCTTGTATTACATGAGATTAGAACCCCAAAATTTACCTTCTTTCACTAGAAGTTTTGGGTCCTTTCAAATAAGAAGGGAAGATGCATCTTTAGTAGAATGATATATGAAAAAATATATTATAAAATATAAATGATAAATATGATAAAGAAAAATTTAAGATTAAAATATTTTAAATGAAAAATGTTTTCTTTCCAAAGAAAGAGAACCTAGTACACTCCTCTCCTTTTTACAAAATAAAAATCCAGTACCTTCAATTTATTTTCTATTTCCTAGTTTAAGGGTTCTGCAAAATATGACTATAAATCATGAAGAAAATAAGAATACATTTTTCTCATGAGAAAGGTATATTTCCCTAATTCTAAATATATAGTAATGATTTTAAAGTCAATATAATTCAATTTGGTTATGATTAAAATGAGTTCGCCCAGTTCTTGACACATAATATTATGTATATTTAACAAAGTATTGAATCTATTTTTCAACATGTTACCTATAAAATTAATCTTTACTATCCCAGATCAGTATATAAAATTTCAAACAGAAAACAGTCTAAAAGATGAAAGGCAAAAATGAAAATCCAATAGTACCTACCTAAAATTAGGGAATTACATTATATGTTCAGGTATTACTATAATAATCATTAACATATGTAATATATAACATACATAATCATATATAAAATTAAATATAATACACATTATATAGTTATATGAATGTAAAGCATATATAATATAATGTTGATATAAAATGTATTATAAATAATATTTCTATAACTATATATATATTACATTTGTATTATTAAGTTACTTAAACAAGGAGGCCATTGGGTGGCTCAAATGTCATGGTAGCCTTTGTAAGCAAACTAAAACAGCTTGTAAACACTTAAAAGTTATAAAATTAAAACCTAAGGACAACCAATCACAAACAACCAACTGGGATTTAAACTATAGCCAGTTAACGATTTCCTTACTCTACTTCTGCCTTTTCTTTGTAAAAGTCTATCCCCAACTCCTCTGGGTGGAACACTCCAAACCACTTGTTTGACACTGACCAGTTCAAACAGATTTTGTTCAAATAACTCTTAAATTTTTTAATATGCCTCAGTTTACCTTTTAAAAGTTCATATAAAAACATTATGTATAATATGTATACATATATACATACATACACATGTCATATGTGTGTATGTGTATATTAGGATGGCCAAAAAGTTCATTTGGTTTTTCTCATAAGATGCCTCTAGTAGCGCTTAATTGTCTTTAACTTCATTTAAAACAATTTTGTTGGATTGTATTGTGACAGCTGTCTTAACAGCGTGCATTTAAAAAAATAACTTATCATAACTGGTGAATAGATATTTTAATATTGAAGATGGAAGAAAATGTACAATATTTCCAGCATATTATGCTGTATTATTTCAAAAAAGGTAAAAATGCAATTGAATTGCAAAAAAAAAAAAAGATTTGTGCAGTGTATGGAGAAGGTACCATGACAGATTGAATGTGTCCAAAGTAGTTTGCAATGTTTCATGCTGGAGATTTCTTGCAGGATGATGTTCCATGGTTGGGTAGACCAGTTGAAATTGACAGCGATTAAATGGAGACATCAATTGAGAAAAATCAACATTATATCATCTGGGAGAGAGCTGACATACTCAAAATTATGAGTCAAATAAAATAGAAGATAGAATTCAGTAAAGAGAAATATCAGTATGAATCTAGGTTATCAGAAAAAGCTCCAAGGAAGAGATTGAATAAGTCAGAGGTCTTAAAAGACTAGCAAGATTTGGACATTTGGAAATTATTTACCAGATTGGTGTACGCCAAAGTAAGAACACAATAACATGAAGGAAAGGGACCTAGAGCATTCAGGAAATGGTGAGTAGTGCATCTGGATGAGAGCCGAGTGTGTGAGAAGTAGAAAGTAGGACAAATAGAAACTAGGGTTCAAATAACAAGGTTCTGATCGTGGGATACCCTGGAAACAAACTAAGCAATGAAGATCTCATGTTTCTATATGCTATGAAGAACTAGCCCATCTGGGCCTTTAGCAAATATGAAATGACAGGAATAAAGTTTAAAAACCTTAGGATGTTATACTTGCAGTTAATGGAAAGAAACATTGGCAAAAATGGGCCTTTAAAAACCAAAAAAATTACATACATTCATAACATTTAATTTTTATTGTTTCTTATCAATTCATTGAAGGTAATTATGAATCTCAAATATTTACTGTACTTACATATGTGCTAAGTGCTAGGAAAATATGAAGGGAGCATAAAATACTACCTTTGCCTTAAATAACCCATTTATCTAGTTAAGAACACAAAACTAAGTCATGCAAAGCAATAAGCAATTAGAATATGACTAAATAATTCATGTTAGGTCAAATTAATATGCAGTTTCAGTGAATGGAAAAGTCAGGGAGGGCTGGCTTAATTAAGGAGGGTTAGTCAGAGAGTCAATGTAGATTAGTGGTTAAGGAAACATGCTCTGGAATTAGAATAAATTGTGTTCAAATCCCTGCTGTGTAATTAACTGAGTGATTTGGGGCCAGTAACTTAACTTCTTAGGATGTTTCTTACTCTATAAAATTAGGAAAATTCTAGGAAAATTTATGTCAAGTCCTAAAATTGTACCATGTACACATTAGAAACACAACATCTATTAGTTAGTTCCCCCTTTCCTTTTCCTTCCCTTTCTCTAAGAATAAGTCAAAAATATCAGGAAAAAAATCAAAAGATACTATATAATTTTTAGATAAAAATAATAAATTAATTTTAAGAATTTTTAAAAATAAACACACAAAAAACAAAATAATGGGAAAAAGCACCTGTAATTCTACTTCACAAAATAAATACACTTAGATTTTATTCTCTATGTAAGGAAGAGCAAAAGATCCTGCTTTCTTGATTGATAATATAAGGACTGCTTTTCCACATGTTACTAAACATTGTGGAGTTTAAGTTATTATCACCATTATTATTTGTTTTCTGGAGTTCTCTCTCCTGTGAAAATTTCAGGGCTCCCAAAAGGACCTATTAGTCCAAGAAGACATCAGTACCAATAGCTACTGCCTTCATTAGCCAACAAGACTCTTATTTTTGGTTGGTGTAGTTCCCACAAGGTACAACTCAGGCGATTTGGCTGTCCACATGCTCATCTAGGGACACACATATTAACTTCAAAAATGGTACCCTAGCAGCATGGCAGAGACCACATTCACTAAAGAAAAGTGTTAGGTAATCTGGCTTCCAATCCAGGCAAAATGGATTGTTTCTTTCTCTGTCAACACTCCATGTACATACCTTGAGGTTATTTTTAATGAGTATGTAATAATTTATAATAAGGATTCAACATACATTAAACATGTATTTATTGAATGTCTCCTATGTGCTTGGCACTTTTCTGAGCAAAGACAAAATCTTTGAGAATGGTTTCCAATAGCTTTAAATCATAATTGCTTCTAATTTTTCATTATTGTAAGCCACACAGCAACAAATATCTCTGCACCTAAAGTTTTTTGAACATCTCATTTACTTCCTTAATAAAGAATTCTGGAAGTAAAAATAAAAATATAAATTCCAGACTACTGAAACATGCAGTAAGCATGATTTCTAGACAATGTTCTACTTTGACCAATCATATGAGAGTACCCAATTAATCGCACTCATGCTAGAGTATTTTTTCATCACACACACACACAGACATGTATTCTGTAATCTTCACTATTCAACAAAAAACATCTAGGCTCATAATTATACTAAACATGTCAATCATGTTATCAAGGAAGCTAATGTCCTAATATCAAAGGCCATGTTGACTACTTGTGACCAGACACGATATCCCAATAGGCAAAACCTGCAACGGGCACCCTGTTTATAAGCTGGCCAGAATACCTATGGGATGATTTGGTATAAAGGAACTTAGTACAAAGCTTAGTCAATCCTTTAGAATTTGAAATTAAAAATATAGAAATACCATCATTCACATGATTGAAATTAAAGAGATATGTAAGAAAAGACCATATGGCTACAAAAAGATTATGTAGAAATCAAACCTATTCAGGAAACAAAACCTTTGAGCTAACAAAAGCTATGAAATTTGTTTTTAAAGTACAAAGGGTACCTGTACAAAAGCAGGAATTAGATATGAGAAAAAATTAGATTCACAAACTGAACAAGAGGTACTATGAGAGACCAGACATGTCAAAAGAGAGACGCCATGAAGAGAGACCAAAACAATCACACTTTTGGCAGGGCTGTGTTGTAAATTATCCTTCAACCTGTTCACTGGCCCACAAGACAGAGAGCTGGAGTGCTAATGGCAGAGGTACAGAGAATGCACAAAGAAGTGTGAGGATGTGACTGGCAGTGAAAGAACTAGAAACACTATGAAAGGCAGAGAGAAAGGCTGCAATAGAGACAAACTATTGAAAACACTTAGCTTAGCCCTGGAGTAGAATTTCAGTGTGTGGTGCCCTTTCTATGATACCATTCTCTGAAGTTACGTGAACATCCCTACTCCTTGCAACTCGAAATAAACTAAAGCAATAATGTTTTTCCATTTATAAAATACTTTCTCCTAGAGTGTCTCATCTAAAATCCCCCCAAACTCATAATGTTCAAAGCAACTATTGCTTTCTATTATTTTGTTTTAAGACTCAGAAACTTTAAACAATTCATTCCATCGGACCTTTTGATTCTGAGTCATCTCGTTCAGAAAAATGTATTAAGAAATAGCAAAGTAGCAGATATCACTAGCCAATATGTGCACACACACAAACACACTACAAAGATACAATTCCCGCCATCAACAAGTTCACAGTATAACAGAAGAGACAAACAAGAAAACCACAAGTTATAATACAGTTAATTGTGATGATACTTATGTACATAGGATTTTAATTACAGAGGAGAGAGAACTCAAATTCAATTTCAGTGGATACCAGTGAATATCTAGCACTATCCAGCAGATTGCCAGAAACAATGGGAATGGAAGCAAAGAATAGAGCAACTAGATAGACAAGGCTTCGTGAAGAAAGAGATAACAGTACCTCCTACATCAAAGATAGCTGATTTCAATTGAACAAAGGAATGAGCTCATAATAACCCCAGAAATTGTTATTGAAGCATTAGTAGGGGTTAGCCAAGTAGATAAAGAGACAGAAGATTATGTTTAGGAAGATAAAGAGATTATGGAATCTTTGGAAAAGTTTACGCTATTGAACATGGTTGGAGGGGTGGGAACATTGGTTAGAATTTAAATATTGAGAGGCAGTTAGGTGTCAACTCCTGCAGGGCTTTTTTAAATGCCATTTTAAGTAATTTGGCCTTTATCCTGAGGTTCCTGAAGAGCAAGAGTAGTGATACAATCATGTTTGCATTTTAGAAATGTGTGTTTGGTGGCCACATGAAGAATGGGTTGGAAGAAGACAAAAATAGAACAAGTAGGTGAGAAAGGAGACACTCAGAGTAGCCAAGAAATGTCATGCATGGTTAATATAAGAGAGAGAAGTCAAACTGAACAAGAGGGCACTAATCAAGCAAGGAATTCAAGTATATTAGCTCAGAAGGCAGTTACTATTTGGCTGAATAGAGTGATGGACAAAGGGATGATAGATTAACTTTCTAAGTCACCTTTGGCACTTTCAGGTACTATAGACCAAATATTGAATAAAACAATAGGGCAGATTAAGGAGAAACTGAGAAATGGAAGAAAAAAACTAGGAGACAGTAGTGTCAGGGTCTGAGAGAATTTAAATAAAAGGGAATGACCACAATGTCAAATGGCAAAGTAATGTCAAATAAAATATGGACCAACATATGTCTGTGAGATTTGGCAGTTAGAGCATCAGTGGCCTGTGCAACAGCTGGTTCAGTGGCACAGTGGAGACAGATGGCCAGAGCAGCTGGTGGAAGTACTGAGAACGGGAAACAAGAGGAGGAAACCAAAAGCCCGGAGACTTTCCCCCTACACCTTGCTAGTAATATCCTGCAAAAGTTATACACACTGAGAAAATATTAGGGTGTTAAGATTCAGCTACTCATTCAAAGGCTGTGTAATTACCATCAGTGCAAAATAGGCAGCACATACTTAGAATCCTTTACTAGATGAAGTGCATTACAGTTTCAGTGTGAATCATCCCTGCTAGACTACAAATTCCAAAGCATCAAGAACTGTGCCTGTCTTGTTTCTCATCGCACAATGCCTGGCAATTGGTATGTATGCAGTAGATAACTTTCTCATCTCTATTTTTGCTCCCTTATCATGCCAGTAGAAATCCCCCTATGTGAAGTATTTTTGAAGCTCTAGAGGGGTGGTCTTGTCTCTTCTCTCTTCTCTCTCTTTTTCTCTCTCTTCCTCCTTCCCTCCTTCCCTCCCTCCCTTTCCTGCCCTCTGCTTCACCCTCACTCTGTCTCCTATGCTTGCAATATGATAGAACCTGTAATATCTATATACATAATATTTTACAGTTACTTTTATGTATGTGTATCTTTCTGATTAGAATATTTATGAGACATGTTCCCTCGGTAGCAGAACCTCTATGGGTAATTTTTAGCAATTTATTTACTTCAGGTCCATCTGTTCCTCCTACATGCAGTGCTAGGCTTAAAGTAAACTGGGTCAGCAGTGGGAAAGGGGAGATATTTATAAATAAAAGGAGAGCAAGGACAATTGAAATCCTCGAAGATGAACTTTAACCTACAAGGATAAAGAAACCTGCATCTGTCTCTCACCAGAACCTGCCTTGTCTTGTACCTCCTGCATGCCTCTAGCCTCCAACTTTAGTGGTGCAGCTTTCCTGCAGACCTGCTGCCTGCACCATGGAGCTATGTAGGAAGCTTTCCCAGGATTTGTAGAAGTTAAAGAAGAAACCTAGCAAGACCTGGAGGTGAGCCTGCAGATCCACAACAATGTGCATGAGGTGCAACTGTACCAATGCCTGCACTAACCTTCTGAGTGTGTGCATGGCTACTGGTTCCCTTCCAACCTCCCTGTTGCACACAAATTTTTCTTGAGGTCAACTCCAACACAGAAGCATGGAGGGAAAAGAATCCAGCCTAGTTAAGTGGAAACCTTACAAAGTCACCACAGTTCATCTTTTATTAACTTGGCATTGCACATATCTCTTTTCACCATACTCAACTTCCAAATAAAAACAATAGCTAAATCATGTATATACTCACTTAACATGATACAACTATCCCTTGTACAATCAAAACTATGTTAATTTAACCCTCCCTCCAGGAAAGGATGCAAAGTCACTCTATCCATCTTTGGATTTTGTTCATTTATCATCCAGCTGAGTCATGTTCCTCCTATTACCCTATAACTTAAATACTATGAAAGGAGGTTAGCTACTGGCATCATATGTTATGTTTGGATTATAGAAGAATGGGAAAAGGAAAGAAAATGGTTAAATATACATGAATAAATTTATATCAAAACAAGGAAGGAACATTAATGGTTATTACAGTCCTCATTTCTTTAACTGAGTGTACATAACAGTTGACATTCATTGGTGTCTTTCTTTTGCTACCTATTTCATGTATGCACTGCTCTCAAAAAACCATCTTGGTCAACAGGACAATACAAATCTTCATTCCTGAAGGCCATTAGTCATCCTGCCTACAGAGACTGTTACATGTTTTGTTCCAGTAAATTTAATCACAGAAACTGAAAGTATTAAGAAGTGTCCCAGAGGAGCTAATGGAACCAACCATTCCTGTGCCCCCTGCTGGAAGAATTTCTCTTGGGAACTAGGATCTTGAGACCAGCAGAACCCAAAGTTAACCAGAGAGATGGAGAAATTACATTAGCTGATCAATGAAAGTAATAGAATAATAAGTCACTCAAATTTTCATATCTTAGCCCTGGCTGGCGTAGCTCAGTGGATTGAGCGCGGGCTGGGAACCAAAGTATCCCAGGTTCGATTCCCAGCCAGGGTACATGCCTGGGTTGCAGGCCATAATCCCCAGCAACCGCACATTGATGTTTCTCTCTCTCTCTCTCTCTCCCCCTCTCCCTCTCTCTCTCTCTCTCCCTCTCTCTCTCTCTCTCCCCCCCTTCCCTCCCTAAGAATAAATAAATAAAAAATCTTAAAAAAAAAAATTCTCCCTTTAAAAAAAAAAAAAAAAAAAAAATTTTCATATCTTGATTCCTGTACCCATGAATTCTGCTATAGTGAAAACATCACCATAATTAGAGCATATACCACATCCTGATGGCCATTACCCCAGCTTAAGAGATGTTGCCCAAACTGGCACCAAAACTGAATATTCAAAGCACCACTCCACACACCTATCAAATCAGGTATCTCAAGGTGATGGAGAACATGGTAAGACCAGTGAATTCCATGATCAAAGCCCATTGTCACATTTTATTTGCTCTCTTGCTCTGAAATACTATAAGGAATGCCATAACAATGAGTAAGTTATCTATCTGTAGGTCAATGTGTTGTGGTTTTGGGAGAATAATAGAGGAAAAGGAAGGCAAATCCATATATCTATTCCAATGAGAACAAATCCCAGACCCTTTTACCAGGGAAGTGATTCAAGGTAACTGATCTCCCACAGTTGGCTGGCTGATCATCTCAGAGGATGGTGCCACACTAGAGACTGAGCATTGGTCTCTGCTCTTAACATACTGGGCACACATCAGTGGCTATAGTCATTCATCTTTGGTGAGTGAAAGTCAGTTCGTTGAATACATGCATAACATAACTTCCATTCCCACCATGATGGAGCAAGTACAAAAATGGCTGGTGACAGAATGTATCATCTCATTTATATCATTATTAAGCTTCTCCTCTGCCAAGTTTGCTCTCTGGTGAGCATTCACATGAGAGAAAAATGACTTTCACACTCTGTGCCCATTTGGAGTGATGTATCAGTAAACCTCTAACTCTTGGCACTTTGTCACCAATTTTCTGTGTTTCTTCCAAGTTCATGAACATCTGATCTAACCAAGAGCAACTGATAAAACAGTGCTCTGTCTATTTCTCCCTTAAGGTTTAAAGTTCTGCTAACTAGGGATATTTCTTTTCACTACCATCTTTCAGAACCACCCCAGAGTGTAATTGTAGCACTACAGATGTTTACTTCTGGACAGTGCTAGTACATTGTTCAGAGTCAACTTTGAATTTTTTTAAGCTCCTTTAAGGCTGATACCACAACATTTAGTATAGCATCTTATTTGTGGAAGTCACTCAACAAATATGTTATCATGAACATAAAATGCCCCATTTTAACTAGTAACTTGGTTGTCTCTTGGGAGGAAAAAAACTGAGCAGCTAGGGGAGATGAATGGGACAGAAATTTCTCCCTTTTCATTCAATATATGGATTATTTTTAATTATTTCAAATTGGGGACAATGAGCTCAACAAATTCTAATTTTCTTAAAAGAATGATTTTATTCTTTGTAGATGAAAATTTTTAAATGTACTCTAAATGTATTTCAACCACTTTGTACTAGAATTTTATATCACTATTGATATAATGGAAGCTGACTCTCTTTTTTATTTCTTGGGCAAAATTTGCACAGCTTTAAAGTAAGCCGTGCTTACATAATACATGCATTAACCTTTTGAAAAAATGTCATTATGCATGCATGTTCACATACTGGCAGTGAATATCAGATGTTCCTCAAATCCACTCTACCATTTCTAATCATGTCAAACAAATTTCTTCTGGCTTCTTTCACTCAATAATTAATTGTTTTATACAAAGTGTCAATATGGCTTCAGAGCAGAGCTATAGTGAAAAACTTTGAAATAGCAGCTTCCTTTCTTCCCCTTACTAAAAAAAAAAAAAAAAAAAAAAAAAAAAAAAAAAATCCAGAAAATGCGCTAGTCAATTCCCTCACAGACTGCAGGAGTGAGCATCACTTCCACGCATACCACCTTTTGAATCAAATGTCTCTGCTGATGCAGGAACACGCATGATCTGCATGTACTCTAAGATTGATTAGGAGATCCCTATTTATTTCCTGTTCTGTGTGTTTTCTTCATATTTGAATTAGGGTTCCTATACCAGTACTTCTCAAGTTTCTCAAGTATACTCTTAGAATGAGTGAAATGAATGAATGAATGAATGGTAAAATTTCATTTGAAAATATGATCAAATCTCAGCTCTCATCATAACTTATTAATAGCATTTGACATATTTCACCATTTCCTCCTTAGAGTACTTTTTTTCTTTTGTCTCATTTGATGCTGTATCTACATTATGGCCCACTTTTTCTCGGGTTCTCTAGTTGGATTCTGCTTACTTCTATGGTTTCTAAATATTTCAGTTCCTAAACCTTGGTCTTTTCTTCTTTATCTACTTTTATTCCTAGATGATCTATTGCCTCATAATTTTTAAATACTTTGGATAACTAATTCCCAAATTTATGACATCCTGGAACTCCACCCTAAATTTCAGACTCATATTAAACTACCAACTCAACATTTCCACTAGGATGTCTGATAGGTATCAAAAATTTCATATGTCAAAACCCAACTGCTCATTCCCAAGTACACCTAAAATGCACATATCCCATAGTCTTTAAGTTTTGATAAGTGACTATTCTATCCATCTGTTTAATCAGGCCAAAATCCTTGACACCTTTTGTACATACCCACAGCACTCACCCATTACCTACCTATGAGCAAATTCTATCAATTGCTTCTCTCTCACCTCTCCCATAACCATTTAAACCAACATCATATCTCACCAAGTTTGCAACAAGAGTTAGTTTTGTGTCTTACATCCCATACAAGGCTTTCAGAAAGATCATTAGTAATTATGACAGATCCTGTTAGTCCTCAAAATCCTCCAGTGGAACTAATCTTATTACTATTATTGTTATCATCATTAAAATGACAAGATTTCTGGTCTTAATGAATTCATAATGCAACATAAAATGAAGTATAAGAGAGATTAAACAAATTAGCAAATAGTTTGCTGGTAAAAAGAAGGAAAAAATGATTCTGGGAGTGAGAGGAGGGCAGGAAAGATGTTATAAAAAGATGGTGCTCAATCTAGATCTTGAATAATAAATAAAAGAAGGTTCTCAAAGCCAATCTAAAAAGGGAAATACAACATACGAAGGAATGAGCGTGAGGAAAGACAGCCTATTTGAGAAACTGGAAGACACTCATTAGGGTTGGGCCTCTGGGTTCAAGGTAGAGGAGTAGTAAAGACAAGACTGAAACAATATCATTTTTATGTGTCACACAAAAGACTATAACCTCCAAGTTATACAATGCTACTGACATATTTTAACTGTAACATTGACATGGTTATATTAACAGTTTTTAATGATGATTTTGCATAGATTAATTAGGAGAAAATTAGGAAGCTGCTGAAATAATAATAATAAAAGAATTTTTCCCCAAGAAGACAAATAAAAATGGTGAACTATGAAGGAAAGAAATGGGAAAAAGTTTGAACCAGCAGAATGCTTAGGTCATTTTGAGCAAAAGGGAAAGTATATAATAAGATTTCCAGATTTCCAGGTTAAGATAGTAGGAATATTTTGGTATCTTGCAAATTGAAAGGGAAATAAGTTGAAAATGAAGTTGAATGCGTTATTTCCATTCTGAACATTTTGTATTTAAGATAAATACCAGTTTTAAGCCACTGGATACACTTATGAGCTATCCCAATGGGATATTCAATAAGTTTAGGCAGTTCAAAAGAAATCTGAATTGCAAGTGGAACTTTGGAGATTATAAAACTATGTGTGTTTATTAAAAACTATGAATATGTAGAGACCATAAATATGGGTTCAAGAAAACTGTATTTCCCAGAGAGAAAAATCACATGAGAAAGGGACAGCACCAAGATCTGAAACACTAGCTAGAGGGCCAAATGGTGGAAAGGCAGCCTAAGAAAAAGAATGGAAATAATAGTTAAGAAGTCATGAAATGTAGAGACCATAAATATGAGTTCAAGAAAACTGTATTTCCCAGAGAGAAAAATCACATGAGAAAGGGACAGCACCAAGATCCAAACCAAGATCTGAAACACTAGCTAGAGGGCCAAATGGTGGAAAGGCAGCCTAAGAAAAAGAATGGAAATAATAGTTAAGAAGTCAGGAGAAGAAACAGGAGTCTGAACTACTAAAAAAGTAAAGAGGGAAAAATCAAAAAGTGACTGGTCAACAGTGTCACATCCTAAGGAAAATCAATGTTGAAAGGTAAGATGTAGAAGTTGATATTTGGTAATCACACAACTGCTTGGCACATTCCACCATATAGTAGAAACTGATCTTCACTAGATGCCAATGGGAAAGCAATTTTCTTTCCATTTATTTGATATGCATTTACATGTCTTTTATTTCATGGCTAATACATAGCCTCTTGAATTAAAATAGATGATCCAAAACGAAAGTCCTTTTCCCACATCATAGAAAGCCTTTGATCCCTAGGATTAGTCAAATGTTTGCCCATTTCCCTTTATCAATACATTCAACCTGCAACACAAAAATATGTCAACTTTTCAAATATTAATTGTATTAATCTGTAAATGGACATATCTGTATTGTCTTTCAGTCTTTTATCTTTTCTACAGAAATGGCAGCACCTTTATGTTTTATTTTGCAACCTTCACCAAAAGATTTAGATTGTATAGAAGCTTCCATTGGTCTCTGTCTCTTATGGCCATTACCCCTCCCTTCTTGCAGCTTACTCATTTTCTAAGCCAAAGAGATAGCATAAGATGAAAGTGAGCATCAGATGAAAGTGAGCAAGATAAAGGAAGTGAAGCTGAAAAAAGTTGGCTTCTAGAACTCCTGCGAACAATTAGAGGACCTCTTTCATAATAAGGAGGCACTTGGCTGGAAGCAATCTTTCAAGAATGTAGTAAGGTGCATAACCTTGGAGAGATAAGGTGAAGTCATACTACTATAGAGATGGTTATTTTTCCCCAACCTCAGTCTATAAGACAAAGTTTTCTTCCCTTGTTGGAATACTCACTGGTGAAATGACAATACTCATTCTGAACTAATCCAAAATTTCCATCATAAAAATAGGAAAGCATGCCATCTGAATTAAAAAAAAAAAAGAGGAAAACTATGGTCATGAACTAGGTTTGGATTAGAAGGACATTGAACTCTTTTTAAAAAGGCACGAATAGCACAACAGCTTTCAGTTACACATATGCCATACCATCCTCATACAGAACATCTGGTAACTTTCAGTTGCAGATTCTCAAAGGATTTCACACTTATTAAATTCTTATTAAAATTAATAGCAGGCCTGCAAGGCATGGTGATATTAGAACAGCCCTTTATCAGGAAAATAAAATCAGCTGAGATAATAAAACTACTTTCCACTGTAAGAAAATCAAGGCCAAATACTATGTACAGGAAATTAGTTAAATTTATTCCTGAAAAATGTTGTTCTTTTCCACACAATATTCACACACTGATTATTTACCCATAATACAATATCACAGATATTAAAAATAAATGCCTCAGAAAGACTAAAATAGATATTCTCACAAGTCCCAAATTCTAATTATGGCCTTTTGCATATTCTCTTAGTCTATAATTAAATGGTTTAAGTAACTAAAATGTCATTTTACATATTGTATCATTACCACAGTCTAATAAATGTCACCTTTAATAAAGGTCATGTTTCACATAGCCTAAATCTGTTTAGGGGACCTGTCAATCCTGTCTAATTAATTTATTTAGAAGTTGATGCACTTATTTACCTTGGTTTCATCATGTTTCAATATAATCTTTTATACCCCCACTTCAACTCTGATGCTTGTGCATTCTCTTTCTTTTTCTTTCTGTGTCTCTGTGTATCTTTCTATGATTCTCTCTCTCTCTCTCATTCTCTATGCATATCTCTCTGTATATGTACATGTTTGCATGGATAAGATTTTTTTCTTTTGTGTGTGTTGTATGTGGCTACTATATCCTTCTTTCTCTGATGTTTGTGTGTATGTGGTTGGATTCTCTTTCATTTTTCATGAGATAAAATCCATGTAGCATAAAATTCACCAGTTTAACCAATTTAATTCAGTGATTTTTAGCATGTTCACAATTTTGTGCAACCATCACCATTGAAAGCAGAATATTTTCATTACTCCAAAAAGAAAGACCGTACCCATTAAACAATCAATCTCCATTTCCCCTCCAATCAACCCCTGGAATCATTAATCTTTCTGTCTCTTTCACTATCAAGGATAACTGAAAATCCAAAGTGGTCAGTCCTAGAAGAGGAATCACACCTCATACCCATATTCCCTCTGTCCTGAGAAGTCCCATATGAGTGGACACAAAGGGCCTGCCCATTAATGAGTACAAAATTATCTGTGCAGTAAATTGTAAAATTAAAATAAAAGCTACATGTCACAAAAGGTGGAATTTAAAAAGCTTTGCAAAGGTCCACATTAAAGTATCTTCTCCACATTACATTGGACTTGCTCTTCACCATACTCTCCAAAATCACAATTGTAAGCCACAGATCATATTATGTCATTGTCTTCATGGTCTCCTTTTGTTCCCAATGGACTACCAAAAAATTGCAAACTCCTTAATATGGTTTACCAACAGCTATATAATTATGGATTATCAGCAGATATATAATCTATGCACAGATTACACCTTTAAGAGTATCTACTGCTTTCTTCCACTCTACCCTAACCCTCAGTTACTCACCTTGAATGAATCATGTCCTTTGCTGGTACTAGTTTCTCTACTTGAGGTATCTTTGCTTTTCTGGTCTATGGGACCTCCTTTAAGTATCAGATCAAATTTAACCACCATGCTCTAGTTTCTCCCTATACTCTCACCACCCAATGAAATTATTCTCATTCATTGATATACCTGTATTTTAAAAACAACTCTTTTTTTCTACTGATCATATTTTTATAGCTCTGTATTTACTTTTCTATACCTATTTCTTCTAAAGTGTCATATTCTTGAATATTTTACTCATAGATATCTAGTGGTTAACACAATGGCTGGCACACAGTCGGTTCTGAATACACTTAGGTAGAATTAAATAATTTTAAAATATATTTTAAGTCATATGAAATGCACACTGTTTAATAAAAGCTGAAACTAAGAAGAAGAGAAAGAGGATAAAATGAAACAAAATACAAATAAGAACATTATTCCTAAGCCCAACCATAGAGAAAGAATACCTGGCATGAGCCCATGTGTTATCTTTGTGACTGGTGAGTCAAGCAGAGAGCTCCTGTGTGTTCAGCTGGTGAACAAGACCACAACAGTGATGACAGAGGATGGGCATTTGGAGGAACTTCTGAGTAACATGGACCACTGAAGCAGCAATCCTTCTCAAATCAATTTCAGCTTCTCAAATGCTGAGTATGTAGTGACATTTCAAAGCAATCTCCAGAGAAGCAGTCAAGCATCACTAGGAGATCCTAAGCTATTATTTCATTTCCACAGATGATCCATATCCAAATATGACTATGGAAGCATCAGGTGTTGTTTTTATAATTTTTTAAAAGAAAAGAAGGCACAAAAACTTCAAAGAAGGCATAAACCAACATTTTATGGTCAAGTGTAATTTTACCCCTATTCCATTTGAGCTCCCCACAGTTTATCACCTCTAATATTTAATTCTAAATAGCCAACTAACTTAAGTATGATTACAAGATATTTTGAGGTTATTATACTTAACATTTCTGCAGATATGTGTTAAATAGCTATACATTTTTTACATAAGCAAGGAATGTCTCTTTCTCCTCAGCTGAGATGAATCAAACATTAGAAAATAATTGTATGTGTTGAGTTATATTCTTAATCTTTTCTAATGCCAAACAACTCAAATATTTACGTAAGTTGAAGAAAGAAAAATGTATCTCATGTAGTCATATCCAGAAACTAAAAACATGCAAGCTTCTTAAATAGGCAAGGAGAAGTGACTGTAGTAGTAGTAGTAGTAGTAGTAGTAGCAGCAGCAGCAGCAGAGGTAGAGGAAGAAGATGAAGATGAAGAAGGAAGAGATGAAGAGAGAGGAGGGGGAAAGAAAGAGGGAGAGTGGGAGAGTTAAGGGGTTATGATACAACCATACAGTCTTGGTGGAAATAGCAAGGCAAGAATTTTGGGTGATTCAAATAATCTTTGGGCACAAACTGTGTGTTGATATTATCCATTAAAGAAGAGTCGAACTTCCTTTGAGAAGTTCCTGTAATGAACAGTCATACCATTTGCTTAAGCAGGACAGCCCTGTAAGAGTAAAGAAATCCTAATTAATTTCAAAGTCATTAATGTAGACAGTAGTTATGGTTGCAGTTTTCAGTGTCCAGGCTGAGTGTGGGAGAAACATCTTGTTCACACATGTTTCTTATTTATGTCTAAAAATTTTTAATAGATGATTACAGAGAGCTTGATCTAGTTTATGATATTTTACTCTCTCATAGAGGTGCTTTTTCTCAAAATGATTATCTAAATATTTTCTAAAGTGTGTGCCAAAGAACTTCCTTTTCTTCAAGATAATGAAGTTGGTGAAAATATTGCTGTAGTTGAATAAGATTGACAAATTCTTCTGGATCCTTCTTTCATTCATACACAATGCACTTGAACACAATAAAATATAAGAAGTGAAGAATTCAAGACTTATTTTTAACTCTATTTAACTCAGTATTTTTTAGTGTAAATGGTTTATTTATACCATTAGAGTGGTGGGGGGAGTGAGAAAGGAAAGAGGGAAAAAGTCAAGGCTGTCTACATTGATAAATAGACTGCTACTGCAGACACCTGGGGTTCAGTTCTGCCAGAGACAGTGTGAAAGGAGATTCAGAGTTGTCCCATCTAATAGTAATTATAATCTATAAGTATGCTCAAATTCCTATTCCTGTTTGGTTAAGAGCTGTTCTTATAGACGTTAACTGCCCCCAGCATTTCTGGCATGCCTGGGGCAAGGGCTAACGGAAAGCCCTCAGGCAGAGAACTGTAGGATTTCGAAATGGATCACCATCAACATGCTGTGTCTTGTACCAGAACACCAAGTGCTGTTGCAACAGTGAGTGCTGAAGGGAGCATGCTTGGAGCTCTGAGAGCAGCTGCTATAGTCTGCCACTTGTAATGCACAGATTCACTCATCTCCCAAGACAAGCTCAGTTTATCCCATCACTATTTATTTAAGTTGATGGTTCATAACAATTTCTAAAAAACAAATAAGACTTACAATGAGAAAGATAATGGGGACTTAAAGCTGAAAGCATACGGAGGTAAGCTACAGTACTCAGTATTGCAGTTGACATTGAAGTTGTAGTTGACATTATACATCTCCTGTTATCACTCTCTCTTAATGCCTTAGCCTCTACTTCTGCTTGCCCCTGAGAAGACCAATCCCTGCTTATCACATCTTTGTGTTATGATGAAAGCCTCAAGCCTCAAGCCTCAAGAAGAATCCCAGAGAATGCGTGGGTTTCAAACATACTCCTCCCTGCCTTTACTATACAATTAGCAGCCTCATCTCCTTGTTTTAATAGGGGTTAATTACTTGTTAGTACAGTAACTCCTTTCTTTGCCTGTTAATCTAAAAGCACAAAGAGCCTCAAATGACCTGGCAGCAGTTATTTAGTGTGACCATTACTGTGTCCCCAGGTAGACTTGCCCAATCTTTCCCCCAGAGATAGAACCTTTAATCCAGCAGAGGGCACAAGAAGCAAAATTTCCCCAAGCAAGTCATTGGGAACAGCGAAAGGGTCCTCTCTAACCCTCACCTCAGTCCCTAGATTCATGTATTCTGTCACAAACACAGTATCATAAAGTAGTCATTGGTTGAAAGAGATACACATCCTAAAGGGCAGTACCCCAATTCCCCAGGGCTATAGTTCACTATCCTTTTAAAAGGCTACCCCAAAGTTTCATCAGGCCAACGACTTCAAAGTTAAAGGATATATATGGTAGAATCAGTGAAATTCATGATCATTTGCCTCCTTTGCCAAAAACAGGTCCCTGCATCCAAAGCAATATTATGAGATGCTGTGTATTGATATGTGAGTGCTCAGACAATGGTGCCAATCAGAAATGTGGCAGAGAAAGAACACCGATACCCAGAATACATATAAATCCCAGAGTGGAAAAATCACTGTCCCCTCCAGAGTTCAGCTGCCACCTCCTGGTTTTTGTCTGATCTGTTTTATTTGGATAATGCCGAGCAGCATTGGCTGGGAAGAAGTGATACAACACAGGAAACAAATACAGGGTGTGCTAATGAGCAAGATACCACTGTGGGCAACAGAGACTCATTCAGGTCTGCTGAAGATCTCTTGGAGACAGTGTGGAACATGCCTCAGTTTCCCCACCCAAGGGACAAGGACACCAGGGTATTTATACTACAGCTACTATTCATTATCTCTCCTGGTAGCATTAATTCTCCAGAACTTCTGTATGTCTTATGCAAAGGCTAAGAGAAAGCCCTCAGGCAAAAAGATAGTGGAGCATTTGAACATATAAGGAAATACTGAATGCAGAGGAGACATTGAAGGCAGAATAGACACGCAGCATTTGACAAGATAATCCTACCTTAAGAATGAAGATGATATTCAGCTGGTTTTCTCTGCACAGCTGCTCCAGTTGTTTACAGCTGTTGTTTCCTGATTGGTCAGTAGCAGTGTTCTGTTGATTAAATGTAATGCATATCACCTTCCTTAAGGGTATGCAGTAATGCCCTAATTAGAGAGAGACTAAAAGTTGAGAGTGAGCTATGGTTCAAAACACAGAGGTAAGAAAAAGCTCTAAACACTTGACAAACACAGAAAGTTCCCCTAGTGTCATGAGTGTAGGTTCATAATATAGTCTTTCCAGTAAGTCAGCCCAGGCAACTGCTTGGTTAGCTGCCTACTGAGCAGCCCAGCACCAAGGAACAAACAAGAGTCACACATAGTAACTCAGCTTTTATTGAATGTGGGTTCACTCAAAGTAGAACATCAACATACATTAATATCCTACTCACACTCTAACAATCTAAGAAAAGTATAACACACATGCAGAGGAATCAATGGAGGATAATGAACCCAAGTCCCAGGGTCTCAGTCTGCAGTTCCAGGAGATAGCACAGTGGGCAAGGGAGTTGTCAGCATCTTGTAAGGAAGGATCTGCAAAGCCAGGTGGGTAGCAGGGAAGGCAAAGTCTTCAGTCCAGCAGGGAGGAGCCTCTGGCAGCCAATACCAAGGGAGATCAGCGTGGCATGGAGCAGCACTGTGGTGTGTGGAGCTCAGCTGCCTCAGCAGTGGTCTGGAGTCTTCCTCAGTTATAGCTTGAAAGTGGTGTACTCCATCCTTCTGGGTCTTTTCAATAAATGTCTTGGCATCCCAGACTCCAAGTGTGGAATTTTCCCAGGAGACTATTATGGGTGGTCTCACTCTGTAGACACGGCTGTTCTGATCACATGTGTAGATTAGTGTATCTCCTTGCCAGATGTGTCTGCACTGACTACATGGGCAGATATGTCTCCTTGGAAGATGTGTTTACTCTGACTTAAGTAATTTTCCTTTTGAACCAAAGCGTCATGGCTGACTGATAGCCATTTTGGTTGACATGAGTGACCCTGCCTTGTTTTATATATTTTTTGCTATCATGATTAAGTCAATGCCATTTTATTGGTCCTGCTCTCCACACCTACACAATGGGTGGCACTTTGCAAACGCCACCCATTTATGTGGCCAACTGGTCTTGGTGAGAAAAGGTAATTGTTGATGGTTACTTCAAGTAGAAAATTTAGGTTTTTTAAACAAGATGAGACTAGATTCGATTCTGAGCCCTCAAAGCAGAGATGTTTCTAACACTCTCAGTGACAAAGTATCCTCTACATCATGAATTTGTTCACAGTTCCCCTAAATAAAGAAGGCTTGTTAGCAATCCTCTGTCAGGCTTATATGCTTTTTCAGTCTTGTATAGAAGAAAGCTCCAAAATGATCATCTACAAACAAAAAAAAAAACAATTTACTTCTATTTTCCATGGCAACATCCTTAAAGCATAAGTAGCATGCCAAATATTCTATAATAAATATATAAATAAAGCCCATCTCTGTACTTTCAGTTCAGAGTTCTACCCAAAAGATAACCTTGCTTCCTATTTAAAACTTGTCAGTGATAAGATTAGTTTTAAGTCATTTTTGAAAGGACAAATCTAGCATGAAACTCAAGCCAATACCACATGGAACCAGAGAATAAAATGAATTAGCATATTATTAATTGCATACCATTAATTTTCAAGGACAATTGCAAATTAGACCAACTCATTCACTTCTAAAAAGTAGCTTATGTATGGGGAATATCTTCATGCCTCAGACAGGTTACCCCTTTATTAAGATTAAAATATTTCCTTTCAATCTCAGTTCTCTGAAGGGTACCACAAAAGGAGGACAGATGTTGAATGGGAAGTGTGAGAATTTGTGAGCCATAGCCTAGCACTATAAATCAGGGACAAAAGGAGCAGACAAATAGCACAAAGAACAAGGAAGTCCCTTCTGCTATAGTCCAAACACCCAGTCCGGACACATAAAGAAAAGGAAAAACCATTTTAATGATATCATTAAAGAGAAACTAAAAACTTTATAGCAAGAATCCATCCCCCTCTCCTTTGTCATTACCTTCATTATTCAGCTGACATCAGTAAAGCAAGACTGCAAAGTTCCACTCCCGAATCGTTTACGGCACACTAACAATGCATTGCCTTGGAAGAGGATTCGGTCTCTGCCCCAGATTCCTACAATCTGGTTGAAGTAGTCACAGCAATTCAAACATAAAAATGCCATCTGAGAAGGGGATTAAATCTCAAGGTGCAAGGGTGCATGTAAAATCATTAGCTAGAACATCACATAGACGGTGATGATGCAAAAAGCACTTCCATTTTGCCACCCTCAGGAACCCATATCTAAAGGTCACTATTTAATTCGACCTGTGACCTTAATGTGACTTATGATGTGCTCAACTCCTAACACTGCACATCAGTAATTCAAATACATTTACGTAATCAGAGTTGAATGCTGTGGCTTTACATTATCTCTTGATATTTTAGAACCAAAACACCTGGGGTTTTAGACTGTGAAACCATTTTACAAGTCACCCCAACATAGGAATACAGAAATGTAGAAACTACACTGGACTTGAGTACACTCGTCTGACATGGTCATTACTAAGTCTTACCCCTGGAGGTAAATTTATGAAGAGTGGTTTAGTAAATCAACAATATACATGATATTATGTAACTGCAAAATTCAATCTATACTTAAACATCAGTGAAGCTGGTTCTTCTCTGCACAAGTCAAATAAAATCAGCGTTAATTATCATTTACCTCAAATATATTCCACATCACAAAGCATCATAATTAATCATACAGTCAGAATAATCTCTTAGCTCATAATGCCCTCAAGCAGGCTCCATTGTTCTGGGCATATATATTTTGCTAAGGTCCTATTTCAGTTCATGAACTTGCCGTATCCTAAGGTGATGGGAAGCCGATGACTTTTTCTACAATTTTATCCTTCCCAGTCTTCCTGAACTCTGTAACATAAATGAATAATAAGATATTAATTTTCAGGGTTCTGCCAATAAACTTGGAGATCTTGAGTATTTTTTGAACAAAGGCACTATTTACAGAGGTTTAAGTGGGTTCATGGGAATATTAAGCAAGCGATAGTAAAGCACCCTGGAACCGACAATAATAGACAGCCATTACAATCCCTGGAATTTAAAGAACCAGGGGAAAGAAAGGTGTTAGTGAAGCCCAGAGATGTCTTTAAGTTGTGAAAGAGAAGCCACCTGTCAGAAGCTGTAATTGTAGGGACAGCCACTGACAGAGTCACAGCAAGGCAGGGAAGAGGATGAGGATCTCCTGCTTGTGCTTCAAATTGTCTAGAATCAATAGGAAGGCAAGAAAATTGAGGTGAAGCAAAGGGTAGGTACCAGTCTGCTGGGGCATAAGCAGGACAGAAAAGGGTGAAGAATATACAACACAATAATTAGATATGGTAGATATAGTTGAATATTCTACTTTGCATATAATGAGTAAATATTTGTTTATTAAACCTATAATCTGTGGTCTCATCCAATAAAAACTATAAAATTTATTTTCTATCTTAAGTCTGTTTCTTTTCTTTCAGTAATTCATTTCAAGAGAAAATAATTTGAAAACAAATTTTAAGCTATAATTAAGTATCTCCACTAAATGTTATTTATCCAAAAAAAGGCCTCATTTATAGAATACCGAATGTTATTTAAAATTGCTTCCTTATCTACTAGAGACAAGTTCAACCATAACGTGCCCCTAGGAGCACAACACTGATAAGCGTGAATAACACACTTAAAATGACCTTAAAAACCAGTAAAGATAGAAAGGGAGACTGTAGACAGAGGAGAGGTGACAGATTCTATATCTCAGGGGTGGGGCATGCTTTCTAACAACTAAGTTCATACCGGTGTTTTGCAGAGGTAGAGTAGAAATGGAGGTTAGTGATTTAAGGAAAGAGAGGAACTATTCAATTAAGAAATGCAATGAGCCATCAACAAAAATAAAAGTGGGGGTGAGTTATAAAGGGTGAAAGCATAATGCATGCTTGTAGCCTCCTCTGAAATTCCTTCTCAATCAATTAAAGTTGAAATGTTGACCTCACATATTCATAGGAATCCTGCCTTTTTCCTCTGTTTCCTCTTTTTCAAGTATGCTTCTCAATTGTATGTAGGTATGTTAATTAGTCCACTTATATAACCCTACCAAACTGGAACTGAAATTATTTCTATATTTGGTCAACTGATCATGCATGATAAAAATATTTCATAATTCCTCAAAATTAGTAGACATTTGAATCTACTTGACTAACCCCAATAAACATAGTTTTTCCAAGTGGAAATAAGTCATGTTTACTTTGCTTTTCAACATCTTTTTACACAAATTGGGATCCAGATCCCATGTTCCTTTTGACACTATTGTGTCTCTCTTCATGAAGATGTGCTCTGTTTTCCAAAATAAGGTAACCACTAACCAAGTTTCATTGGAAACACTAGACTTGTGATTCCTGGTAGCATATAGCTGATAGTGTACAGCAAATTGATGAAACTCAACAAATTTTTGTTAAATTGAAATTAATTCATTTTTCTGCCTATCAATTTTTACAACTGAAAGGCTCATACCTTTTATTTTTTTCTTTAACTTCACAGCTAATGACCTAAAGCAGAGTGCATTCTAAATGTGCCCCATCCATTCACCATGTCATACAATTTCTGGACATCAGTCACATGAATCTAAATTGTATTTTGTCCACTTATAAACATCTACATGAAATGTAAACTGAAATTAAATTTTCTTATAAACATGAAAATAAAATCTAGCAAATGATGAACTCTTGTGAGTTATATTGATCACTATTCTTTGGGGTCTTAAGGCTTTAAAATACTTCTAAATTGTCATAATTGTCTTTTGTATTGGCTTTATGAACACAACATGTATTTAGCATCATTTTTGTTTCTTCACATAAAATAAAACCTCACTGTATGTTTTTATCATATGTGATATATTACTAAACATGCTCCTTTATACCATAAAAAGCCAAAAGTGAAGATGATAACCTTCTATAACAGTTGCATCAGGTTCTCCTAACTTAAAAAATAAATTTTCTTGATAAACTCCATATTTTTTCAGTGACAGCACAAATTCAAAAAACCAACTCTTGGGACCAGGTAGGATATTAAAAAGACACACAAATATGTTCACTTCTCCCATCCCGCCATCCTCAAAGTGGATTCAGTTGTCCAAATCTAATGTAGCTTCTACACTGCTGTATTCCTGTATTGAGATGACTTGAAAAATAATTTTACAGTCTAAAAATTACCATGAGTTTTGGTTCTAAAATATCAAGAGATCACATAAATCTGCAGTTTTTAACTTTGATTATTTAAATGTATTTGAATTACTAGTGTACACTGTTAAAACTTTAGCAGATCATAAGTCACATCAAGGTCATAGGTAACTATTAAATCCTGAGTTTGGTCACCAGCATTGTGTGTTCTATCACTGTGTCTCCTTTCTTGGAAAATACTCCAAAGTCACGACCAATAAAAGTATTTAGCGATTGCGCCACCACCGTATGCCAAGAATAGGGTCCCTGGGGTAGGGATACTGCCTGGAATAGGATCCTTACTGCCAACCAGATGGTGAGCAATTGAGACCCCAAATTCCATCTAACTGACTGTTTTACTGAAACTCTTTTAGCTCCACTATGTCAACTAAATTTTCCAGGAAGCAAAACCTGAGACAGAGTCAGGGATAAAAAGTTTTACTGTAAAGCAACATCTATTAAAGGAAAAAAGGAAAAGCAGAACTGAGCAGGAGGTTTCTGCCAGCCAACAGGAAACTCTGGCATAATGATCACCTATAAGAGAAGGCCCATATTGTACATAGCAAAGTCTGGATTGGTCATTAGTGAAGGCCACCCTGAGAAAAACATGAGCATGACTCAAAGGCTGAGGTGGAAGTGAAAGACTCTCACCATACTGCTCCAAATGTAGATAGCACTGTCTGTCACAGTACTGCCAAGACCTTGTCAAAAGGCATTCAAGATTTTTAATTTTGGACCCTATAGGACATTGACCTGATCATGCCTGTGAGAAATAACATTACTAAAATAACCTCTGTTGAAGGTCAAGTCCTTAGCTAAAATAAAAATGTAGTTCTTGGGCATTCTGGTGCTCTATCAGAGATTGAGAAAAAGTAAGTGTGACAGGTATTTTTCTTTAGCAAAGTGTGCTGATTGTTCTTTAGACAGTTGCTTTCAAGAAGGTGTTTGAAAATTGATTTTGTTATGGTTGTTCTTGATGCTTGATGCTTCTTTTGCAGTAAGTCTTATCTGAGTTCATCTATTACCTTATATATTGCTACAACCATAACTCAGATAAAACATAACGCACTTTCATTTTGTCACTCCATTATTTTTGCAGTAAGTCAATATAATCTGAGGTGAAGCATGCCTTGCTCAGCATTTATTGATCTGTTGGCTGGTTCATTGTTTACATTAAAACACCACTTGTCAGTTCTGGCCCTTTTACAATTATCTTCTCATAGGGGAAATGGCAGCTTCAAAGCCCAAATATGAGTCAATTTCCAAAGCAAGTTAATTTCATGATGCTGGTAGAAAATGTGCACCCTACTTCCCCTCTCTGGGCATGAATGATGAATAACTTGTATTTTCTATCTGAAAAAGTAAAAACATATATCTATCCTAACAAGACACTACTGCCTCCAATACAATGGAGAGGTATTTTAATTTGCATCACAGTGCATGAGCAGGCAGTATTAGTGTAGGTACTTAGACATTAATAAAGAAAGGGAGCAAAGGAAATCAGACATTGTTAAGCAAAATCAACTAGGGAGCATAAGCCTGCTTATTTTGCTAGGAAGTTACAACTTCATACACTCCCCCAGGAACCACAGATCCATTCCCCAAAGATAACTGGGGGGAAGATATAGAACAATAAAGGGGAGGTAAGCACATGTGCCATAGCAGTCAAGATAGTGACCACAGAGAACTGTCAAGTCTAGCTGGTGAAGGAATGGATTGATTGGAAGGCAAACCTGTAAGAAGCCTGGAAAGCTTGGGAAGTTGATAGGTCATTTTGAAAAAACACTTGGTCTGTCCCAAGCCTGAGATAATATAACCTGAGCCTATAGCTTATAAGTGACAAATGCCTCCTTCTCTTTCTCTCTCTCTCTCCCTCTCTCAGGCACACTCATCCCATTGAATCATGCATTCTCGTCATAGCAGTTATTCAGGACTAGCAGCTACCTATAGCCCACCAGCCACAGACTCCAATCACAGACCATAGACTCCAATCACAGGCCCCAGCAAAGGCAGAGCTGGGAAAACAAGCTAAGCTAGCCAGATGGTAAAAAAGGTTGGACTGGACTAACCTTGGCATGGTGCAAAATACTGGAACACTGCTCCTGTTTCTCAGCCTAATGAAAGTAAAACTGGACTTTTTCCATGGCATGAGGGCTGGAGGTGGGATATGGGAAACCCAGGGGAACTCCTTTGTTTTTGTATTTGGTGCCACAAATAAATCTTATTACCAGACCTCATCATCCCCTGTGGGTCTTCTGGAATGCTTTCCTTGTGCCACTGAGAGGACGCTGCTTCCACGCGCAACAACAGATGTACACTAAATGCTAATCACTATTAATATTGGTTCAAATAATCATGAACATATTTGGTCATTAACAGGAATCAGTTTTGGTGAGGGAGGATGGGGAATGATGAAGTAAAGCAAGAGGGAGCAACTTTCCCAACACCCACGCAAGTTGGTCTTTCAAACTTCTCACTAGGCAGACAAGAAACAATGCTGAGCTGGACTTCCCAGGTGTGTAAGCTCCTTTCTGTTTATTTTAGAAGTATTCTGCAACCACACTAACTCTCTAAAGTCACGGAAATATTAATATTGAACACTATACTAACATTTTTACTAACTCACTCTAATACACTTTCCTAATTAACTTTTTATTTTACTATCTACTCTTACTTCTAGAAATCAATTTAACCTCTATTCCAGTCACGATACTGACCCAAGCTTACATTAACCAATTTCTAACTATAGAGACCTCTGCTTCTGATATCCCTTTTAATAAAAATGCCCTTTGCTTTTTCCCTTGCACATGAAAGTGATAGTAAACTATTCCTGGGCTCAGGTCTAAACCTACCTTTTAATGGACTCTCACTGATGAAAACTACCTACCTATATTTGTGTTACCTCCCATAACATTTTTTATTACTTTATATGCCTTTCATGTTACTGACATTCATTAAATGACTTTTTAAATATAATTCTGAGAACACACATCACAGCCTATCAGACAAACAGGGTTTGTGTGATCTTTGGTTAGTCCCTGTGACTCTCTGAAACTTGGTTTAGAAATTCTAAGCTCCTTTCCAACTCTGTAATTCTGTAATTTTATGAATTTGGCTTTATTTCTTAGCCTGGTATTTTGTTCTACAGAATTTTTAGTATCCTCTCAATTAGTTAACTTTGTACATACACAAACATGATAAATACATGCTAAATCAGTGAAACAATGAATTCATTAATTTAAGGCTTCAATGATTTAGAAAGTATATTTTAGGTAGAGAAATTTAGTTATAGCATTCACTGATCATTTATGTTATTGAAAGCCTTGGCCACTGTTCCACTGAGGTTTAAAAGTGACTCGCTACCTTATTTTTATTTCAAAAGAGTTTTTGCCGAACAACAGGGTTTTTGTTAGATACACACTTACAAACCTGAATGTCATATTTGTTTGAATTGAATGTTCACCTTCATAAACAAGTAATTATTTTATAAGTTTATAAGTTAATAATTTACATTTTTCCATTTTAAAATTCTTTTTGGTCAATATTTGTGTACATATTATGTATATGTGTGTATTATGTATATCTAAATTATTAAAGATGGCTGAAACAGACAGAAGCAGTGACCTAAATTCATTCAAATTTTTAAATAGGGTCAAAAATTATCACTGTATTAAAATTTATATATTAAAATAAAAGTACAGTTGGGTTAATGATAGGGAACAAATGTTAATCCTGGCAAAATCCAGCAGCATATGGTCTCTCTGTTCCAGTCTCACATGGCCTGAAAGGGTCTATCTGAGTTTGTCTGTTCTAGACACATACCAGTTATACTTCTTGGAAGCTGGAAAGGCTCCCACCCAGCTACTTCCCCCAGTGACTACCCTAGCTGCACCCTACCTGGTCCTGAACAGAATGGATTTCACTTCCTTTCCAGCACATGAGATTATTCAAACAAGCCAGCTGCATCCTATAGCAGGAGTAAGGGGGTACCTCCCTACCCTCTTACTTCTACAGAGCTTGCCACTGTTGTTTGTCCTGCACTATGTGCAGTGTCTGTTACCCTGTGAGCTATGAGTGCATGTGACTAACAAACATCTCAGTCTCATGTGTGAAAGTCCAGCCGGGTATCCTGTGCTCAGTCATCTCGTACTATCTAGGGTGGAAGATGTTTCTGATCAAGTTCTAATTGCCTCATTGGTGAAGGAGGTATCTCCCACTCTCGATACAAAGATGTTAAGACAGCAGTTGACATTTCAGCCCTTATATTATGTGAGCAGATTTGAGACCAATATTAGTTTACACAAAAGGGGAGGAAATTGTTAAACATTTATAATTTCTTTTTAAAAGTTTCATTATCAATTAGGCTTCTATTAAACACCTTATGTATATACTCGACCATTCACATAGTCATACAACAAAATATCATATCCAAATGGCTAATGACACCTGAAATTTACTGAATGTTTGGTATCAATAGATATATAATACAGTAGACTTCTCTAAGTAATATTGTTAACTTATGGAGCATTCTAGTCTGTAAAATGATCTAAACTGAACATTTAATTTAGCTAACATGTAAGTTGGAAAAGAATAAATAGGAAGAGGGGACTAAGAAGCAAATCAACAAAAAAGATGACGAAAAGAGATAGAACAAAAAAAGAAGAAAAGAGAAAAGGTCACACCCCCCAACCCCCAACCCTCCACCCCACCACTATACCTTCAAATGTAAATACAACACAGAGATCTCACTGGAGTCTTTTAACACAGGAATGGTTGAAAATATTACACAATGCAGCTGAAATTATCAAGACCTTAGAAAATTACAATTAATATTGTGAAAATATAAGGATTAAGAACCCACAAGATATAGCTTGAATATATCCATCAAGCTGTCAGAACCACAGAATGAGCTTTTATCCTGAGTTTCAACTCTAACTACTTCAGAAAGTATGAACATCAAGCTTTCCCTCAGGAATTACATTTGCCATTCAATGAGCCCTAGGGAAAATGTTTCAGACAGATACTGGCTGTGTTCCTGTCAACATTAGATTGGGCCAGGGACAAATCCAAGCAATTATACTGCATCTTGTAAAATATCCCTTTATTCTTTAGGAAATAAATCATTTTATATTTATCCATTTTTATCATGATGTACACAGAAGTACTTATTCCCTAGAAAATAAATTATAGCCACACTTTCCTCAAATGCTTGTAATGTCCTCTCCATCAGTCCCCAAAGCAGAGTGCTGTAAGCTGTTAAGCAGATTCTGGAAATGCTTTTGGATGGGAGGATCAGCAGGTTCTGATGCCTGGAGGTACAGGGCAGGGCAGGGCATGCATAAATGAATATAATCAGCAAAGCTTTGCTTAAAGGATCAATCACTTTGTCTGACTTACAAAGATGAGAAATTTCCAGCACGTTCTAGAATTTGACCTGGGTATCTTAAAGGAAAAGAATTTTATAAATTCAAGTAGAATTACTTTATAAACCTGAATGAAGCAGATGGAAAGCTAATGGGATTTTTTAAACCAAATTTAGTTTTTTGACTGAAGGTATGCATAAGAAATTGTATCAAATGCCTACATTCTAAAATGGAACTATAAAATTGAGTTGAAAATTAGTTTCTAACAGGTAAATACTTTTAAAAGACATTTAGCTTTGTTTAGAAATGCAAATTCTCCCAGTCTTGGATGTTACCTCATCTGTTCTTTCTTGCCTCCTATTAAAGCACAGGTCCTATCAGATTCCAGTCTATACACTTTTTCTTCCTCTCCCTTTCTTAAGCGAGTATACTGCAGTCATATTCATCCTTTATCTCTCTCTCTCCCTCTCTCTCTCTCTCTTCTCCTTCGAATCATCCTTGTCAATATTTTGATGTACTTTAATTCAATCTACATCTTAAAAATTCCATCTGCATCTTGGCCTCATATCCTTCACCCCAAGTATCCACATAATTTCTCTGCTCTATGCTACAAAGATTTTTCAGAGTTTAGACAGTCTACAGTTCTTCATCTGCCACTCACTCTTCACCTAATTTAAAGTGCTATCTACTCCTACCATGCTACTTATAATACTCTTACTTAGGTTATCATTCAAAATACACTAGATTTTCCTTCAGTAACAAAAACCCAAACAATGACTACAAGGTCTGATTTTTCACCCATGTTACATGTCCATCAAAGATCAGCTATACTATGTTCCATGTTTTCTTGACACCAGGAGCCAGGCTGGTAGAGCATCCTCTCCCGGCAACATTGCTTATGCCATGGCTAAAGAAAAAAGGGTAGTGAAGTATGTGTTGGATGGAAGTGGCTCATGTCACTTCTGGTCAAAGTAAGCCCATAGCTGTTCATGACTTTAACAGGGAGAGGCAGTAAATATTGGAGAAGAGTGTACCTTTAGGGCACATTGAGGTTGAATTTTATTCTAAATGCAGTGGAAAGCCCTTCACTCTCCATTCTACAGTAGGCTGCCTTTTCCCCCAATCTGGATATATGATAAGATCTTTCCTGACTCAGAGACTTTGTAAATGCTGTTCTTTCTCCTGATCACCCTTCTCCTCCTCATTGCCCTTCTCTTCATCTTGCTAGCTGCTACTTACCTCTCCATCTGAGCCAGAGATCGCTTCATTAAGAGATCTTTCTTGGGAATCCAAACTGGTATTATTTCCACTATTTAAAAATACCACATTTTCTTGCATCACACTCTAACAACTGGGAATTGCATTAGTTTCCTACAGATGCTATATAACCAAGTGCCACAAACTGGACTTAAAATAAAAGAAATTTATTCCCTCACAGATAGGAGGGCTAGGAGTCTAAGACCAAAGTGTTGAAAGGGCCATGGCCTCATTGAGAGTGCTATTAGGAGAGATTCTCTTGCTTCTTCTTACTTGGGGGTTGCTGATAATCTTTGGCATTCCTTGGCTTATAGATATACCACTTCATTCTCTGCCTCTGTCTTCACATAGCTGTCTTCCTTGTGTCTCATGTCTTCCATTTGTTCATGTCCTTGTGGCCAAACTTCCGTATATATATGGATACCAGTCACTGATTAGGGCCTACCAAATGCAATATGACCTTATCTTAACTTGATTACACTTGCAAAGACTATTTTCTCATAATATTACATTCACAGGTTCTGGGGACACGTACATTTTTGGGGGGAGGGGTATTATTCAATTTAGTACAAATATGTATCCATGTGTATTTCTTGTTTTACATATACAAGGTATATTGCATATTTTGTAGTACATTATACAGTGGTACCTCATACTTGTTGTTAATTCCTTCCGGAAATCATGACAAGGACCAAAACTGACAATACTGAACACTGAAGCATTTTCTCTTGCAGGATGGCATTGTGACTCATACAAGTTCTAGCAAGTAAGATGAGTTCTGAGCAAGTGCCTAGTGCTGAAACATGTTTTTCACATCAAAATGGGATGAGTACAGGGTTCTGAAGCCAATGAGTACTGAGGTATGACTGTATTTGTTCAATTAATATTTATAGAGTGAATTCATGAACATCTAAATTGGTAGTTTAGGAAAAATTAAAGAGCATTTTGAAAATGCAAGATGATATAACCACTACCACAATTAAGATATACGTAATTTGTATCACTCCAAAATATTTTCTCATGCCTTTTTGCACTAAAGCTCCTTGAAACCTACCCTCACCACAGCTATAGACAACCATTGCCTGCTCTCTGTCACTATAAACTAACTTTGCCTCCTCTAGGACTTTACATGAATAGAATCATAAAATACACATGTTTTTATATCTTGCTTCAAGTACTCAGACCATCATTTTAGAGACTCATCCATATTGCTGCTTGTAACAATAGCCTATACTTTTTATTGCTGATTAGTTTTCTTTATCTACATATACCACAATTTGTTTACTCATTCATTTGTTGATGAACATTGAGGTTGCTTCTGTTTTTTTAGCTAATAGAATTAAGGCTTCTGGGAACTTTTTATAATATACAAGTCTTTTTATATGTGTATGTATAGATATTTTTAATTATTCTTCAGTAAACACCTATGAGTAGAATTGATGAACCATATAGATTTTTTACATTTAATATTTTAAGAAACTGTCAAATAATAACCCAAAGTTGTTGCAACATTTTGCGCACCCCTGAGGAATGTATGCGAGTCCCAGTTTGCTCCATATCTTCACCAGCACTTTGTTTTGCAGTCTTTTTAACTGTAGCTGTTCTCATGGGTGTGCAGTTTATATTTCTCATGGGTGTCCTCACTGTGGGTGTGGTTTATATTTCCCTAATGATTACTGATGTTGAGCATTGGGTTCCTTGATTATTGAATTGTAACAGCCCATTTTATACTGTACATACCAATTAAAACATTTCTCACAATCTGTTAGCTTGTCTTTTTATGTTTGTCTCTTAAAGAATAGGTTTATTAATTTTGGTAGAATCTAATACACTAATTTTTGTTATTGATTATTCATGCTTTTTTGGCTCCTATGAAAAGATCAAGACTGTATCCCATGTTTACTTCTAGAATTACAAGTTTTGCTTTTATCTAAGTCTTTAATACACTTTAAGTTTATCTTATAAGGTGACTAGTTCATTTTTTATCCCATTTGTTTTAATGACTATCTTTTCTCTAAGTTTCTTTGGCACTGTAGTTAAACAGCTTTAGATCATATGTGTTTCTATATTTTTATGGACACTCCATCTGGTCATTTTTCTGTATGTCTTTTTTTATACCAATAGCAGCTGTCTTAATTTCTGTGGTTTATGATAACTCTTAAAATGAGATAGTATACATTTTCCAAATGTATTCCTTTTTCCAAATTTTGTTTTAGATTTTGTATAGCCTTTTTAATTTTAAAAATCGTCTGCTAATTTCTACCATAAAAAAGTCCACATGTTGACTAATGTCTACCACAGAAACTACAATGCTGACTAGAAGTAACAAAGGCAGATATCTTTGTCTTGTTCCCTACTTTAAGAGTAAAGTATTCAGTCTGTCAGAATAACAACAACCTTCACTTTAGGTTTTTCATTGATATCCTTTATCAGATTGATAAATTGATGCTTTTATTGCTATGAAATATTTTTGTACTAAAGTATGTTTTATCTGTTATTAACATAAGCATTCCAGTTTTCTTATATTAGGTTTTGTACAATGTAAATTTTTCATCACTTATTTTTGACTTGTCTGAGTCTTTATATGTGAACTGCTTTTCTTTTTGTATGAAGGATATAGTTTTATTATTTTAATCCACTCTGATCATCTCAGACTTTTAATTGGAGTGTTTAAACTATTTATGTTTAATGTAATTATTAATATGGTTGAATTTAAGACCATCACCTTCCTGTGTTTTCTGTTTGGATGCTCTGCTCTGTTACCTTTTTGTCTTTTCCTACTTTCATTACAATAATCTTGGTGTCATTGGATTATAACATTTTACTCCTACATCTTTCTCCTTCTGTACTTAGATCTCCTCTGTCAAGATTCATTCCTCTTTATTGATGTCTTTTCCAAAGCATAATTGTCCAACAACACCCCCTAAGAAGAACAATTGCCTTAGTTTAGAGATTAATATTCTAATGCTTGTCATGTGCGTCGAGGGATAAAATAAGATAGTGTACTCAGAAACACCCTTACTCTTTAAAAGAATTATGTATTAGTCTTCACGTTTCCACAGATATTTTTTACAAGTAACAGTTCTTGTAATTTGTAAAGTTACACAGCTCTTAATAGAAACATACAAAGGAGTTCCCATTAGACTGTCAGCTGATTTACCAGAAGAAACCTTGCAGGCAAGAAGGGGCTGGAAAGAAGTATTTGAAGTCATGAAAGGCAAGGACCTCCATCCAAGATTATTCTATCCAGCAAAGCTTTCATTTAGATAAAGTGCTTCCCAGATAAGGTCAAGTTAAAAGAGTTCACCATCACCAAGCCATTATTATATGAAATGTTAAAGGGACTTATCTAAGAAAAAGAAGATAGAAAATATGAGTGGTAAAATGACAACAAACTCATAACTATCAACAAATGAACCTAAAAGAAAAGAAAAACAATGAAAATAAAAACTAAGCAAACAACCAGAAGAGGAACAGAATCAGAGAAATGGACATCACACAAAGGGATTTTGGTGGGAACGGTGAAGGGAGGGATAGCAGGGGAAAGCTACAGGGAAGAAGAAGCATGGTTAGTAGGCATAAGGTAGATGGGGAGAGAGAAAAATGATATGGCAAACAGAGGACTCAAAGAACTTATATGTACAAACCATGGACATGAACTAAGGGAGGGGAATGCTGGAGGGTTGGTAGGGCAGTGCATAGGGGTGATAGAGGGGGAAAAATTGGGAAAACTGTAATAGCATAATCAATTAAAAATATTTAAAAAAGAAAGCAAATGTGCAGGTTTCCAGTTATAAAAGAGTCGTAGGAATGTAAAGCACAGCACAGGGAATATAGCCAATAAAATTTTAATAACTACATGGTATCAGGTGGGTATTAGACTTACTGAGGTGATTACTTTATAAGGTATATAAATATCTAATCACTATGTTGTATACCTAAAACTAGTATAATATATGTCTAGTGTAATTTAAAAATTAAAAAAAATATTAAAAAAAAGAAACATAGCAAGGCATCTATATAAGTTCAGTACTTCGAAGTGTGTGATCTGTGAATGGATAGGAATGCAATTTAGTCCATTGAGCTACAATTTACTTGTGTTTTCTGTAAAATCAAATTTGATAACCAAAAATACTGTAAACATGTCAAATACTCAGCACACTTAACTGTAAAGGACAGTGAGATATTATTAAAGCACCACAGCATCAGTATCTTTATATCACAAGGATTAAGGTGGGTAAAATCTCCTTGAAAATCATAAATGGGTGCTTTCAAGTAGATTCTCTACTCTATCCTCTCTGTCTCAGTCAGCAGTTGGTCACTATAACCCAAAGTTGGAAAGCTATATTTCTTTTGAAACATGCTATAATTCAGATTTTACATCAAGTTGCAGTGCCCTTCCTTTCTGTTAGTGTGAGTTAGTAGGATTTTAAACTATTTTTATCACATAAATACTGTAAATAGTATTTGTGTGGCCATCCTTACATATCGGGGAACTGGTTGCTTCAGGGGGCTGGAGAGAGAATTATTTTCATTGTACAATCTCTGCACCTCTTTAACTTTTTTTCCCATGAATATAAATTACTTTTTTTAATTAAAAAAGTTGGCCAATAAAACCATTAAGTAATATAATTTCGTAATTTTATTGTGCATGGTTCATTATGGATTATAAACCACCAGTATGTATGAATAGCTTTTATTACTATTATATCTGAAAGGGTATTTGTTGTGCATAATTGACTATTGCTTATTACATGTTAATAATTATAAATGCAAAGCATTCATATACTAAGGATAAATAATGAATAAAAACATTTTTTCTTGATAGCTAATAAAATATCTAAATTTTATTGATTCCCATTAAAATTAAAATTTAATCAATGGGCTCATACTGAAGGCCACCACACAGATGTTTCAAAGGATCTTTGGAAACCTGATAACAATGCAGTGAATTCTTCTTTCAAATACCCTATGCTTCATACCTTTTTCTGCAGAATGTTAAAAACAATAAATAGTGGTGTAATGAAGTGGAACCTCCCAGTAATTCAACATGATTCATTATTGTATCACTGAAACAAGGACAAGCCTTGTAAAATCTATTTGCTCCCTCCAATTTACATTTAGAATTACAAAAAAAAGGTAAGTAAAAGATATAATTAAGTCATTCTTATGGCAAAATACAAGAAGCACCATTTCCCAATGCCTCCCTTCACAAAAGTGAATGCTTTATCCTTCAAATGCATTGTCCCTGTTCTACACTGGTTTGGGAGCTGGGAGAATCTGACAAATTGGCATGAAGGTAGATATTTCAAAAATGAGATCAGCCCCAAGAACCTGGCAAATAAACAGAAAATTCCATTTTTCTCTTACCTGTTTCTTTCCATTTAATTTTGGAGGCTCTTTTGGAATACCAACTCTTATAAAACAGCTAAGGAGGAAATTATTCAAATTCTATATAGGTCTTATGTTCTGTCTTCAGTAAGGATATCTATAATTGGAAGACAGTTGTGTATCAGTTAATTATTGATATATAGGTCCAAAGCACTTACTATCAAAATCCTAGCAAGAATTTTTTTGTAGCAATAGAAAAGGTTATTCAAAACCATATGAAAAATAAAAAGGAACTAACATAACTAAAATGATTTTTAATAAGAAAAATAAAATTGGAGGAATCAACCTACCCATTTTGAGACATTTTATTACATTATATGGTTTTGGTAGAGGGACAGATGCACAAATCACCTTTAAAAAAATAGATAAAGAAGCCATTGACAAGCAGGGTCAGCAGTCAGAGGGGAAACACTGAGGAGAGCACCCACTCCTCCAGGCATGGGACACAGAGGAGGCAGCAGCAGATGTGTGGAGGATTCTGGGACCAGCCATAGGAGAGGAGGAAGGCTGATTGCAGGGTGTTTGACTTCTGTGGATCCCTAATGGCCACTCGAGCCTCACACAAAAGCTTTACTCCCCAAGGAAATCTTCCTTAAATATAGCCATTTCTGCCCCTACTTTGAAGAGAAGAAAACAAAGAGTCATGAGAAGGCTTTGCCTGGGGTCACAGCCAAAGGGAGAGAAAGAGCCAAGTTGAAATGGAGATTCACAGTAACTATACATTGCGGGTCCCTCGGCCATGTACAGCTTCCAGTTGGGAAACACTCACTTGCCTTTGGACTTGCATGTGCACGTATGGGTGTATTTGGGGCATCAAATAAAGTAAATTACTTGAATTGTGATTATATTTTCTATTAAAATCATTTGTAAACTAATAAAAAACACTATGTATTCTCCCTCTGTCTTGATTTTACTTTTAAACACATAATTCTGTTTTTCAAAAAGAGATTGGGTGTTAAGAGATGAAATTCTATTAAAATATTTACATTTCACTTCAATTTATAACAGTTAGAATGGTTACAATCAAGAATCCCAAAGCAATACAACTCATAAAATGTTTCTCCATATAGTACTTATGTTGCACCTTAAGCAATAGAGAAAGTTTAAGTTCTCCAAGGTATCCAGCTTCCTTCTTCCCTTTCGGAAGTGTATGCTGTGTTTGGCATAATTAACTTGCATTTAGGGGTATTGGCGGTTTTCATGGGTACAACTTTCTCTAAGTACATTCATCAACAGACTCTTTCTGCTACTTTCTCACGTTCTTTTCCTCTTGGTTGAAGTGGCCCTGCATCAGCTAAAACTTCAAACAAAACTCCCATCCTCAAGTTTGAAGACGTGCCACAATTGATACATTGCTAATTCTCATTTAAGGTACAAATGCCTATTCCAGGCTACCAAATCACATCCTTCCTCTTCAACCTTTGGGTTAACAATGACCTATCTACTCCAGGCTAAACACAACCACAAGCAATTCTGTTATTTACCAACTACATTAGTTAAAACATTTCAGGGCTGCCCATTAATCCTAGAATGAAAGATGAAATCCTTGACCATAATCTCCAAGACTGTAAAGGAAATGGCTTCCCTCTCTGATCTCAACCCCCCATTAATTTCCTCATTGCTCCAGACACACTAGCCAGATAGGGTCTCTTTCCATTTCTCGAGCACACCATGGTTTCTGCTGTCTCTGGGTTTTCCCATCTGCTCGTAGCTCTGTCTGCTTTTTTCCTCCTTCTGCCACTTACACGTCAAAACCACAGAAAAGCCTTTCCTAACGCCTTTAAGGTAGGACTGCAGAGGGGGAAAGAGACAAATAACAATAGAACATCAACAATAGCAGCAACACCCACAATAATAATACTTAATATCTTGAATATTCTTTTTGTACGAAACTCTATTCTAGACATTTCATATATAGTTATCAATTTTCTTTAAAATAATCCTAAAAAGTAGACACTATTGTTGTCCCATCCTACATACAAGGAAACTGAAGTCAATGAACAGCCCACCCCAGGTCCCTTTGGCAGGAATCTAGGAGCTGAGCTCCAACACGGGCAGCCTGACTCCTGGCCCCATGCTCTTAACTAGTGGCACACTGTGATATTTCATCCATCTAATGCAGAAAACACAGAAATTTCAGGACACTGAAAGATAAAGATTCATCAGATTTCATAGGACCTTTACCCCTGTTAAATATAATGCCAAGTGCTGTTTGCACTGCTTACAGTCTTCTATCTGAAACTGCGTAAACCCAGTTTCATATGTTCCACAGTTGGTGTGATGCACTGGTTCTTAGGGAGGGTCACAGAGGGGTTCTTCAGGTCCTGGAAAGTACCGGGCAGCGCTTTCAGCAAAGGGTAAGTAGCACTGTGACCACATTTGATTTTCCCTGGGCCAGAAATTATGGGCCAGAGTTGAAATCCAATTTAAAAGGTTTTTGGCCCTATTTGAGCTACAGAGAAACAAGTTGCTTTCCAATTATACATATCCAAAAAGGCAAACAAGCAGGATTTCATACAAATTTTATATAAGTTGGCTTTAAGCACAGTGCAGATGTGACTTTTTCTGTTTCAGTGTAAATGCCCACAGGTTGCAGTGATGTTAGCATCTTATGTTAAAACCATGGTAATTACACATTAGTTATATGTAGTATCCTAAGAAGGAAAGGTACCTCCACAGCTGTGCCTGTGGCTTCAGACCAGTTGAGAGAATTCCCCTCAGAATGCACCACTGTGCTCTCCAGTTCCTGAGGGCCTCCCCCACCCTCCCTTGTTCCACCCTGCACTTCTCTTTTTGCTCAATACTCTGCACTCTTGTCTTTCTTTACCTTCATCCTCACTAGCCTGTGAAAACAGGGACCATCTCAAACTAGTTCATTAACACTTTATGTTCTAGCCCAGAAAATCTGTTGACTGACTGGCTACATTGTGAATAGGTTGCCTCAACAAATTATTTCATTTATTACTTCAATGTATTCAACAGGTATTCTCTAATATGTAGGAAGGAGTAAAAACTGACAAGACACAGATCTTAAGAATTTTATAGTCTAATGAGGGAAACACACAAGGTCGCAGGCTAGTTCAGTAGCTGTGGTAGTTTTATGAAGCAATGGGTATAAGCGGGGGTGGGGTCCTGCTTACATGGGAGGGAGGCCCACAGTCTTGAGGCATGAAAATAGATAGTTTGAAAAAGAGCAGCTCAGTTTGATGACTAAAGGAGGACTTGAAGCAAAGGAGGGGGAAGGGACTTGGATAAAAATGCCCAGAGGTAAAAGCATGGTGATTCAGGGGCTGGTGAATGGTAAATCATAATAGAGTGGGGAAGATAAATCTCAGCGGTAAGCAGTGGCCAGACAATGGAGGAGCTGGACTGGTATGCTAAAAGGTTAGACTTTATTCTAAGGGCATCAGAGAGACAATGAAGTGCTTCAAGTGAAAAAGCAACATGATGGAATGTGCACTTTTAAGAAGCCCCTCTGGCAGAAGAGGTTGGATGGAAGGAGGGTGTTGCTAGCTGGCCGGAGCTAGATACTTACAGCAACACAGGCAGAGGATTCCGCACCCCTATCTAAAGGGATTTTGATAAAATCAGGGAGAAGAAGAAATGAATTTAGGAACTATTAAGGAATAGAATCAACAAAACTTGAGGACAGATTATAAGTGACTGCAAGTTTTCTGGCAGACTTCTCTTGGTCGAGGTCTGTGTAGCCACAGAATTTAGACAATGTGTGTACATGTGCATGCACTCACTACTCATGCCCTATTTCTAATTCCTTTTTTAAACTTTTTATAATTAGATTTTTAAGCGTCCAAAGACAAATTTTTCTTTCTTTTTGGAGCTCCTATAATGTCCATTATCAAAATCTCTACCCAAGGATTCATTCACTATATAGTGCACTCGCTTTTTTTCCTCAAGATTGCACAGCAAGTTCCCTATTAGAATCTTCCGCCTCCTTGCTGTGTTCTGACCCTCAGAAAAACCTTCCATTGGAAGGTTCAATTTGATACTTTTTAATGATCCAGTTACAAAGCTCCGATCTGGCCTTTCCCCCATACTTGCCTCCCGAGCTTTTTAGTGACTTCCAATACCTCACCTTCGTCTTTTTGAAGGTAAAATGAACCCAACATCACTGGTCCACTATCATCAGAAAATATAGGTCAAATATAAAGAGAAGTCCTCTGAAATTAAATTTATTTCAAAATTAATTATCTTTCCCTTTACCATCAACATTTAATATTGCTTTCAGAAAAGGATTCTGCTTGCTTCACTAGTATTTTTATATCCCACTATTTTTTTGAAAATAATACTCAGATGTTCCATATACTGTACGGCCATAGGAAAAATTTAGGCTGAGTTCAGACTTTCTTTTCCTGCATGAGCACTGAAGGAAGAATGGGAGGATTTAGCAAAGTGAAGACCAGTCCTTTACAAACTTAGGGACATAAATCAAGATTAGATAAAGTATGTTTCCACTGATCCCTTGAATAGTACTGGCACACCCTGTACCATTCAGATAGCTGAATACTGAAAGGAATAGTGTCCTAAATTATTACTGATGAAGTGAGTTAAAAAAGGAACTGTCTATTGAGATCTATATTTTTGTTGTTTGTCTATGTCCCACATGACTTGCATTACAAGTCATATGCAAGGTAGGAAAGCCAAATCTGATGAGGAAACAGCTTCTTCCAATCCTGCACATTTCCCCTAATTAGTCTGATAGGCAGCTGATTTCTACACAGAGCTTCCTCAAGATGCTCTTTTTATAGAATAATGAATCACACATCATGCTTTTAGTACAATAGTTTTTCAGAATCCAACGTGCCAGTTATCCTTTTCCTAACTGCGTTCTAGTTTCAGCCATGAGGACTGGCATTATGATCCTTTAATCAATAGAGTCTTTAATTACAGCCGAGAGAATGTTCTCCTACAGATAAGGGTATGTCACGATCTCCCATTGCAGCATCACCTTTGTAGTCCATAATGAAAGGAATTTCTATTTTGGCAGGATCGTGCCACGTTTTATAGCATATGGTAAAGATATTTATTTGACAAATGACTTGGCAGTATAGTACTTCTACATTATATTCAGTATAATGTTTCAGAAAACCTCTTTATCTTCAGAAGGGCCAGCAGAGGCTGCCAAAATGCAATACTCACATACTGTGAGTTTAGTAGTTTAGTAGTCCTAGGGAATAATGATATAAAATTAGCCTCAGCTTTTAAGAATATGCATTAATTTTTAGACTTGTTTTGATCTTAAAAGCTCTCTATTACTGCACAGTTTCTTTTCTGTGGTTGAAAACATTTAAAATATCTTGTTATTAGCTAGAATACTATAAATGGCAGGAGACAAGTGAAAGTATGGACTACACAATACTGGGTATGAAATGGCTAACCAGGCATATTGCACATATCTTAAAACACGGGGACACACTGGACTGAACTGATGGAGCCAAGAGTTTAAGTTTAATGGTTTAATCTGGAAGTGTTATGAACACCATACTTACATGATGGTTGGGAAAGTAGAAGGGTAACAGTTGATTTTTTAATCCTTTTTTACTGTTACCCTATTACAGTTGCCTCGTTTTCCCCCTTTGCCCTCCTCCACCCATCCCACTCCCCACTCCCACAGTCAATCCCACACTGTTGTCCATGTCCGTGGGTCATTCATACATGTCCTTTGTCTAGTCCCCTTGCCTTGTACCCACCATTGTTCCCCCATCCCCTCCCCTCTGGTCACTTTCAGTCTGGTCCATGTTTCTATGCCTGTGGCTCTATTTTGTTTGTAAGTTTATCTTTGTTCATTAGATACCACTGACAGGTGAGACAATTGATTTTTATATAAAAATTTCCATTAGGAAGTTAATCATTCCCCTCAAAAGTACTTAAGCACCCCTCTTTTTGTTATTGGGCAGCAGAGAACAAAGGAACTGAATACATAGGCAACCAGCCAGAAAACTTACTTTACAGAAGAAAGATGAAGCTTCAAAAAAAAATGACAAACAAAATAAAATGGTGAAACAGCAGACATTTTGTGAGGAATGATTCTCCTTATTAATACAATTGATGAATACCTCACTTAAGGGAAATGCTGAGCATATGTAAATAAAAACCAAGTTGTAATAATGGCTCTAATCTGAATTGTAACAAATTAGCATACATCAGTTTTCTACAAGAACCACTAAAGAGAGTCAGTGAAATTTGGAAAGGTTAAGAATAATTTAAAATATAAATAAACACAGAAATAGAAGTTATCATTTTGAGTATTTACTATTTTCCAAATGCCTGGTTAAACACTTATGTATGCATTACTTAGTCCTCACAATAAACCTACACAGGAAGTGTTTGCTTTATTTTTTTATTAAAATTCTTTTTTAATTTTTTTAATCATTGTTCAAGTAGTTTTCTCCCTTTTACTCCCATTCCAGCCCACCCACCCAACCCTCCCCACTTCCCTCCCATTACCACCCTCCCCTTAGTTTTTGTCCATGTATCCTTTAAATTTGTTCCTGTAAACCCTTCCCATTCTCCCCTGAAATTCGCTCTTCTCTCCCCTATGGTCACTGTCAGCCTGTCCTCTATTTCAGTGTCTTTGGTTATATTTTGCTTGTTTCTTTGTTTTGTTGTTTAGGTTCCTGTTAAAGGTGAGATCATATGGTATTTGTCTTTCACCACCTGTCTTATTTCGCTTAGCATAATGCTTTCCAGCTCCATCCAAGCTGTTGCAAAGGGTAGGACCTCTTTCTTTCTTTCTGCTGCATAGAATTCCATTGTATAAATATACCATAGTTTTTGGATCCATTCATTTACTGATGGGCGCCTAGGTTGCTTCCAGCACTTAGCTGTTATAAATTGTGCTGCTATGAACATCGGGGTGCAAAGGTTCTTTTGGTTTGGTGTTTCAGTGTTCTTAGGATATAGTCCCAGCAGTGGAATTGCAGGGTCAAAAGGCAGATCCATTTTTAGTTTTCTGAGGAAGTTCCATACTGCTCTCCATAGTGGTTGTACCAGTCTGCAGTCCCACCAGCAGTGCACTAGGGTCCCCTTTTCTCCACAACCTCTCCAACACTTGTTTGTTGCTTTGTTTATGATGGCCATCTGACTGGTGTGAAGTGGTATCTCATTGTGGTTTTAATTTGTATCTCTCTGATAACTAGTGATATTGAACATCATTTCATGTGTCTTTGGATTTTCTGTATATCCTCCTTGGAGAAGTGTCTGTTCAAATCCTTTGCCCATTTTTTAATTGGGTTGCTTGTCTTCTTAGAGTGGAGTCATGTAAGTTCTTTATATATTTTGGAGATTAAACCCTTGTCTGAGGTATCATTGGCAAATATGTTTTTCCCATACAGTTGGTTCTCTTTTTATTTTGATACTGTTTTCTTTAGCTGTGCAGAAGCTTTTTATTTTGATGAGGTCCCATTTGTTTATTCTTTCCTTTATGTCCCTTGCTCTAGGAGACATGTCAGTAAAAAAGTTTCTGCGTGAAATATCTGAGATTTTCCTACCTACGTTCTCTTCTAGGACTTTAATGGTGTCATGTTTTATATTCAAGTCTTTTATCCACCTTGAATTTATTTTTTTGTATGGTGTAAGTTGGTGCTCTAATTTCATTTTTTTTTTTTTTTTTTTTTGCACATAGCTGTCCAGCTCTCCCAACACCATTTGTTGAAGAGGCTATTTTTACTCCATTTTATTTTGCTGCCTCCTTTGTCAAATATTAATTGACCATAGAGACTTGGGTTTATTTCTGGGCTCTCTGTTCTGTTCCATTGGTCCATGTGCCTGTTTTTACGCCAGTACCAGGCTGTTTTGATTACAGTGGCCTTATAGTGTAGTTTAGTGTCAGGTATTGTGATCCCTCCTACTTTACTCTTTTTTCTCAAAATTGCAGCAGCTATTTGAGGTCATTTATGGTTCCATATAAATTTTTGAAGTGTTTGTTCTATGTCTGTGAAATAAGCCATTGGTACTTTAATGAGTATTGCATTGAATGTGTACATTGCTTTGGGTAGTATGGATATTTTGATGATATTAATTCTTCCAATCCATGAACATGGTTTATGTTTCTAAATGTTCGTTTCAATATTTTTTTTTTAAATAAAGAGTCAACACTCAGTGTGGTGAAAGAATTTGTCAAGGGTCAGTGGTAAAAACAGGATTCTGATCCAGTCAGAACAACTCCTGTCATCATGCCCGTTAACACGTCTTAGGGAGAAATAGTGTCCAGACAGAGCAGGTTTCTCTCCCACGGCTTTCACTAGTCCCTTAACAAGAATGAGTTATACAAATTAATCCAAAGGAATAAATGAAAAGGATTCCAACTTACATGGGAATCTCAGTAAATAATATTTGTCATTTTTGTATAACCTTAAGCTCAACTTTCCAGAAAAATTTCTGTGCTTCTAATCATAGAGAGAGAATTTAGTCATTGCCGAAAATTTTTTCAAAATTTTTTTGGACTTTCAAATTAAAGTCTTAATTTCATTCCAGATCCCATGTGGAAAACAGCACACTGTATAGGATACTTTTATAAGTCATAATGCAATCTGAGAGTCTTCCATGTTGCAGAAATACTGATAGCTACAACTGATGTCATTTTTATTGGTGGCAAAGTGACATGAGCTTTCTGAGGCAATCTTTACTAATAATTTATCTATCTTCTCTTGAAGTACTTGTGCTTTTCTTGTGTATGAAGAGCATTTTCCCCAACTACATTTTTCTACAAAAATCTTATTTGCACGCACATGCATAAATACATACTTTACATATATTTATTAAGAAATCATAACTATAGATTCTTTTTTTGTAATTTCAAGGCTATAGTGGTTGAGCAGCTACTTTGATAGCTTAGCAGTTATATTCATGCAATGTCAGCAACTGCCCAGGCTATGATGATATAAAGGCACTAATGATATTATATTCACTGAGCTGCCATAATAAGTTTCCAGAGAAAGATAACTTAATTGGCAGCCTATTATCAGAGTACGTATATGGGTGCTCTGGCATTTGGAATGTGCTCATTGAAGCCAAGGTAATTGAGGCATCAGGTGATTTGAATAATGGTGATTAGAATCATCTGTGCGCAATGTGCAGTGAGTAAGAACATGTGTAGGAAAGAATCATTTTTATGAGTCATTTAACTGTTGAGACCCCTGAATAACCTTGCTATTCTTTTACCCTCCTCACTTCTTCTAAATCTACTATTAATGCAAATTGGAAATAGTTGAGACAAGTATTCTTGACATCAATTCTTATAACAATAGCCAGATCTTAGAGTAAAAACAATTTATTTTTAAGGTAAACTTCACCTAATACGTTACTTTACTAAGTGTATATTTGTGCTCATCCAATAATCTATACCACAGTTAAAGGAATAAGAAATGATTTTTAATATTTTAAAAAATCTAACATGATGATGGTTTCTGAGAGAACCCATAGAGAATTCTACATTACTATTGAGAAAAAAAAAGCCCATACCATATCAGTATGAGTACATAAAATAGTTGAATAATTGAATAAATAACCAACTTCTTATTTATTAATAAAAATAATCCTGATTATAAACATTAAAGAACACATTCATTTATTCTGGATTAGACTGTATAAATTCTAAGTTTTATTCTAGCTTCTATTAGGTCTGGGTTGCCTAATATTGGTGGAAAAAATACTATAATACACAAAGAAAGCACAAATCCCTAGGATTTATTGTATAAACTAGTAGTAAAAATTATTATTCTAAACAGAAAAAGCCAGAAAGCAATAAAAAGTTTACCTGATATTTTTTATTCTCCAATCGGTGCTCACAGATGCTTGTTGAATTGCTAAATTTATATTTGGGGATTCGAGTTTGGTGATCTGAATGGGGTCATAGTAATTTTTCTTTTAGGATCATTTTCCAATAGCAACTCAACCACATTTGCTACCAAACAGTGTGGGATTTCAAACACTGTGTTTAGTCACAAAGTTTTTTACTGTAAAACATATGACCCCAAATATTGTTGGTAAATTTGACTAAATGAGTCAGTTTGATCATGACTGAATTATGTTAAGCGCTGTGTAAAGAACCATTTTCCAAAATTGAGGGAAATAATGAAAATCAGCATATATGTGAAGGCAATGTTAATACAGCCTTGGAAATAGACATTACTGTGCCTTAAATAGACAATGTGGAAGCATCAGAACCAACTCTACAGCAGATCACTAGATCCTTAAAGACCCCTTCTCTTTCTGGGTCCCACAGAATCTAGGTCATAGCCCTGTCAATGGCCTTTCTATATCACTTGTCTTTATAAAAAGTGAATTGATCCATAATCCTTAATTCTTTAATTTAATAGTCTTGGCCAAAAAGTACCATTACCTACTAACTAATGAAAGACTTAAACTTGAAGATAACCTTTCTTTTCCTTTAAGTCAGGTCTGTAGCTTTCCTATATAAAATGGTTAATAACTACTTTATATTTAACCAAAAAACTTTCATGTGGCTAGAGTCTAATTAGGTAGTGACATTATGGGTGAACTCTGAAGAACAGATGTTTAGAAAAGTAGAGCAAGAGGTCATGGCTGCTGAACGCAACCCTGTGCAATAAAACTCCTAATGCATCCTAATAGCTGGCATCAGAATAACCTGCCTAATGGGTTAATTAGCACTGCCCACAAAGAAAGAAAACAAAATTGTTACCTAACACGACTTCTTTCAACTAATATTTTCTATAATAGCTCTGATAAAAAGAGGTTGGAAGTTACAAGGCAGCCATTGATTTCATGAAAGGACCTTTCTTGTCAATCAGTGATATACCTCACTGAAGAAAGGAAACATTAAAAACCTATAAAGCTTTTATTAAATTTTAAAGAAGAGGTGCAGTTGCTAGGATTTATCAGTCTCAAAGTTAACATGGAGTCCCTGATAATTTTTCTCAATGTTCAATTTATTTTTAATCACCTTCCCTGAAAAAAAATGAACTCACTTTCCTGATTCCCTTGTTTCTGTCAATACCAGGATCATCCTTCTAGCCACCAAGAAAGAAAAACCTAGATATAATATCCAGATCTTTCCAGTCATCAAATCCTATCATTGTTTCCCTTGGGATCTTTCTCAGATCCAGGCTCTTCCTTTGAATTTTAACAATAATATAGTTAAATCCAGGAATTCCTGGAACCTAGAGATTTGACACACGCCAATGAATAAAATGTAAAATGTAAGGAAATCTGCTGTGTTTTGGCTTCTCAACATCCACATGTATTAAAGTTTAATGAATTTTATTGTATTAAGACAGGGAAAGCTTCCCTGAGGAATTTGATCTGAAGCTGAGCTATGAAAAATGAGTAGAGAAAAGCTAAGTAATGAAGAGAAGGAAGGGTGATCCAGGTCGAGGGTGTATCATGCACAAAGACTCTGGGATGGTGAACATACCAAGGGAGGCTCATGCTGCTCCAGCAGGGAACAATGAGGAACACTGTCACTGGAATGAGGCTGAAATGAAGGGAGGGAGAGAATCATGCAGTCTTAAAGGCCACGTTAAAGAACCATCTCTACCCAAAAATCACTGAATATTTCAGGAAACCTCAAATGTGACATATTTTTAAAAAAACAGTCTTCACCTTGGACCCCAACTTCTCTTCTTTTATTTCCTACTTTTTAGTGAATGGTGTCATCCATCCAGAGTCTCAAACAGAAACATGGAGGCTTCTATCTTCTACCATGTTCAATTGGTCTCTGTGGTCTCTTCTACTTCCTACATATGCCTCAAATTTATGCCCTATCACTGCTGTTTAATTCAGACCTCATCACTTTTTCCTGATTTACATTACACAATTAGATTTCTCCTTGTTCTCTAGCCCATCCTCACTCCAATGTATCCTCCTCACTGTTTCAAAAGTAACATTTAACATTATTAATATAGTCACACTAATCCCCTGCTTATACTCCATTGTAGTATTGACACACTGATTTTGGTTCAGATTTGAGTTTACAGTACAAGTCACTACCTAAATCTTTACCCACAATCTTGAAACCTCACTAAATGCTTTCTTGATCTCAGTATTGAGCTTCTTATAATATGAATGAGACAATTGTTCATGCCTACGTTCATGTTCTCTTGAGTTCCGTTCTCCAGCCTTATCAACACAACACCTTGACTTCTATACTCAACTAAAGTATCACCTCCTCAACTAGAACTCTGATTTACTTACCCTCTTTGAGTCCATCAACTTTTAATACTTATAAAATCTTTAGTAATGGTTGGTTTCACAATTTGTTACCTCAATAGATTATAGTCAAATTGATTACAGGGGCTATCTTATCCATCCCCATATCCCCCACACTTAGTGGAATACTTTAATCATCAAGAACTTAGTACTTCCTTGTCAAACTACATTTTACATGACACACTTTATAATATTGTGCAGCAAACTGGTTTAAAGCTATTCAAGTTAAGACCATAACTCAGAGAGGGCAAGTATCTTGCTCAAGCAATAGCTCTTCAACTAATAAGAGTCTCTCTACCCTGTGAAACTAAAAGCCAGTATTTATATGAAAGATGGCTCTTTAATTTCTGAGACATAGTTAGCCTCACTTTTTACTGTACTTGTAGGCCATTATTAACATTAAATGTAACTCGCTCAATAGATTCCACTGAAGGGCTTTACGTTGAAGAGTCTATGTACACAATATATGTTACATGTGGTAATACAATTATAATACTCCAAAAGTAATAACAATGTCAAGAACAACCCAGGAAACTCCCACAATTTCAGGCCAATATCATCTCTCTATAATATAAACACAGCACTCCTAACATCATTAAATGATTTTGTGCAGTTTAAACTCTAAGAAGTGATTAATGATAAAAGGGAAAAATAGAACTTAAAGAGTTTCAGGGAAGGAGGAGTTTGCAATTTTTATTGGGGAAGTCCTCACCGAAAAAGTAGTATTTGAGCAAATACCTGAAAAAGTGAAGCCCACTTCGCAGCCTGAAAAAGAAAAATTAGAGCAGTAGAGATTGCTGTACCAAGAGAAAATAATATCTGCACAGAGTCAAGGGACAAAAATGTTTAAAGAAGGAAGGAAGATAGACAGTGGCAAGTGCTACAAGGCAGCCATACATGATAAGAATAAGGAACAAAACCAAAAACAGAAACAAACAAAAAGAAAACCCCAAATGAAGCAAGTGGAAGAGAATTCAATGTATATGAACAACTTTTTCGGTAAAATGGCACTTGCATCCCTCCACATTGAACCCATCAGGAAACCATGTGTATGTTCTCTCTTGAAAATGTATCCACCTCTCACCACTATTCACCCCCTCCAATGTTCTAATCTAAGCTATCACTGTCTCTTATCTAGTCAGTTCATATAGCCCCTTAATTGCCCATTCTGCTTACATCCTTGCCTCTCCAGTGTTTTTGCTACGAAATGTCAAGAATTACTCTAGTTAAAATATCACTTCTCATATCAAAGCCCACCAATAACTTCCCTTTCAAAGTCTTGGTTTGCAATGGTCACAAGATCCTACATGATCCGTCCCCTACTACTACCTTGATGACCTCAAATTCCACAACTGCCTACTCCCCTCACTCAGTGCTGATCATACTGGCCTCATTGTATTTCTCAAATTAGTCAAATAGGGTCTTGCTCCAGGGCTTTTGTTCATGCTGTTCCTGCTGCATGAAATACTGTTCCCTTCAGATACCTCTGAAATTTGTTCCTTCCTTTCCTTCAGGTCTTTGTACCCTTTCAGTGAGGTCTTCCCTCAACAACTAATACAAAATTGCAAACTCTTCTCCCTGATCTCTGTCTATACATTTCCTGCTTTTCTCTTTCTCCATAGCATTTTTCATTATATAAAATTCTACTTTATTTACTTCCTACTTTATTCTATGTCTCCACGCACTACAACATTAGCTTCATCAGAGGGATTAGTATATACCAACGGCTATATCTCTAGCACTTAGAATATGCCAGTCACAAAACAGGTACTGAATTAGTATTTGTTGAATAAATGAAGGAGTGGATGTCAAGAGAAAGAAAGAGATTAGATGGAGGAAGCAAAGGCTCATGGACAGATTTTACAAATATGGGCAACACTAGAACATGTCTGTAGGTACAGATGAAAAAAAAAGACAAAAGAAAGTAAAATATTGAAGATATAGGAAAACAAGGAAATTATTGACAAAACAAAACCCGTGAAGCAGCAAGAAAGCATGAGTTTTAGCAAAATATAGAATTAAAAGTGCATAAATTTCTGTGTATTGGGATTCGGTGTTCACTGTTAAAACAACTTATCATATAGAAAAACAAGTTAAGATGTTTTTCATTGTATTTTATGAAAAGAAACTATCATACAGACTGATACCATTATACATTGTTCTTAAGAATTAAACTAATCATTAGTTGATGTCACTGTAACATTTAAATGTGCTCTATGGTTTTTATAAAAACACCATTTTTATTCATGATTTTAAGAAAGAATTCAGATCACCATCAAACCATGTCCAAGTTATTAAACTATTAAGAAAGTCCAACTGTTGGAAGTGATCAACACATTTTTACAAGCACTTGTTAGGTAGTGGGAGATTAAAGCAGACTCATTGTTTTTCCTTCTAGATTCAGTATTGCACAGATTAACATAAAAGCTAAAATAAAAATGATTTCCTTTTTTATGGTCTGTGAAATAAAATCAAAGAAGATCTCACATCACATCAAACAAAGTATCCTCAAACCAATTTCACATGCCTAGTGGGCCTGATTAGTTGTGACAGCTTGTAAAGAAGGGACTTGTTGAGGGTTCAAATGCGTGGCATCAGATTTGGCTCTTCTGCCTACCTGTCTATTTCCATTTTCCAATAGTACTTCTAAGAATTTTATATTTCTTCTTTGAAAGTATATTCCATCCTCTCTGTTATCATGTCCACTGTTCTATATCGAGTTTTTGTCACTTCTCTCAGGGACCATTAAGACAGCCTCCTAACCAAATGCCTCACTCTTCAGTACTGAGGACCAAGTGGCTGCATATGTAAGACTAAGTGATTGTGATTGCCCTGTAGGTCTCATACAGTTACAGTATCTACTGTAGAAGTTTTAATGACAATAGTGTTCTAAGTTGGTCAAACTCCCTAACTGTCTTGCAGAATCACAAATCAACCTTAAATTTTATATAGATAAAATGTCCTAGAGAGAAACCCTTAGATTAACATACATTACAAGCCATAAATCAAAGTAATTTGATCAGATATTTTCTATGGGAAAAGTTAACATTATTCCAGAAGATAAGCATCATTGTACCTTCATATATACATACTTCCATACATAATTGTGACATCTTCCCCTCCAGAACTATTTTTCTACAGCATTTTTTAGGACTACATTATTTAATAAAAGACTTTCTAAGAGAAACAGAGCAGGCTCTCATTAAAACACAAGTTCAGGTGCAGCACTATTCATGCATCTTTCCCATACATTTCATTTCTAGGTCTCTTTGTTTTATCAACACACCTATTTATATAGAAATTTTCTACTTCTACCCTATCTTACTTTTTCTTTGATCTTGTAGTGAAATCTCTTGGGGAGATTCAGCAATCCATATGTCATTGCTAATTAGCAGAAACAAGGGATTAACTATGAAATCTTTATACCATTTGGAAAACAATCTTTGTAATTTTGTATCCCATTCTGAAATACATTTCTTGTTTTCTTTTCTTTTTTCCTTTTTTATTTTTTAACTTTTTTATTGTTCAATTACAGCTGGCCCTCTATATCCCCCATTGCTCTCCCCTGCCCTGCCCACCCTCCTCTCCCACTCTCAATCCTCCCCCACCCCATTTTTCATGTCCATGGGTCCTTTAGACAGGTTTCTCGACTTGACCCTTCCCCTTCTTTCCCCTGTTATCTCTTCCCCCCTCCCCTCTGGTCACTGTCAGTCTGTTCTTTATTTCCATGTCTTTGGTTCTATTTCGCTCACTTGTCTGTTTTGTTGATTAGTTGTTCTGTTGTTTTGTCTGTCTTTCATTATCTGACTTATTTCACTTAGCATAATGCTCTCCAGTTCCATCCATGCTGTCACAAAGGGTAGAAGTTTCTTCTTTCTTTCTGCTGCATAGTATTCCATTTTTTCTGTAGCATTTCTGTGGAGTATCACCACATATCTTATTGACTAATAAGGAGTATGAGTGTCATTATGTCACTTAAGATGCCATTGGCTGAAACTAATAAAAATCCTGACTAAAACTTGCTTAGATAATAAAAAATGTTTCTCACATAACATCTGTCTTTTACTAGCCTTTCTCTCTACAGTTTTCTTAGAATTATCTCCTTTTGCTTGTTGGCTTTATCCCCAGACTGAGAGGAAGGCAGTAGCAGCAAGTTTGGATATCACTTCCAGACAGGCAATATCCAGAGGTGAAAAAGGGACTATGTCTTCTAGCATATCCTACTTAGGCATGAGAAAACTTTCTAGAAGACTCCTGTAGTGGGTTAAATTGTGTCCATCACAAGGATATCTGTGACAGGGAATTTATTTGGAAAGACTGTATCTGTAGATGTAACTAGTTAAGCTAATGTCATGTTCAATCCATGAAAAACAAAACACCAATATTTTTTAAAGGCAGGTCCTACACTGTTTTTATTCTTGGTCAGAGTGGGCCCCAAAACTAATGACAGGTGTCCTTATTAGAACATCATGTGACCACACAGATAAACAAAGGAGACACACAGGAAAGAAGAGCATGTGAAGATGGAGGCAAAGACAGGAGTGATCCAGCTGCAAACCAAGGAATACCAAGGATTGTGGCAACAACCAGAACCAGGAAAGAAGTGTGGAACAGTGTCTCCCTCAGAGCCTCTAGAAGGAACCAATTCTGTGGACACCTTGATTTCATATTTCTAGCCTGCAGAACTGTGAGTGAATAAATTTCTGTTGTCTTAAGCCACACATTTTGTGATAATTTGTAACAGCAGCCTTAGAAAACTAATAAATCCCCAAACCATCTTCCTGTGGATCATGTTTGTCAGAATGGGTCTCAGGTCCATTCTTAAACAAACCACTAGCAAGAAGAATGGATTATGATGATTGGTTTGCACTAAATGTTTGCGGTGGAATGGATTGTGGGGACTCAACCACAAGAACCACTACCATCACCTTTTACTTCTCCCTCTTCCTCACCAACTTCATATTCAATCACCAAGTGTCATAGATTGTGCTTTGTGAATTTCTTTTGTCTGCATTCCTTCAATTTATATTTTATCTCTTGACTCTCATTAATATGGTTCAAAAATAAAAAGAATATTGCAAGAGAAAAAAAAACACATACACCTAGAAGTTTCCTTCCCACCCATGCCCTACTCACTCTGTTCTCCAACCACCCCCCAACACACTCAGGCAGCCACTTTTATTAGTTTCAGGTATATCTTCCTGGTGTTTCCTTATGCAAATATAAAAGAGATAAATGCATTGCCTTTAAACAAATGCACTTTGGCTTGGGGGTTTTTATAGACTATATCCTAGACATCTTTTTTCTAAATATCTTGAATATCCTTCCACATGTCCCAACTTTTTCACCACTCTCCCACACTAAGTCACAGTATTTATCTTCTAGGGAAGCACAACTGTCTCCAAATAATAATGTTGTTTTTGTGTTGGCCCAAACCAAACAGCAGCAAAAGTAATCTTTCTAAACATTCACCTGTTTTTTTTTCACTTTGAGCATTCCTGATGATAAAGTCTGCATAAGTCCAGCTGCATGATTTGAATATCCCAGGACAAAGTGAAAATGTGGGGCCCCCGGTTCAAACAATATTAAGAATGACACAGCAGTAATAACAGAGCATGAAAACAACCATGGGGTTCCTCTAAACAGGGAGCCCTGTCCAACTGCACAGGCCTAACACATATGAAACCATCCCCAAGTCTACATATTATTTGTAAACTACTATTGATCGGGCCCTAAATATTCTTCCTTATCCTATACTCAAGTGCCCATGACATTCTATGCCACAGCCATACTAGATTCTTTCTGATGTCTTAGTTTTTTTTATTTTAATCGTTGTTCAAGTACAGTTTTCTGTCCTTTACTCCTATCCCAGCCCACCCACCCCTACCACCCCTATCTCTCCACTTCCTCCCATTTCTACCCCTCCCCCTAGTTTTTGTCCATGTGTCCTTTATATTTGTTCCTGTAAACCCTTTCTATTCTCCCCTGAAATTCTCCTGAAATTCCCTCCCCTCTCCCCTCTGGTCACTGTCAGCCTGTCCTCTATTTCAGTGTCTTTGGCTATATTTTGCTTGTTTCTTTGTTCTGTTGTTTAGGCTCCTGTTAAAGGTGAGATCATATGGTATTTGTCTTTCGCCTCCTGGCTTATTTCACTTAGCATAATGCTTTCCAGTTGCATCCATGATGTTGCAAAAGGTAGGAGCTCCTTCTTTCTTTCTGCTGCATAGAATTCCATTTTGTAAATGTACCACAGTTTTTTGATCCATTCATTTACTGATGGGCACCTAGGTTGCTTCCAGCACTTGGCTATTGTAAATTGTGTTGCCATGAACACTGGGGTGCATAGGTTCTTTTGCATTGGTGTTTCAGTGTTCTTAGGATATATTCCCAGCAGTGGAATTTCTGGGTCAAAAGGCAGATCCATTTTTAGTTTTCTGAGAAAATTCCATACTGTTTTCGATAGTGGCTGCACCATTATGCAATCCCACCAACAGTGCATTAGGGTTATCTTTTCTACAAACCTCTCCAACACTTGTTGTTTGTTGCTTTGTTTAGGATGGCCATCCTGATTGGATGTCTTATATTTTTAAGGTCAATTAGATTTTTATTGGATATTATGGTCAATGTCTTAGGTCCTAGATTTTCTCTCACCTGTCACCTCCATGTGCTATTCTATCTTCATCTTTCCTGTGTCTTCACCTAAATCTATGTATCCTTTGGGTCTTGGCTAGTATTTCACTTGCTCTGGGAGATCTTCTGTGAATCCTTATTTTAAGTAATAATTCTATTGTATGTTCAAAAGCCCCCTGTAATCCAACTCAATTCACACTTATAAATAATTAACCTTGGTCTGTTAAGCCTAATGTTAATGTATTCTAGCATTCATTGAATGTTTACTATGTGCCTAACAGGCAAGGACTAATGTGAGGTGAGTGAGGCACTTGCCTCAGGTATAAAACTTAAAGGGGTACCAAAAGATTATGTAAGATTCATAACATTTTGATGTGATAAATCAAAAAATCAAAATTAATACAAAAATTTCATAATGAACAAAGTATTAACATTTTAATTAAAGATGAGCTCTTTGCTCTCTCTAATTAAAGACAGTATTACTGATTTTTCTTTTTGCCTCAAGCTACAGTATGACTCTGTACTGGTGCCCAACAGCGTGCTAAGCCCTCTACATACTTCAACTAAATTAATCCTCAAAACAGTTCAGTTACAAGGAGATCATCATTATCTTTCTCTCACACAGGAGATGCCCTTAGGCATAAAGAGGTTAAGTAACTATGTCAGTGCCAGGGCTAAGGTGTGGTGCTGAGTTGCACACGCTAGCCAGTCTGCCTCCAAGGTCCCTGCTCTTAATCACTGCTAAATGACCTCATGGTAAATGGGTGATTGGAAATTTAGTCACCTACTTTCTATCTTAAATACATGTTTAGACACAGTATAAACTACCAGACACCAAAGCACTTCTTGGGGGAGGAACAAAATGACATGAGAAAACATTTATAAAAATATAAATGAAAGTTGATTTCTTAAGTTACAATATGTCAAAGACTAGCAAATATAGTCATTGCTAAATTTCAAATTCCAATACCTTCATTCTTATAGAAATATACATTTTTAAGAATCTTAACAATCTTCATATAAGTAGTAGTCACTTAATCAATAAAGATATGTCCATATTAGAAAAATAGGAGAGGGGGCAAAAGTAGGTTTAGAGTTATGAGTATGCAAAACACAGGATTTATTCCTTGTATTATTATTTATTGTATTATTCTCCAAATGAACAACTGTAAACCTACTCTTGCCCCACCTCCTATATCCATTTCAGTTGACATATTAGTCAAATCAAATTCATGTGCTAATTTATGTTTAGAGGCTTAAACATGTTAAATTGGTTTTTTTTCCTATTTTGTGTGGTGATCGTCCTTCTATTATAATCAGTTGTATGATTTAGTGAAAAGAAATAATACAAGTGAGATTTTGCTACATTGAGGATAAACAACATTGCTAATTTTTCAGCTTTTCATCTCCATGCACATATCATTTGTCGAGTAATTCTATTCTTTTCCATATTTTTGTTAGTCTCTTAATGTTGCAAAATAAATAGAATAACAATAATTTTATTAATGATATACACACTCCAAAGTATTTGAGGAATGGCTCTTTGAGTGATTGTTTTGTTCCTTTCAAAGATCATTACGGAGCAAGAAGAGAGAAAATGTTTCCATTTGCATTTTATACTCAAAGAAATAGATATACCAACAGGCTCCGTCACTTATCCCCAGGTGACTCAGAAATCAACATTATTTTGGGATATTATGGCCAGACACTTATATTGTAATCTGATTCTGAAACTTAAGTAGGTGAAGAAGTGAGAGTTTCTGATGAAAAGAAAACAGAATACGTGACAAACTAGGAGTGAGAGGAGACGGAGTGAACCTGGGACACTGAAAGTAGTGTGACTTCCACAAATGAAACGATCTGCCTAGTAATCTTACATGCAATGTGTTTATATTATTATATGTTTACTATCACACATTTAAAAATACATAGTTACAACTGAAAATCAATGTCGCACAATTACTAAAAGATAAAATTGGAATTCACATCCGTGTCTTTGACCCCAAGATTCTTTTCTTTTTAATCATTTCTTAAAACCAAAGAAAGACTTAACTGCAATGTATCTAAGTAACTGATGGAGTTTCTAGGTACTAAAAATCAATTTACAAAATTTGCTTTTAATTAGATATTAATATGAAAAAAATTAAATTTAATAGAAATGTATTTACTTAAGTTCAGGTAAGATATTAAGGTGATTTTTATCTGTTTTTGTTAGGTGAGATTTAAATTATTAAAATTATCTACTCTAATTTATGTTGCTTCTTTGATATCAGAATACTTATCAATCGATAAAGTAGCCCATGGGCCCCAGTTCTGAGGAAAATAGAGGCTGAAACTAAAATCTCTAAATGTTTCTTAGTTCAAAACTCTCTAGAAAATAGAAATCAAAGCAAGGATTAAATACTAGTGCTTAATTTGGGGGAGGAGATACATCCAAGGCAATGAGAGTGAGGGAAAGTAGAGTTACACATAAAGGTAGCAAGCAATGCCACAGCTTCAGGAAGGGCCACACACACAGCCCGTCAGCAGATACACATGCACAACCATGCAGAATATCCCAAGAGAGCTGTAATAGAAGAAAGAAACTGTGCCTCAGAACAATACAATAGAAAGACAAAATAAGGTATGAATTTTCTTAAGTTGCACCCATCTCCCGTTTCCCACTGTTCAAAGTTGCCCCCACTAGAACTTAATTCCTCACACTTCTGGGTTGTATCCTATCCTGTAGTAATGTCTGGAGAAGTATCATCCCACCTCCTATAGCATGGCCAGTAGTTCCTAGGCAGTTGAACCATGCAGGTGCACATGCGGCAGGTGCACCATGACAGTGGCTGAAGGAGAGCCAGAAGTTTCTCAAGCTATCTTTATTCTTTTTCATGCTTTTTGCTCCCCTCAGATTGGATGAATCCTACTGCCCTGCTGTTAAGTTTGCTGATCCTTTCTTTTCTTTGGTCTAGTCTATATTGGCCCTGCATAGTATTTTTCAGTACAGTTATCATATTCTTCAGTTCCATGATTTCTGTTTGGTACTTTGTAATCATTTCTCTCTCTTTGTTTAAATTCTCACTTTGTTCATGCTTCAATTGCTCTGCTGACCTCAGTGAGCATCTTGACAACGGCTATTTTGAACTATCAGGTAAATCACTTATCCCCACTTCACTAAGATTGGTTTCTGGAGATTTATCTTTTTCTATTGTTTGTAACATATTTTTTTTATTTCCTCATTTTCCTTGATTCTCTGTGCTGGTTTTTACACACTAGATAAAATAGCCACCTCCCCAATATTGACATGCTGGTCTCGTGTGAAAGAAGAACCTCATCAACTGGCCTGCTCTCAGCTCTTGCTTTCCTCTCAAACTTTTGTAACTGTCTAAGCCACCATCTTTGTTCTTAGCAGTCCCCAGTAGTGGAGTGTGTGTCAAAACCGCCGAGTGTCCATGATAGAAGATCACAGTTAGCATCTAGATACTGGCTCATTAGAAACTTGACCCTCAGTCAACAGCTTGTAAAGTATGCAGTTAGCCTCTTCCAGAGAAACACTGGAAGATGGGTGATTTTTCCAGCTCCCTCTGCATGGAGCCTTGGGAAGAATAGATGTAGTGAGTGCTGGTACACTTGTTAAAAACTGTCTCTTTTTTTCCTATAGTGCTATGGGTCTCACGGACACAAACCTCATTGGCTTTCAGAGCTAGATGTTTTGAGGTTGTGTCCTTCAGATGGGTTCCTTAAAAGCTGAGGTAATAAATGTGCAGATCAAACTCTTTGCTCCTCAGAAAGAAGGTGAAATTGGGGATTCCCTCCTGATTACATGGCACTGTGCCAGGGGTTGGGTCTATGGTGAAAGTGTCTCTCAGCCTTTCCCACTTGCTTCAATGTGGATATTTTCTCATATGCCCATTGTGTGGAATCGCTCAGCTAGTTTCTGGGTTTCTCACAGAGGGAACTGCTCCAGGTGCAGCTGTAATTCAGTGTGCCCACAGCAGGAAGAAAACTCAGGGGCCTTCTATGTCACCATCTTGGTCTCAAGTCAAATGTTACTAATTTGAATTAGCTTAGCTTTCCTGTTTAGTTGGTATTTAATTGTAATTTAATTTTTGTTTAATAATTGTCTTAAGATCTATCATCACAGGGATTTATACTCAATATACAGTTGCACACATTTACATAATGTTAAAAATTATTTGCATCTATACCAGGAATCCAAGAGAATCACAGTAGTTTCTTTAAAAATGTTCTGTACATAATTGCTATACGAGATGTACTGTATTACACCATTGCCAGGTTGACTCTCCCAAGGCATACCTCCCAATTATGCAATTCTGCTGTAAAAAAATCTTTAACAGTTTCTCATCATTTGTAAAATTAAGTTTAGATTTACGAATCCAGTATTCCTATATATATGTTCTCCTCCCCTGTGCCAGGACTCATCGATGTTTTCTAAACTTTACCTCACCACAGATACACACAACATACTCACTCATCCTGTCTTCATTCATATTTTTTCCCACTATTGCCTCATGACCAACCCCATCTATCCACTAAGCTCCACAACACCTTGCCTGATCCTTCAAGCACTTGGGCCTGATGCTCCAATATTCCTGTGATATTTTGTGCATATCATTGCCATGCCAACATCTCTGCTTTGTATTACGGTTACTTGTGTATAGAGCTTAACAAAGTCACTTTATCTTCATCTGAATATTAGTGGGCCTATATTGGTATTTTGGACAGGTTATCTGTTCCATAAATACTTGTTAAGCCAATGTAAAACAAAATTAGCTGCTCACACATTTGAAAATGCCTGTGTAGGAAAATGAGGACAACTGTAGTTGAACAACAATTAAAAAAAAAAAGCCTATGTACTGTGAAAGCAATCACCATGAAATTATTGATGGCTGAATATGAAGCAAGTAAGGGAAGTTCCAGAGGAGTGAATTTGTGTGTAATTTGTTGAGCACCTAGAAAATAATGACATTCTAAATGTAGCATTTTTATAAGGTAGGGCAAGCATTGGAATCTAGGATTGCATGGTAGTATTGATTAAAATCACTAATGAAGAAAAAATAGCAAGTAAAAGGCCAAAATAGTTCTTTGTTGGATCCCAATTAACTGCTAATATGTTTGCTCTAATAGACCACTATTAGAGGAAATGATAAAATTAGTTGTACACACAAGAAACATTTATTGCCTACATATTACTTTTGCCCTGAGACAAGTGTAGTTCAGCAAACTTGTACAATAAAATTGCCTCCAAAACAGTTTAGAATAACACAAGCTTTTAACCCAACTTGCTTGAAATAAGAATTTTTTAAATACTAAAATCCTAAACATTTCAGGAAGTGAGAAAATCTGTTTCTTCAAGTGATTTTAGATACTCCTACTTTTTAAACTTCTGATTTGCTTTCTACATCTAGAATGCTATCTAAATCCCTGCTGATTTATCTTTACACTCTCCTAAGCACCAGCCAGTTTTGTTAATAATGGCAAATCCTTTCAGTCTCTGGTTGGTGCAGGTGGGCTTTGATTGACAAGCTTATAAAAGTGTTAATGAGACAGAGTGGCACAGTCAGAGATCAATAGCTGCCAATAAGAAAAACAATTCTGATACTTAATTTTGTTGAATTCCCTTAAACCAGTTAGAAGCCTTTTTGCATTGAAAACTTTCCACTGTATAATTGATTTGTAAAATATCTGCCAGAGCTGTCATACACGTTGCAATAAACCACAGCCATGCCTCGAATGGATTTTGTTCACAAGATCATGCCTGAATTTCTTGCATCTCACAGATCGGGGGTCTTCAGATAGCATCTTGTCACAAAAGACTACAGTCAGAACTGACCTTTCACCTCCTTCACTCAAAATTGGGTGACCTAGGACAAGTTTCTAAACTTCTCTGATTCTACAACTGTCTGAGGACTTTACAAACACCTCCCTTGCAAAACACTCATGAGGGCTAAATGACATTAAATATGCGAAAAAGTAAACATAATGGCTCACAGGAGATATGTCAGAAATAATAGCTATTATTACCATTAAATGAATGTAGGAATTTTCCCTCAGTTAAGATCGGTTTAGGACTAAAATAAAAATTTGGGGTTTGGTCCCATCCTTCATCTTGGACATCCATGACATACTGAATTTACAGGACCACTATTAAATTCAGGAGGTGTAAACAGGTATCTACAATTGTTTTATGATGCTCTGTTTTCACTTGATCTTTGTCCTATTTTTATTCCATGTCTTATCTTTCTGATTCATAACAAATTAGCATTAGCATTCAGTTAGCATTTGATTCATAACAAACCATTTCTAAAATCAGTGACTTTAATAAGTATTTATTATTTCTCAAAATTCTATTGGTCAGCCACAGGTATTTCTTGTCTAGGATACTTTAGCTATATAAGGATGATGTAGGGTGCCCTATTCTATGTCCAGCTATTGGTATGATGACAGTAGAGGCCACAGAGATGATCTGGCTTCATGCATCCCATCTCCTAGCAGACTGGTCCAGGTGTGTGCACATGCTGTAACCATTAGGGTCTCGAGAGAAACAAGGAAGAGAAAGCCCACTGAGCTTGCACTTTTCAAGTCAGCTTCTGTCACATCTGCTTCCATCACACTGATCACAGCAAGTCACACAGTCAAGCCCAGAGTGAGAACAGAAAGAACAACTCCTGCGCATATGTATAAAAAAGTGAATTATTGAGGCCACTTAGGTGGCAAACAACCACACTCTCAACCATATTCAGATGTCCCCAAGAAGCATATGTATACAATATTCCTATAGAATAATAATTTTCTTCAGATATAATATAATCAGGGTTAAATATATCCAAGGCTCTTAATATGCTCTTAGTTTTTCACTACTGAGTATCTGATTGGGTTTTAATTATGCATTGTGCTGAGAAGCATGTTTGGGAAAAAAAAAACAGACTGCCTATACTATATATCACCTTTTTGTTGGATTTTTTTTTTGTCCCATGGAAAAAAAATACTAGTTTCATAGCCCCAGTTCAGAAACCATGGCTTTGCCTTCCCTCTGATTCTTTTTTCTTAAATATATTACTGTGGTTAATTCCACGTTTGTTTTAGAAGGGAACCAATGTATCTCAAACTCTGATTTGTACATATGATGTTGTGTTGTGCCTTGTTTTTCACTTGCCAGTTTTATTCTGTATAATGTGGCCCCAGAACAAAATGTACCTCATCTGAAAAATGGCCAAAAGGACAGAGGGGTGTTTAGTTTGTAGGGCTGCCATAACAAAGCACCACAGACTGAGTGGCTTAAACAACAGAAATTTCTTTCTTTACAGGTCTAGATGCTAGAAGTCCAAGATCAAGGTGCTGGTTTGTGGTGACAGCTCACTTCCCAGCTGACTTTTTTCTGTGTCCTCACATGGTCGGGAGAGAATGAGCTCCCTGGGATCTCTTCTCATAAGGACACACAATAATCATAGCATATCAGGGCCCCACTGTTATGGCCTCATTTAAGCTTTATCACTTCTTTATAGGCCTTCTCTCCAAATACAGTCACATTGGTTGTAAGCACCTCAACATATGCACTTGAGGGAGGGACACAATGCAGTCCATAGAAGGAATATTGAAAGAAAGTAAAAGCCAAAAGCTTAAAATGTTATGAATCTCACCAATTTGAATAAGATAGACTTGATCTATATATATAGTGTGTGGTAACTATGAAAATGTCTGTGACTCTTTATACAGCATCAACTCATCACAATACAGTTGGAAGAAACAAACAAATCTAAAATTTAATCAAGAAAGGTGATCTGGGCATATGTAACTAAACGTAAAATTTGACAGGTATGGCTTGATGCAGCACCTAGAAATTCTGTAAAAAACGCCTTGAAGAATCACAAACAATATGAACTATTTCTTTTTTCTTCTAATTAACTATATGCAGGGGTGGGTAAAATTGAGATTATAGTTGTTTGTATGGAAAAATGACACAATTAATAAATAATAAAAGAACAAATGCTTTCATGTACTTACAACTGTAAACCTACTTTTGTCTACCCCTTACAAACATCCTTTTGTGTGTGTATAAGTAACTTTGTGAAACTATTTCCTATCACACTTTTTCCCACAAAGTCTTGATGTGTACCTGGTGTCAGTAACAGCGGGTTTAGAAATATTTAACGTGACTGGAGTGTTCATGTAAGATTGTACTCTTAAAAATGGTGTCTTCCCCAAAGTAGTAATTATAAACTGTATTTCATAAGTGTGTGACCCTTTGTAAGAAACATGTAATAGAAAAACTTAAAGAGTTAAAAACATTTAAAGCATTTTTAAATGCCTCTATACATTTGTGGTGAAATAATTATTGGCCCTTATCATTCCTGAGGGATGAGCTAATTCTTTATTAGCGCTCAGAGACTGGGACCTGCCTGCACGCAGGTCAGCCATGTCATCTGGTGGAAAGGGACAAAGGTTCATCTCTCTCTGACTCTTTCCCATTTCTTCTTTTTACCCTCACAGCCTCAGCATATTCTACTATATAAAAGGAAATGCAGAAATTAAAATTTCTCTACTTACTCTGTACTTATTCATTTATTATTTTATTCAACAAAGACTTCTTAAGTGTTCATTAGTGTCAGATGTTGTACAGTAAGTTAGGGGTACAAATAGCATTCATTCATCCCTTCGGTAAATATTTATTAAGCACAGTTATATTAAAATAAAAGTCATTGCTAATGAATATATCTATACATATTACCTTAGAACGGTATTCCTTTCACATTGCTAAATAACAATAGAATAATTTAAATAATATGATCCTGTTTTTCATAAAATGAAAGAAAATATTTTCATGTTCAGATATATATTTTTCTCATATTTACATAAAAGAGTTTAAAGATAACAGCATAGAGATTGAGAGGGAGAATTTCAGTGTATTATACCTTTTCCCCTAAACTTTAAGCAGATAAGTCATCTCACTTTCATGTTTATTTTAGTAAGTTTAAAAAATAATAAAAGTTAGAAAAAAGGCCAGAGATTCGACAAGGATTTCATTAACTGAAGTCTTTTCCATTAGCTTAAAAACAAACGAACAAACGAACAAATAACAAAAGAAATAGTCACCTAAAAGTCATTGTTTTCTTTCTTACCCTACTCTTGGAAATGTAGTTTTAGCTTTCCACCTATAAGAAGAGTGACACCAAGTTTTCAGCTTTTATTAAGCTCTTTCCAAACTCCATTCATGTCTCCAAAATACAGCCTCCTATCTGCCCTTCCTGTTTTATATAACTTTCTGCCACCTCATTAATTGGCAATTACCAGAATGAAGGGTTCCCCTCATCCACCTGTGCAACTGAGGGAGTTGACATGGCTTTGCTTTCAAGACCTTCAAGCCATCATACCCAGATATCTGAGAATGCACTGCTCCAGTCTTTCATCACTTTAATACCAAAACAATGAAATGTATAGCACAAAAACAGCTTAACTGCACATTTGCTCTGAACAGGGCCATAAATAAAGAGTAGCCATAAAAAGAGGTCTATATAACCGAATTTCATGGGAGAACAAAATACATTCTTTTTTATGAGAAATTCTTATGCCTTGGAGCCCAATTGTAAGGACTGCATTTCAACTCTTTCAACTCTTATTACTGGGAAAAAAATAAAAGATAGATTACCCTCTGCTCTAACTAAACTTAAATGGCTAGCAGATTGAGGTCTGATACCTTTGCTCCAGTTTTTGAAATATTTGCAATGCAAATAATGGTTCAAGATTCCTTTGGCTACACTAACATTTATGTGTGTTGTGCCAAATAAAATAGCTATTTATGTGTTTAAAGGAGACCAATTCTTATTCTCTATGTACACACCTGGGCTCACTTCCCTTGAGAAGATGCCTCAACAGTGCTAGTATAACAAGACAATAACAGCAAAATAATAGAGATTTATAGTGATTGTCCAGAAGTCAACAGGGGATGGCTCACACAGTGAGCATGACCATAACGAGTGTCAGTTTTTTCAAGCAGAAAACAAAAGCAGAGCCATTTGATGCAATCTAATGTTTCAGCCACAAAGCCACACTGAACCTACAGGCTAATTGTAGCATGCTCTTGTTCCCAGAATGAAAAACAAAAAAGAATAAAATCATAAAATATTCAACTGTAAACCCTACAACCCTGATTGTATATAAAACCCTAATTTTTTATGATAGTAGCATGGGTTTTCATTGTTAAATTTTTTCCTAAAGGTCCAAAGTAGGCCACAGATGTGTTTTGCTTGACCTACACAGTAATAAGGAATCAGGACATTTCCACAGGTGAAAGTCTGGATTTCCAGCTTCTTTGAATTATCAGAGGATTTAGAAAATTCAGAATGACAGTCCCACATGGTAGTAATCAGAGCAGCTGAGTAACAGATTCCCCTTTTGTTGGCCATTTCTTTTCTTGCTGAGCACTTCCCCCTACTCCCTTTTGCCTTTCATCTCCTACTCTCTCACTAATTTATAAACAGTCATTAATTGTCTGGTACCTCTTGGCATTTGAGTTTGCACTCTCTGGTACAAATGAATCCTTCTCTATTACTGCTCCAGAGTCAAGTTTTATCGTCAAGGACTTCACATCCCAGAAAAGCTTTGAGATAGATATTACAGTATGAAAAAAATTGCAGTGCACTCCAATTGAGGCCTAGGAGGCTCTAAAATGACTTACCCATGGGAATTAAGAAATACCTTTAGAGGGGAACTCTAAAGAACAAGATAATAAGGTTAACTCTTCATAACAAGTGAATTTTCCAATTTGTGAATTTGGAAGAGAATGGCATAGTGGCATCATGGAAGAATCCACAGTCCACTTCTCGCTCTAGCTCTGACTCTCCTTTGGGCAGATTATTCTATCTGGGTCTCAGTTTTCTTATTCTTAGAATGAGGGAATAGTGCCCAATAATAAGGAAGACCCCTTCTAGCTCTTGGTTTCCATATGAATCCCAAACTAAGAAGAAAATATTCTTTTTCTTTATCCTTCCTGGCTCTGTTACCATTGGTGTTTACCTAGATATTGAGAAGGAGAGCAAAGGGAACAAAACATTAAGCTTAATAAAATTGGGAATGTAAGCCTGCTTGCTCAGCCAGGAATCTCTAGCCACATATTCCAAGGGATCATATCATTTCTCCACCAAGGGGATTAACACTCTTCCCTTCCCCACTCTGATACTGGATTGCTGGGGGGCACAGAGGGAGGTGCTAAACCACAGAGGCCTGTCAGTCTAACTAGGGGGTGTAAAACCATCCAAAGTCTGCAGAAGCCTGGCAAGTTGATTGGTTCTTTTGAATGGGTACCTGGTCCATCTTAAACCCAAAGTAATACAATCCCAGGGGAGCAAAGAATCTCTCTCCTTTTTGTGACCCACACTCGCATGGTGCACGTACTTGTTCTCTCCATGGCCTCCAAGAGGGAGCCTGAATACCAAAGCATAGCAATGGACTGCAGCTGAAAACATATGCTAATACACTAACTGGGTGTTGGGCTGGACTGTCCTTTAATATGGAACACAGACTCTGGGCCATGGCCTTCATCCTGGCCCTACTGAAAATGAGACTGGACTTCTTCCACGACAAGACAGACAGAGAAGGGACATTGGAAAGTCCGTAGGGGAACCCTCTTAGTTGTACATCATCAATAAACCATACCACAGAGCCACATCCTCCCATGCTCTCAGGAAATTCTTTTCCTTTAGACACCACAAAAACCCCACTTCCACCAATAACAGTGCGTAAAATAAAATAATTTCTCCTTTGCTTTAATCTTCTTGAATCCTCATCACCTAGCACAAGGCAACAACATGCACTAAGACATGTTGAAGATCTGACAGACTGTCCTATAATGTTTAAATTTCTGGGATTTTTCTAATGATTATAGATATCCAACTATAATTGTCTAAAACTACAGTGATGGCTATTGTTTATTGACTTTCTACTAAGGTTTCTGGCAAGTATTCCACATGCATTATTTTATTTAATTCAGATCATTTCACAAACACAAGAGCCATTAATTTCTAAGGATCCCTATATATTCCTTCTCAAATAAAATTTTCAATGTCACATTATGGAGGTTCAATCACTAAAGTTCAGAAACAGGAAAACATGAATCCAGAGTGGGACAAAAAGCCTTCATACTGCATTGAGCACCTAACCAGTAATCTTAGTGAGCGGTTATGGGCTTGAGTTTACCTCTCCCTGTTTGTTCCATCTCCCTCTTATATCTTACATTCTCCTTTGTGTCAATAATACTTCTCTTTTGTATATACAAATACACATGCAAAAAAAAGTTCTAAACTCTAAGATTCAAAATGTTTTAAAAGTATACTTTGTTCTCTTATTTTAACTACTCTTTACATATATTAATATTTAGTTCAATATGAAGTTATTTGTAACATAAAAGAAACAAGTTAACACAGAAATTGTTATTTTAAAAAACCTACAATTTTGCCCTGGCTGGTGTGGTTCAGTGCATTGAGTGCTGGCCTGTGAACAAAAGGGTCTATGGTTCGATTCCCAGTTGGAGCACATGCCTGGGTTGCAGGCCAGGTCCCCAGTAGGGGGCATATGAGAGGCAACCACACATTGATGTTTCTCTCCCTCTCCCTTGCCCCTCCCCTCTGTCTAAAAGAAAATAAATAAAATATTTTTTAAAAAGCTAAAGTTTCCTGAAGAAATCATTTACAAATAGGAAGCCTCATTTGCATCAGTTTTAGCAGAGGGTGGCAGACTTTTTTCTGTAAAGGAGCAGATAATAAATATTTGGACCTTATATACCATATGTTCTCTGTTGCAACTACTCAGTTCTTTTACAGAAGTAGTCATAGATAACAGATAAATTAATGAGTATAGTTGTGTTCCAAAAAGACTTTCTTGTGGACATTTTAATGTGATGTAATTTTCAAATGTCATGGAATATTCTTTTCTTTCCTCAGCCATTTAAAACGGTAGAAACCACTCTGAACACACTGGATTAAAAAAATCTGTCCAAGGAAAGCCTATATTTGGCTTGCAAGCCAAATATATGATATCTGGCCATATCAAGCCATGTTTGCTGGCCCCTGAAATACAGAATGGAAATTTAAAAAATTATCTTAGAGACTTATTGTGAAGTGTATGAATATTAATTTATGTAAACTACATTAGGCAGTGTCTATAACATAACAGATCCTTAATAAACAGCTATCATTAATAATTTTATTATAAATATGAAGTTTTTCTTTTGTTTAATAAATTTTTAATTCTAGTAGAATTAGAAAAATTAAATCCAACATGTTTCATCACAATTTATTATATTAAAGACTGTGTTAGCCAGGTTTTTTTTCTTTTATAGTTCCAGCTTAGACAATCTAAAAACATAATTTTTATATTAGTTCTGTAAAATTTGTTTCTTAAATATCTTCAGTATTCAGTATAACTTTTTTAAGTCATCATAGATTGTCACAGTGAAGAGAAGGAAAGCCTCAGTTAAAATCCCAAAATATGACTATCCCAGTACCCCATTTAAAAGCAAAGTCACAGTAGGCCAAGCCCCATTATACTCTATCAAAAATGTATATTGCTGTACTCAGCAATTCAGGCTATTGAAGGATGTCTGAGGTGGTTGTATACGTGATAGGGCACTCAGATGCAGTGCTAATGTTCTCAATCCTTCCTGCTAAGCACAATCACAAATAAGTGGTAGAAGTTTCCCTGAAAAGAACCATTTCCATCAAATCAACTTTATAATCTTCACAATGAGGAAAACCCATTGTTCTTACACTTGTGCCAAGGTACACGACTCTGTTGTTGCTGTGAAACTTGTAAATGACAAAAAGCTGGTGGTGAGAGGGATTACATTAGATTGCACAATCAAGATGACAAAACATACACGTGATCATTTGGGACTGAATATGGCAATAAGAAATTTAAATGAAATGCAACTTACAGAGGAGAAAAGCTCACTCTGCTCTGCTCAAACCTGGTCAGACACTTCCTAAAGTTCTGTTCCATTCTTGGCAAGGTAAGTTTCTTTTTTTTTTTCAATGAGAGACTTAAATGAAATACAACAACCATTTTTCCCTATTTAATCTAAATATCTAAAGAGAGAGGATGAGTCTAGTCTAAAGAATGGAGGCTGCAAGGAGACTGATTTCTACACAACACAAGGAAAAGTATTTAAGAGAGTCACTGAAAGATGGAATAGCTCCCTTAGGAGGTGGAGTCTGCATCTATGCTGCTGTGCAATTTGCCTTGAATGACTACTTGGTGGGAATGTTATAAGGGAGATTTAAATACCACTTTGATGATTAGGACAAAACGCTTTAAAAAAAGTATTCTAACATTGGCAGTCTATGTTTCCATTTTCTAAAAAGACTTTGTAATGGATCACCGTCTATGCTGTTGGTTTATGAACAACTTATATTCTTCAGATAATTTTCCCAATTAGAAACAGGATTCTTATAGGATCTAGAAAATTAATTATAATATTTGATCAGCCTGAATAAAAATATATGGCTGCGAGAATTCTCCAACATTAAAACTGTCAGCAAATATAATACAATAAAGCATACCACAAAATTTTAATCCAGAGTCTTCCTTTTCAGAGTATCTTCCAAATTTTATAATTAACATGTTTTTCTCCTACTATACAACCTGCATCAAGTTATTTTTAAGGTTTTTTTTTTCCTGAAAACTGTACTATACACTTGGCTAGTGGCAGCTCTTCTCGATAATAATGAGAGAAGTTTTTTGCTGTGGTACAGCTTCCTGATAAATGTACTTTTTTAATCTCTGAGAGTTGTCCTTTGAAGCCTTCTGTGAATGTGTAGGGAAACAGACGCAAATCTTTCCAACAGAACTAAGCTGGAGGAAGACTATTGCATGGTGTGCAACCCACTTACCATTCAGCCACCAAGAGGACTTTCAACAGCCATAATTCTCCCCATGTTTAATACAGAGAATAAATGTTAAAGTGGGATTTCTGCACAGGAAAAAGCAGTTTGTCCCTGAGTAGTGTAAGATGCTGACCTTCTGGAAACTATAAACAATTAGTTCTTATTTCTCCATTGAATAATTAATGAGTTGTGTTTGTAGCATTGACTTATGGAGAAAAAAAAATTATGGCAAGTTGCTGAATGTAAAACTGTGAGGAATGGGTGGCATAATGTCTCTCCACTCTGTACAAGATGACTCAGATTTTGCTAAATTTAGACACAACAGAGTGTGAAATCTCTGCCATGTCAACTATGAGATAATTTCTTCCTTCCCCAACTTTTTATACCAAGTATTCTAGTGAATACATTGAATTTTCAAGAGACAAGAATAATGCTACTTAAGTATCCTTATGTCTACAGTTTCTCCCTCCTGGGCAATATCCACATTACCTCCTTTCATTCTTACCTATAGCAATGTATAATATTATAATGTTACATGCTGCATTCTCTCACTAGACTACAAGACCAATGAAAGAAATAATCTGGCACATTTGATCTTGGACAAAGCTCTGTACATAGTAAATGTCCAAAATTATAATTTAAAATGCATAAATAAATGTAAACACTCATAAATATAAAATACCTCAGACAGCAGAAACCATTTTACCTATCTTTTCACACATTATATCCATGTACTGCCAACATTAAGAAAAATCTCTGTTCCTAAAGGGCAAATACCTTTGTTGGGCTCTTTCCATTCACTCTTTAAAAAAAAAATTATTTTTAGAGAGAGAGGAAGAGAAGGAGAAAGAGAGGGAGAGAAACATCAATGTGTGGTTGCCTCTTGCACACCCCCCACTGGGGACCTGGCCCCCAACCCAGGCATGTGCCCTGACTGGGAATTGAACCAGTGACACTTTGGTTAGCAGGTCAGCACTCAATCCACTGAACCACACCAGTCAGGACACTCTATTCATTCTCAAATGAGAGGAAATTATTTTGAATCTTTCGGCAAAAAAAAATACACATTTATTTTTTGAAAAATGTTTATATTTGTATAGTACAGAGACCTCTTTAAAAAAATGTAAGGAAATCATTAAATTAAAGAAAGGACTTCTTCCTCAGTGTTTTGGAGCTGTGCTCTGGCAGACAATATGAGCATTCTAACTGTAACTCAGTTTAACATATGGTATCCCAGCATTTGCTAAGCATTTCTGATTACGCTAAAGTCATGGGACAGCCAAATTTCTAAATTTCCAGGTATGGATTTAATTGTATGCTGGACTAGGGGTGAATACTTTCACTCCTCTGCCTCTCAGAACACTGTGATTAGCTTTGATGGAAACAATGACTGTTCAACCCTGGAGCAATGTCCACTCTCTACTCCTGCTATGAGAATTATCGGCATGAAAGAAAAGAAACAGCCCAGGAGCCTTTCAAGCATCCTTATTTTTCTCTGTCACATCATTAAAGGTTCAATGAATCTCCAATTAAGTTTCCCTGACTGCTGTCACCAATTTGATTGATAGATGTCCTTGGTTCACCCTCCACAGGACATGCCAGTACACCAGGCCCCCACCTGCTACCATCAATTATCGCTCTCTTGTCATCAGTGCCCTCACTTGTCAATTTATTTGCCACAGTGAAGCCCTGTAATCAGGGAGAGAAAAGGAAAGTTATTCTCCTTTCCTTTTAATGGTGGGATAAAAAAAAGTCTTAACAAACCACATATTGTTTCATCACAGAGAAAATTTTGCTTTAGGCTTTTCCATTTTCTTTCTCTCACCATTCACCAAACAGGCATAGAAACTGGCATCACAGGGGCTGACTCATGAGTGTGTTAACTAAAGGTAAAAGGAGAAAATTTTAATATACTTAGAAATTACAGAAATACAGACTTTGGACCCTTTGAGTATCAAACATTTGCCAGGAAGAAAAAGAAAAAAGAAATCATTCCTTCTTTCCCCCTCCAAAAACCTGATAGTAGGAAGCACAGATTAGAACTGATTGAAAAGAATAAGCAGTTCTTTGTTGTTGGCAAACCTGGTAAACATGATAAATTTTACTTGTCTCCTGCCCCACCTGTTTAATGTTTAAATGTGAACTGATTGTGGCGCTTGCTAACTGATTACCTGTCTAGGACACTGCAATCTCCTGTCTATCGACAGAAAAATATAACCTCCCCTGGAGTGCCGATATCCATTTCTGCCTTTGACCATGAACTGCTATGTACAAACCCTCAGGAGGCTCAGGTGCATCTGACAGGATCCCTGAAGGAGAGATTGATCCCATTTGGATGTCTGTTGGATAATGACCTTTGACTTCTGTACCCAAAGTGACAACAAAAAATGCCAACTCTTATTAATCTCATGTCCCAAGAAAGACGATTTGTTTTTCTAAAGGAGTTCCAAGGATTTTGTGCATTTTTTCCCTTTATATATGAAGAAGGAGAAGTAGAAGAGAGAAAAATAGAGAGGGCATTTCATGGGATAAGGAAAGGTGCTGTGTTTTCATACAGGGGGATGTAGGGAGTCATTTTGCTGGTTAGAGGCCTCCGAGGGATGACTGATCCTCACCCTAGACTATCCATTTTGCCACTTTGGGAGTGCATTATTTACTATATCAGTAAATATACACTCTGGGAAGATGGCTTTTATTCTCTTAAAAAGGCATGAAATGAGCAGGGGAAAGGAGGTATCTCTTTATTCTTTATTTTTTATCCTATATTTAATATTGTTCCCTCCTGTTATGATCAAATCACAAAATGTGAGCAAGAATCTATAACATCAACATATTTGTGTTGTAGTACCAAGTGACTGCGTGAGTCAATAGAGACTGAGCAAGTATTTCCAGACTAGCGTCTGCTCCTATTTGATGAACATTGTACCTTGTGCTATCACTGTATCTTCTGTGGTCAATCTTTCCCAAGAAAAAGTGACAATGGCTAATTAGTTTTAATATTTGTTGCTTTTGGTTTTTTTCTACATTTTTGTTTTACCTAGTAATGACCTGTCTAGAGGCTTAAGTTTTAATGTTTTAAAACATTTGTTGTGTTAATGGCCCCTGTTAAGAGGAATCCACTAAAAGGCAAAATTACCTATAAATGAAACCATATTGTAAATATCCTTTAATATTTATTGCTAAATTTTGCACAGTAGCCAATATTCCAACCCTACTTTTTAAGTCATGAAATTAGGTGGAGGACAGATGAGCACGAGGTTGTTTGGGCTCAGTGATTACAGGCCTGATTTATAAAGCCATGCGTCACTCCTCCCACAGGCATTTCTGCACAAGAGAGGGCAAATTAAGCCGTATTTCAGTCAGAGCCTAATCCAGGTGATTTGGCTGCATGGACACCAGTAATGGCATTGCCCAGTTTATGCAACCCAAGCAGTTTGGAAACAGAACAAGATTTCCATATTAGGATGCATTTAGCCCACCACCAATCCAAAGCAACCGACTCTCCAGTTCATATTTAATTCCAAGGAGTTCTCCTATTCACCTTGGGGCACTCTGACACTTGATTTGTTCTTAGACCTGAGTGTTAGTAGAGATATTTGTCTTCAGTGACGCAAATGTCCTAGACCACAGTATTCATCCTCGTTACGTATTATAGTTCAAAACTATTTTGTTTACCATTTGTCTCCAAAGTCCTCTCTTTATTATACCAGACAAAAAATAACTCATAAAAATTTTTCACTCTCCTTTTATCAACATCAATTCAGTAATTCCATTATGTATTTACTCTTTTCCCTGTATCAAGTTTTTAACCACACAGCATAATTGCTCCCATCTTCTGTGGCTTCTCCATATTTAACACACATTAACTTCTCCACAGCAGGAGCGAAAGTCCTTTTTAAAAATTAAAACATAATCATTTGAATGACTATACCTACGATTCTGTGGAACCACTGCTGATTCTGCTCAGATATGTTACTAATTTAGACAGTGAATTCTGCAATTATGAAACATCAACCATGTTAACATTCAAGGGTTCATTGTTTGCCCCTTACCTTTTGCAAGGATCATCTAGTAACTGTGCTTTTCAATTTTTTAACCAAAAGAGAAATCCTCCTGTATAAACAATGAGTTCTAGGAACTAGCTGTTTCTGAGAGGACTGCTTCTGGAAATTAATGTGCACACCAATCACCCAGGCAACTTGTTAAAATGCATATTCCAAGTCAGTAAATTGAGGGTGGAACCTGAGACTATATTTCTAATAAGCTCCCAGGTAATATTGATGCTACTGGTCCATAGACCACACCTCAAGATGCAATATGTTAGAACATGCCCAGTACGCTTTCTCACTGTTTTTGCTTGATACCAGTATTCCCTACCTTTTGTGATCGGTTCACTAAATTTTCTTAATTAACCTAACCTAAACATTGAATACTCAGAGCTCAGATACGTTTTAACTCTGAACAACAAAAAGTAAAATTACCTGGCTGGCGTAGCTCAGTGGATTGAGCACGGGCTGGGAACCAAAGTGTCCCAGGTTTGATTCCCAGCCAGGGTACATTCCTGGGTTGCAGGCCAGAACCCCCAGCAACCGCACATGATGTTTCTCTCTCTCTCCCCCTCCCTCCCTTCCTCTCTAAAAATAAATAAATAAAATCTTAAAAAAAAAAAAAGTAAAATTATTCTTTGCCCTGGCTGGCATAACTCAGTGGCCTGAACACGGGCTGTGAACCAAAGCATCACAGGTTCAATTCCCAGTCAGGGCACGTGCCTGGGTTTCAGGCCACAGCCCTCAGCAACCGCACATTGATGTTTCTCTCTCTCTCTCTCCCTCCCTTCCCTCTCTAAAAAATAAATAAATAAAATCTTTTAAAAATTTTAAAAAAGAATAAAATTATTTTAATGGAGCATCTAAGGTTTACCTTTTTACATAAAAACCCTGAGATATATATAGTGTAAGTACCATAGTAGTTGCTAAACCTCTGTTGACAAAACAGGTTTGATCTTTTTTTTCTCTTCCCTATATTAGTACATCTCAAATGTCAGTATGTGTAAGAATCTCCTGAGGAATTTATTAAAGGTGTAGATTAAAGAGCCCCAGTCTCTTCAGACTGATGCAGTAGGATGGAGAGAGCCTGGGAACCTGAATTTTTAACAAGCACTTAGATGGGATCTTTGCACAGGCGGTGAGCACACCACTCTGAGAAAAACTGCCAGGTGATAATAAAACATTTTCTGACCGCCTGAAAGACATTTTAATTTGGGTTTAAAAATGGACTATATCATAGCATTCACTCTTTAAGATTCGGGACTGAAACATTATCTGTCTTAAGTGAATATCCACTAAGTTGGGGAGAATCCTGCTGTTCGCATGGGTGAAAGAAGCTATTAATATGTATGTTACTGTTGCAAACTGGAAAATATAATCCTCCTTTTTAAAGACAGCAGGGCTGCTTGGGGGCAGAATAAATACCTCATTTAACCTCATAACTAAATCTTAAAATTGTTAGTTATTCAACCTTAGATTTTATTAAAATATTATAGTATGAAAGAAGCTCACAAGAGACAATGAGCTGAAGGCATCAGAGGACTTTTCTGATAGCCTCATCTTAATTAGGAAAAGACAGTCAAATACTATGCTAAAGGATAAATAATATTTCCAGATTATTTTCAACTCATGATTTCTTTTAATTTGACTTCAGAACAGAGAAAATACATATAAAAGAGAATACACAGAACATAACACAATGCCAGGTAAAAATATAGGACATTCCTCTGTTAGGTGAGCCTGAGAAGAGCACAAATAAAGCCAATGACTATCTACTGTGCATTATAATCTAGTGAAGGAGCAAAAGAAAACATATACTTAGACTGTACTTGAACCCTGGGGAAGTCATAGAAATAAAGCCAGAAAAATGTTATGAAAATAAGTTATATTAATATTAATAATTAACTTATCTATAGGTTATTTTAACCTAATATTTCAAATATCTCACATATAGCCATGAACCCAGGTAGATTAATATAAAGACTCTGAGAAGTCAAAATAACTGGTAAAGGCTACACGGTATTGTTTATACCTTGTATGTGAGAGTGAGAACATTACAACCTCACTGAAACCTTATTTACTCTTATTTTAGGGACAATGCTAACAAGCTGCCTGTCAGGTTTTCTCAAACTTGCATATTAACATTCGTCCACTGAAAATGATTAATAAAGTGAACACCTTGATGCACATAACTTACAATCACAGACCAAGAATAGAAAGATGTTTCTCAAACAATAGAGATATACATAGATATATAGATATACACACATGGTTACATGTGTATAATATTAAATTTAAGACTCTATTATCACTTACATCTCCTGAAAGGGTATGTATGAGAATTACATAAGTTAATTATTTTTAAAAGCTAGGAATAGTGCCTGGCTGCTGCTGCTACTGCTTATTATTATTTATTATTATTATTATTATTATTATTATCATTATCATTACCATCATCATTATTCCTATTACCTAGTAATAAAGAGTTGGAGCTTTGGTCATCACATAACTGGGCACACTTTCAGATTCCATGACTCACTAAATGTTTGGCCCTGGGTAAGTTGCTTAATTTCCTTCTTCTTAGTTTCCTCCCCTATAGAATCAGCATTTGTTTTCAAGTTTTGTGACAAAGTTTAAGTATCATAACACAAAGTTCTCAGCCCTGTGGCTGGCACATAAGAAGTAATAAGCTGTTGGATTTGTGGTTCAGAGGAAGATATTAAAATCCCATTTACAAATGAGAGAAAGCCAAAACTCAAAGATGTTTAATGATATGCCCAAATGTACACAGATACTAACAAGATGAATGGGGGTCAAATGAAAGTCTATCAGAGGTCAAAATTCACACTTTTACTGTATCAGGTTCTCTCTCATCAGTACCAACTGCATTTTGAAAATTTATATTCATCAATTACCGGTTTTTGAAGTGTAGAATGTACTCAGTAAATATTTGTGAACTGGTCTTACTTTGTCAAATCAAACTTAGAAGTCAACAATAGAAAGGTCTGAGTTCCAAGATCCCAATAAATTCCTTCCTCCACAGATAAAATCAAAATTCACCCTTCACCTATACATTATTGCCTGACATTCCACAATTAGTGATCCTTTCCTTTGTCTCTATAAAAATATAAATACCCTATATAAATCATTTGTACTTTAGTATGTAATGAGCTTATCATATTTGGTCTTTGTTTTTTGTGTGGCTATTATTGTTGTTAACTTCAGTTGAATCTGAAAGCCGATTTTGTGAAAGACACTTAGGATCTAATAGAAAGTGGAGAAAGGGGTAATAAATTGAGCCTAAACTCTTAAATATAATCTATATGACTTTACAATACCTAGCTCCTGCTTGTCTCCAAAATTCCATGTCTTGCTATTCCTTTCCTTTCACTCTTATGTGGTAGAATATATTATTGCTCCCTGTTAGTCTCTGCTGTCCTTCTAAAAGGAATATAACAACCCTGCCCAATGCCATGCTTGCTTTAACCAATGGAATATGAGCCGATGGGATTGTGATTTGATCATTTATATCTTTTCCTTCTGTAATGACAATGTCATGTCCCAACTAAGAGTTGTTCCTCCAGCCCTGGTCCTAAATGGAGATTCAATGAACAGCACCATAACTCAATAGGAGATCACCAGCAACATGCCTAAGAAACCTTTTCATAATAGCCAACTGAGACAGTGGGGCAGCTACTGCACTGTACCCATGCAAGTGGACTAATTCAACACTCCCTCCACACTAAGCTATTCTTAATTCTCAAATTGTGATTCACATCCCTCACTCTTGGCATTGGTACCACCGTTACTTAGATCATACTTGTTCTCTACTTTTTGATGGTGTAACTCTTAGTCAGCCCTTATGTTTCAGCTTGTGATTCTTCCCCAACCCCCTAGGTTTTGTTAAGCACCCTCCTATATGCTCCCATAGCAATCAGGCCTTTCCTATCATAACACACACTATGCTGAATTGCAAATGCCTGTTTATTGGTCTATATCCCTCCTGAGACTTCCAGCTTCCTGAGAGAAGAGACAGCATCTGTTGTTTCTCTATTGTTCCCTCACTGCCAAGCCTAGTTGCTGATCTATAATAAACTCGATACAATTCCTAAAGTGAATAAATGAGTGAATGAACAAGTAAAAATAAGAGGAAATATGGAGAAAACATTAAGCATAGTTTTAATGTTCTTAAGTCTTTACATGACCTGGATTCAAATCCAGATTCTTTCACTTCCTAGCAGAAGTAGATACATAATTTGTAGAGCCCAACACAAATGAAAATGTGGGGCCCCTAGTTGAAAAGCAATTAAGAATTTAAATATGGGAATAGCAGACCATTTAACGAAGCACAAGGCCCTTCTAAACCTAAACCGTGTGCAACTGCACAGGTCACATGCCCATGAAACAGCCCTGTCGTTAAACTTGGGCAGCTAACCTCTCCATAGTTCTGTTTTAATATGTGAAAAATGAGATTAAAATAGGATTTATGTAAGAATGAAATAAATTAATGTACAGAAAGCTTTATAATGGTGAATCCTACTTCTTTACTATTCTTACAGATAGAAAACACTATGAGTGTTGAAGCAAATTTAATTATTTCAGATTTTGCCTAAGGTTTCCTATAGGCCAGGAGATTGTCTGGGCTCACCAATCTAGATCAGGGATTCTCAACTGGAGTCAAGTTTGCCCCTGAGGGACCATATTTACATGTGCGGAGAGATTTTGATTGTCACACCTGGGAGATACTTCTGGCATCTAGTGGATAGAGACAGGATGTTACTAAAACCCTACAATGTACGGGACAGTCACACAACAAAGAATTACCCAGTCAAAAATGTCAAGAGTGCCACAGTTGAAAAACCTTGATCTAAAGATTGATTTCTGGGCTTCCAAGGAAAAATTGTTAAATTTTTCAGGCTCTCAGTTTCTTCATTCATAAAAGAAGGCCAATAACACCTAAGCCTACCCAGGTTGCAAGGGTATTGTAAAGCTAAATTTAAAAACAAAGAGTCCAGCTTTCAGAAGGGAAAGGGTACTATTTCAGCCTGAGGTATTATCAAGCTGTGCAGCCACTTTCACTCTCAGGAAAGCAAATGTTCTGCTTGGAAATGATAATTCCCCTCCACTAAATGAGCATTTTACTTCCCAGAGGGAGTCATTTTACTCACCTTTTGCCATCATTGGATTGAGCCCATTAAGGCTGCTGTTCTTCTCTTATTTGAAATTTCATAACACACACAACAGAACCTGTCCTGAAGGCATGCACAGCCCTGCAGTAGCAAGCCACACGTGTGTGCCCACGTGCAAACAATCTGCTAACCTAACCAGCCGTGCATGTTTATAAACACTATGCTCATACCTAAATGCTTCTCAATGAGACTATTCAGTAGAGAAGAGAAAACACATTCTTCTGAGTTATCATTCACACCAGCCACTCTCCCAAATCCCAATGTGAGTTAACAGATAAATGGTAAAGAACCATTCTGATTCTCTATTTATAAAGTGAATGCTTTGGAGACTAATTGAAATGGCGATCAGTGATAGGGAGGTAAAGGAACAAAGAAAAGCTCAGACTCAGAAAATAAAGAAGAAAATCCTACAAAACCATAAATGCACTCAACAAATACTCTCCAATGCCATAAATATGTAATCAATCACCAGTTTGTGTGTGAAGATTGCACTGCTTGCGTGAAATCCTAATGGAACTACATTATAGCAATTAGAAGGAGCTAATGCTGGTGCATGAACCCCCAGATGCTCAGATCAATCGTTTCTAACAAAATTTGTGTTCACAAAATAATCCCAGGATACAAAGTACTAGCTGGGGAAAGATTTACCTAATATGAGTATTGTGTTAGCATCCTGCTCTTTTCTCCCCTTTTGTCCAACAGCAGGTTAGCAGAGCTGCCACCAGTATGCTGTGGAGGATGTTGTAAAAGCTGAGAGGAAGAGAGCTTCTTGCTGTAAAGAGAATTACAGAGCATGAATCAACTTATCAAGTTCTGTCAGTGCCAGCACAGGGGAACTCATGGGCATGAGAACGTCTTTCTATAGCTTCCTCTGTGACCAGGAAAGACAGAGTGGGCAAATAATAAAGTAGTGATGGCAGCAAGCACTATGGAAGGTACTGGGTGCTCTGCGGTCAGGGAAGAGGACTTACCTTCCCACTTTTCAGTGCTTTTCTTTGGATGTTGTGAGGACAAGCTACAGTGGTGCGATGGAAGTGGAGGGTTACAAGAGACAATACCTAGCCTCCAAATTCCATCCCTCTCCAGCTATTTGACCTAGACACTAAATGCCTGACCCTCAATTTCCTGCTTCATAAAATGAGATTTGTAATTCTTATATGACAGGATTATTGCAAAGATTAAAAGAGTTGGTAAAAAGAAAAATGCATAACAACATGTAGTTGTCACTTGATGATACTTATTTGTTCATTCATTGGAAAACCATTCTTTTCTACTTAGGATTGCCAACCATCCTATGAAACATTACTTAAAATTTACTACTTTCCCCAAACTATCCTTGACTGGCTGTGCAGCACCCATGTCTCTCTTCTACATCACATTCCTTTGCCCCTGTGATATTCAACTGGAGTCACCTCTAGTTGGTGACAGGTCTGTGAAGTCCACCAGTTCTGTCATTCACATGTGTTCCAGCTATGCCTCAGGCAATGTTGACTTCCTGTCCACTCTAACCGACCTTTCCCTGCCTCGGAGTTGTAAATGGGAGAACATAAATGAATGCTGTCAATTGAGTCAGCTTTTGCATGAACATGTTACATAGTTCAGTTGAGGAAAACCAAAGACTGAATTGGTTCCATCTCATCATAGGTCTCTCATATGTGAACTTGACTCTAGAGTGTAGGGCCATATTGGAGGAAGGTTAGAATGAGGAGTAAAGAAACTGAAGATATTCTGCCAATTTAGATTCATCTCATCCAAATCTATGGAGTATAGCAAGTTTATGTTTATACCCATGGAAGAGAGACTGTTGCACAATGTGACTTCTGCCACACTCCAGGTACACCCAGGTCAGAACAAAGAGACTGCTTCTCACAAGCACCCTAGAAACTATTTGATCATAATAGATGTTTTCTTCTGACATAAAGCAGTGTCCATCCCCTACCTCCCACCACATGCTGGTTGCTGGAGCAAACCTTTCTCCTGACCTGGTCAAGCATGTAACTGCCTGACCTGGTAGCACTTGCACAACAGTACCCGTGACTATCCCCACCTCTATATCTTACCCATATAATTCTTTCTTACTTGCAAAGTGAGGGAGAAAGATATCCTCTAGTCTTAAAGCTACCAAAGATGCACTTCTCATATAAATTTCCCTTAATGAACTCTGTTAATTGCCTGACTATAGTGGCCTGCCTTTTTCTTAGGTCTTTCCCTCCCCTCTGCTTATGCAGCTAGATTTTTAGCCTCAGGGCTTTTTCCTGGGTGTGTGTGTACTAACACTACTATATATTTATCCTTTCATTCTATTCTCAGGGTAAATTAATGTTTCAAAAATCAACAGTGCCTTTTAGGTACATTGCCCTGAACACTGATTCAATTACAGTAGATTCACATATTAATGGTACTTAACTTTGCATACACTGTATTTCTCATGCACTTGATATGCAAAGTCAAGTAAATAAACACACAATCCAAATGAATGGGAACATTTATTATTTTTCCAGACAAGTAAGACTTACTACTTCTGTCAAATAAATTAAATTACCAAGTGACATTTGAAATCTAAGTTGCTGAACACATGGTGTTGAGTCCCTGACTTGTCGTGTGGCCTTTTCAACACTCATCAGAACCAGCTGAAGAGCCCTATTCCCACCTCACTATCCTCTTCTTACATCTCATGTTTTCAGTTGTTAGATTCATTTTTTTTAATTTGCCTCAGTAATAATACTTAAACATTCCAGCTAACAGTGGCCATATCAACCTGTCTCAGATGTGGACAACTGACTGGTGCTATTGCTTTACTAACTGATTCTGTTCCAATACTGAACCAGAATATTTTAAAAATACAAAAGTAAAAGAACAAACTTTCAGCCTTACATGTGAGCTACAACAGCTGTTTTGTTGGAGTCTTCCTTTCTCTGGAGCCTCCCTATGTCATCCCTCCCCTGTGTTCAGATGTAGAATGGGATAGAACTGCAGCATGAGCAGTTCTAAAATTAGCAACAATTAACCCTGAGTGGAATTTAACAAAGGCAACGCAGTGTTCAAGTTTGCCCCCTATTCCCAACAATTTAGCCAGAACTCTAACTCATTAATGCCAAGAGAGCTATAACAAGGACTACCATCAAAACTGACATAGAGAACATTAACAGAGCAAACTCAGATCTGATTCAAGGCATAGGATGATTATTATTTTGAAAATGCTTTAGCCATTGCTAATAAAAGCAATGCTTCAGTGACTTCGGTAGATCAGCTGTCTAATGACAAGATTAAAGTCAAAGACTGCAGGGTTATAAAAAGAATTGGGCTTTTTTTTTTAATCTGCCCAATGCCATTTTGGTCATAAGTGGCTAAGTCATCTGTAACTAATGCTGGACAACAGACAATGAGTGCCAGGCGTGTCCTGCTATCAGACAGCACTCAGAGTTCACCTGGCTCCCTCACAGGTAATGGCAGTCAAACACTGTCCAGCTGCCCCTCCCAGTTTCTACCTCTTACACTCACCACCAAAACAGTGAGGATGCTAGAAAAACTCCCATTCAATCAACAGAGTTCAGGCCAGATGGTAAGTTTTGCTGCAGGGGAAGCTAATGGCCTCATGTGATAGTGAGATCATCCTTTAGCCTTTCAGGGGGAAGAGATGAAGCTATTGAATTAGCTTTGCAAAGGATCCTCTTTCAGCTTAATCAACATTTGTGGAACGAGGAATTAGATTAGATTGCACAGTCCGTGAATGCAGCCAGCCACCTTCCCCGGTCAGAAGTTGCTGCTCCTGAGTACTATGGGAATGGACTTCATTTGCATAGCCAGGTCTAGTCTGAGTGCATGTTTGTCAGCAACAACGATGGTTCATTTCAAACTCCTAGCATGTTTACTTTGAGAAAAATAAGCCAGGTAAACCCCCCCAAATTAAAACATAACACTGTCTCCTTATTGCAGACTCACATTAACAGCTACAGATACAGTCCTTTCCTGGTTGACCTTGAAATTCTTGGTTGTTGAAATCTGTAGAACCTGTTGAAATTTGTGAGATGTGTAGAGTTTTCTCCTCTTCTAATCAAAGAACATATTCTTTTTAAAGTCTGATATTGTTTAGCTCAGTTGGTTATGTTACTATCACAGTATTAATATCAGTATTAATATCAGTTTTACAGAACAAATGTCTTTATCCCATCTATTCCATGGCCACAGATTTCACCCTGGTACCTAGACAGAGAAATGCCCACTGCTGTGCATATGTAGTTTGGATGAAACAACTCAAACCTGTGGTTACCTCTAGAAGAGAAAAGAGAAGAAAGTCAGTACTAGATAACTGCCCTGCTATAGGCAGCAGCTTTGTGTGTTGAACAGAATGAAGCAAAGCATCTTTCCATTCCAAAAAGAAGGCACTGGATCCATTTGAGATCTCTGAAATATTGATTTTTTAGGTTGTCTTAAGTGAATTCTGATTTTCACATGCAAATACCTACATACAGTGTTTAATAACTGTACTGAGTAAATGAGTGAAAGAACTTATCAGCTCTGTTCAAAATCAGGAAGAAAAAAATAGAGGAGGCATGTTTTATTTAAATCTATTTACCATATAAATATAGCACAATTGAAGTGTACGGTATTAATTCCAGATATTTGGAAATATTTTAAGGGCACTTAGTCTTAGAAGTATAATAGTCTCCGCTACAGCAGAATTTATCTCCTTATAAAGCAGGGTAATCTATTGCTAATAGAAATTTAAAATCTGAAGCATAATCACATTTTTATTTCCTCTTTCCTGCATCCCCAGACCACATGGGGTCCCAGTAAGCAGCATTCAGAGCATCATTCCCCCATTCATAGTCCTTCCTTCAGCTCTGTCCTACTCTGTCCTCCTACACTTTGCTTAAATGAATGGAGTCAAAGGCACACTAATCCTCGAACCCATGTTGAAAAATTTAGATAACAGGGATACGCTGGAACAGGGATTTAGAAAATTCCAAATCCCAGAAAGCATGACTTCTGTCAAAAAACAGTTAAAAGCTTCTTAACTCAGTAGTAGAGATTTAATTCCAGTAAAATTTTGGGTTCCTAACTTCTTCCTAATCTCTGCAGTATACACCTATAAATAGGAACAAGAAAAAATATGCGCACAGGACACTCACAAAGAATTTAAAAACAAGACTAAAATATAGCTCACATTATAAATAAAGAGTTATCTACTAAATGAAATGAAAATTAGCCCTGACTGGTATGGCTCAGTGGGTTGGGCGTCATCTGCAAACTGAAAGGTTGCCAATTCCATTCCCAGTCAGCACATACATAGGTTGCAAGTTCAGTCCCCAGTGGGGGCACATACAAGAGGCAACCCATCGATGTTTCTCTCACACATTGATATGTCTCTCCCTCTCTTTCTCCTTCCTTTCCCCTCTCTCTGAAATTAAATAAATAAAAGCTTATTAAAAAAAGAAAATTAAATTAAAATGGAGTGAGAATATTTTCACATGTAAGCATTTTTATTCAAATCAAAAGACAAACTTCTCAAAACATATTATTGTTTTCTTTAATATCTAAATTAGTACAAATTATAAAGCATTGGTTAGTTTAAATTATAATACTGTTAGAACTAAATTGTTCACTTCAGGCTCTTATTTCAGATAAAAGGATATATCTAATTTTATCAAATAAACATATTCCAGATACTTTATTCACTACTTAGTCATCTCTACTTATAATCTGCTATTACAGCTGCAGATTCATAGAAAATAGAAATGTATACAAATCACTGTCATTTTCTCATGATACTAATCATTAATCATCATCATCATCATCACAAAGGCCAATATTTATTAAGCACCTTTAAGTGCTGAGCACTATGCTTATATAATCCCTATAGAGATTGTTTTTATTGTATATGATCCAAAGACAGAGCTTGAATTGAAGCCACAGAATCAGAATTTTGTTCAAGTCCATTTTACTCCAAATCTTGTGCTTATGCTGATAGTTAAAACATATGGCATACTTTAAAATGCAAGAAAATATAAAATGCAAAGGGAAGATATATTCTTTATTTAAAATAGCAACAGAATACTAAAGCCAGCTATTCAGTGGGATACAACTGGTTGCTTTTCTTATTTGTATGTATACTAAAGTAGGATAAATGGAAAAAATTTCTGTCACTTATTTCTAAATAAGTGAACTCCATTCCCCCTTAAGTGTTGATAACATTCAAATAGTCTTTGCTAGTGGTCCTCATATTTAAAATTACTCGAAATAATCAACTGGGGCTCCCGAGGGTTGGTGGTAGACCTAATGAGTTACCACTTCTCTCCTGTAGCCCAACCTATATATGCCACATAGGTAAAAGAAAGGCATGAAGATCAGAAAACTCAAAGATCCTAAAGAATCCCTGGGGAGACAAGAGGTAGTTGTGACATGTATGGAAAGGAAAATGAAGTCGGAGCAGATGGTGGCTAGATGCCACAGAAGAGGGGTAGTTACAATGATAAAAGAATAACAAACCAAGCATACTCAACTGAGATCAAAGGACTGTAAATGTAACACAAAAACAAAATAAAGCAAACACATTTTAAAAGATTTGAGAAAAAATAACATCAACCTGCAGAAGCAGATAACAGTTATAAAAATAGAACAAAGTAGAATTACAGGTAGGAAAACAGTTACCTGTAGGGTTGGTTGGAACAGGATAAAGTGATCATAGACAGAAAGTGGCCTAAATATACTTTATTGTATATATTTGATTTTGATATGATGCACACAATTTTATAACAAACATAAATAATAAAAAGCAATCTAATATTTTTAAAGCAAAATTAAACAAATGTACCTAAACATATATCCATTCATGACCATTAGAATGAGAGAAACCCTTCCTAATGACCCTAAAACAAAGAAATTTGGCCTTACATCCTTGGAGCATTACATCATAAGGAAAAAAAATAATTGAAAATAAGCAAACAGTTTTCAGTAAACATATGGTAGGTGGTAATATCAATATTCTACAATGGCTGTAGTAGTAGTTAAAAATAAAGCAAATAAGAAATTGCATTGTTAAAGTGCTCAAGTATGTAAAATATGAGAACTAAATAGACGTTTTGTCAAAAAGACATACAAATGGCCAAGAGGTACATGAAAATGGGTACATGAAAGGTACATGAAAACTAATTATCAGAAAAATGCAAATCAAAACCACAATGAGCTATCACCTCACACCCATCAGAAGATTTATCATCAGAAAAGACAAGAAGTAACAAGTGTTGGTGAGAAAGTGAACAAAAGGGAATTCTTGTATACTGTTGGTGGGAATGTAAATTGATGTAGCCACAGTAGAAAATAGTATGGAGGTTTCTCAAAAAATTAAAAATAGAACTACCATATGATCCAGCAATCCCACTTCTGGATATATATCCAAAGGAAACAAACAAACAAAAAAATAGGATAGCAACTATGTATCTATATGCCCACATTAATTGCAGCATTATTTACAATAGACAAGACTATGGATGGATACCGGCCAGCAGTATCCTTCTCGACTGCGATGTTCATCAACACGCGAGAAAAACATACACAGAGACAACCAGGTCCTGTGGGGGAATAGGAACAGCAGAGCCACTCCTCACGTGGGGAGCAACTTGGCCACCCTCTCTCCTGGAGGGCACCATGGCCACTCCTCACGTGGGGAGCATGCCCCATTCCCCCTCCAGAGAGGCTTTTTATTGGTTTCGTTTGAATAAGAATTCAGGCAAAAGCTCATTACTCATTGCTAGGAAGTAAGGATCAAACAATAGATAACAAGGAAATCTGAGGGCCTATTCTGAGTCAGGGTCAAACAGCTGTAAAACTTTAAAGAACAAACTTACTTTTTCCTTGGATCCTTATCATTCAACTGAGAGCATTCTAAACAAAGCAGGTTTCACAGGATTTTATGTATTTCTTAGGCCTGATTACCCAGGGAACTCGCCCTTTTCAGCACAGAGCTGCACCACCCTGTCATTTGTTTCAGGCTTAGGTGGAGCAAGGTAACTAAGGCAACCAAGAGATAAGGAGATTTTCTCCCAGACAATGAGGACTCAGGCTAGGTCAAAGCCCAGGAGCGAAGGTCCATCACCCCCTTTTGCTGTAGCCCCCAAAGTCCTTTCTTGGGAGCCTCCCATGTGATCGTGCCTGTCTTAGATCGTCCCCCCCTTGGGGAATCTTACCCATCATTGGCTAACCTACCAAGCTTTGGGGTTCAGTTATGAATGAAGCAGCAGAAGCAGTGCTCCTTCAAGGGAGATAAGCTTTTGTCTCCTTGCTGTTTTACGGTCCAAGGCCACTCCCTCAGCCTTAGCCTTGGTGGGGTTACAACTTCTGATACCAGGCAGGGCAGTTCCCAGCAGAAGACAAGGAAATAACCTGATTGTGTACCAATGGATGAATGGATAAAGATGAGACATGCACACAGTAGAATCTTATTTAGCTGTAAGACAGAAGGAAATCCTGCCATTTGCAACAATGTGGATGGCCTTTAAGGAAGAACATTATGATAAGTGAGATAAGCCAGAGAGAGTAAGACAAATGCTACTTGGTATCACTCAAATGTGGAATCTTTGAAAAAGAAGGAAAGAAAGGATAAACAAGCAAAGATTTTACTGTTAAAAGTGGTTGCCAGGGGCTGGGTAGGTAGAACAAATAGAAAAAGGCTGATAAAAGTGTGTAAACTTTCAACTATAAGATGAATATGGTCTGAGAATCTAATGTAAAACATGGTATATATAATTGATAACACTGTATTATATCATTGAAATTGGCTGAGAGTAGAACTTAAATTTTCTCAGCAAAAACAAAGATAAGTATGTGAGGTGATGGATGTGTTAATTAAATAGTAAAGGATCCCTATCTAGTTAATTAGTTAACTAGATTAGTTAATCTAGTTAATTAATAGTAATAGTAAAGGATCCCTATCTAGTAGGGATCCTTTCACAATGTATACACATATATCAAATCACCATGAGGTACAATTTAAACAGCTTTCAATTTAATTTGTCAATTACACCTCAATAAACCTGCAAAAATAAAAATGTTCAGGTATGGATAGCATTAAAATGACACCAAAAAACTCAGTGTAAAGTGAGGTAAATAATACCTGAGACCCTTGAGGTAATATTGTCAAAAGCATATTTCCAATTCACTTATCTCTTTATTTGAAGGTTGTTGTTAAGGAAAACTATACATAAATCCTTAAGGTGTGATATTTTTTGAAAGATCTTAAACTGAGTAAGAGCAAAAGAAACATCTTGCATTAAAACATCTAAACCTTGACATCTACCACATCAGAAGAAAATCTGCTCATGCATTCAGTAGCATTTATTGAATATCTTCTACATGTTATGTGATAGTGGTCCTCCCTTAGCTCAGAGGTCATGGCAGACAACTATGATTCAGAGTGGTAAGTGATAAGGTAGCAGCCAAACAAATATCTTTGAAAATACTAAGGAGAGCGCCTGATGTTGCCAACATTGATGGTTAAACTGTAGAAATGAGAATAGTTAGTCCTGAAAAGAAATGAAAAAAGGATGTTTCAGGCAGATGAAGTTGTAAGTGCAAAGGCATGATAGTGAGAGGCAATATGGAATATTCAGAGAAAAGAAAGTACTAAGTATGGCCTAGAAGTGAGTATGGCATGTTCAGCTCTTATGTGAGGCAGGAATCCATTTTCATTTAGAAGTCAGCATGGCTGAAAACAATGTTTTTCATTACATATGATAGTGCAGTTTTAGAACTGTTTAGGTTGATATGTTTGCCTTAGATCTCTAATACCAAAGAAACAGAGATACTAAACTGAGACCCAAGACTGATAGAGCACATACAGAACACACTAGACTTTAACTCCATACTTCTAGGCATTGCTAAATCATTCCTTAGAACAGTCTGAGAACCAGAGATTAAATTATGATGGCCTGACCTGAGTGGATTTAGCTCTAAAACATACAGCAAGTTTGTAAAATAAATGCCAAATACATACCATACAATCGTGAATTGTGCAAGGACCTCTCCTGGGATGTGCAAGGATCTCTCCTGGGATGAAAACAGGTTGCCAAGAAAAGAATAACACTCACTCACCACCTACTCATGAAAATTCATTTTCAATTATCTTACAGTATCTTTGTATTAACACATCATTTTCATATTAATTCTGAAAAAAATCAGAGTGAGCCAGTGAGCAACAGGATAATTTTTTTAAAATAAATGTATATATAACCTGTCAAAGATCATTCTCACTGACTTTCAAAAAAAAAAGTTTTACCCATTTAAAATTTCCAACTGAAGCACCATTTCCAACTGTATAGCAGGGTATACACAATTTGGAAATGATGAAACCACTCAACAGAAAGCTCTTTTTGAATACTTGTGCCGTGGGCTGCTGTTCATTGAGTAAGAAAAAGGAAGCCTGGGAGTATAATTGCCTTGCCTTCTGGAGAAGGTGATCCTGAGGCCTTTGAGCATGTACTAAGTTAGTTTCTGAATATAAGTGAATTTACTTCTCTTTATCTTATCTTTGCAATAAGGAAACATTAATATTGTAAAAATAGGAATTGTAGAAAACATTTTGGGGATGAGATAGGAAATCTACTATCTACTTTCTTTTAAGAAAAACATAAATACAGTTTAAAGAACTATTTTAAAAAACTCCAGCTACAAAGGAAATAAAAAACATGAACTGTATGTATTCCTGTCATTTCCTCATCCATCCATCTTATAATATTGCATCCTATTGCAACTAGACATGGGGTGATAAATGCAGAAATGTCAGGCAAAAAAAGAACATGTAAAGATAAAAGGCTAGAGGGTAAAAATAAAAAAAAAATCCACACAACAAAGAAGTGACTGCATGTTGCTTTTGTTATCATTTTGTTTCCAAAAACTGCTTGGGTGCTAGTTAAAAGCCAGAATTTCATAAAGATAGAAGCAATCCACAAAAGGACCCTGATGTTTCTGGAAAAAGAAATTATAATACAGAAAAAAGTGGATAAGGCTACCACCAAAAGCTTCTCTCTTTAAAAGAAAGCTTCAGAATTCACACACTGAACACCTTTTAAGGATCTCAGCGTAATTTGCCAACAAATAATCATGCTACCATTTCCTATTATCAGTTGAAGGCTTAGAAAACTTGAGAGTTAAGTTCAGGAGGAGCTTTCAAGTCCTATTATGCAGAAAGAGACGGTGTGAGTTAATTACTCCACAGCCACAACCATAAATAAGAGAACCATTGTTGCTTCCTTCTGCTTTAACCACTCTCTCTTCTTCCCAGACTGTTTACTGCAATCTGCCAGACATAAGGGAATCACCTCCTAAAGAGTCTCTCCTCTGTCAAATATGCATCATTTCCTCCACCACAGAATATGTTTTAGTTAAACCAAATTGCATGTAGAAAAATTTCTCACTTTAAAAAATAATCCTAAAATCTGTCATCAATTCGTTTGTAAAGATTCTGCTTCTTCCAAATTTCTACTGATCCATGATACAAATATTTAACTGGACTTTCTTCCCCAGTTGTACTCTTCCTCATTATGCATACAAATTATCTTATAAAAATGAGACTATTCCATTATTTCCCAGATGGCATCACAGATCCACTTAAAGAGAAATAGTTTTCAGGAAAGATTTATTCATTTGTAATAAGAATAGAGGGTCTTCCCCAAGATGCTGAGTATTATTAGTGAAGTAAAAGTTCGCCAATAAGGGAATACATCTCTGCACAATAGAAAGTCTCTGGAGCTTCTGGAGCGTATCTATGACTGAGAGAGAGAGAAGTAAAAAGGAAGAGGGAAAAGGAGGAAAAAGCAGACAATAGTGTGTGCATATTACCCATTCCAATAATCTCACTCCTCAAAATAACTTTGCTAGAGTCAATTAAATTGTCCACTGTAGAATGCAAATTAAGGTACTTGTCCCAGATCTCCCCCCTCTGCACCAATCCCTCCAGATGAAGAATCAGAATTAAGGTGGGTCATGGGTTGTTGGGAGAGAAAAAGAGGAAGGGAAGGAGATGGATTTAAAAAAGAAAGTGAGTTGATATTTTTTGCTTCATATTGATAGGAAAAATAAGTGCAACTATGGGTCTTAAGTACTGGTACAAGACACACAAATAAAAATGGAATGACCCTTTCCAATGTAGGAGCCAGAAAATAAAGTTTGAACAAAAGAAAGTTTACCTCCAATTGAAAGTTGGAAAGAAAAATAAATAAATCATGGTAAGTTTAAGTACAAAATAAAGTATTAGAAATAAGTCTTTACTTACTTAATTACAGTAAATGAATGAGTTCAAATTATCCTTTATGAAACATAAACTCTCAAAATAAAATTTTATTCCAAATAAATTCAATAATGTGTTGTTTTAGATGCCTAAAGAATAAAAAGAATAAAAAGTAAAAAGATTAAAATATATGTTAAGCAATATGTACCAGCCAGCCTAAAACATAATTTAAAGTAAAAAGTCCTAAAAAAGATAAAGATGAAAATTTCACAGTCTGGAAAGAGAAATGACATACTAATAACATATAATATTCATGAATATACACTCCCAATAAATAGGGTCTCAAAATATGTAAAACAAAAACTAAGATAATTACCAGGAAATAATTAATATTTAGTTCTAGTAGAGATTTAAACACAGCTATTGAAAAACTGATACATTAAGCACAAAGGACATAGAAGATTATATTTTTTAATAAATCTGACCTAATGATATACCAAAAAATGTATGTCTAGTAAACATAGAATGTACATTCTTTTTACACACATTTATTATACTCAGAAATCTGTCATAAATAAGATTAAAAAAGATAATCTGATGAGACAAAATTTTCCTAATACCAAAATCAAATACCAAATTTTCCTAATACCAAAAATATTACAAGACAACTACAGATCAACATTTATCATGGACAGAGATGCAAAATCCTCAACAAAATATTAGTAAATTGCATCCAACAATAAATAAAGAAAATTGTACACTGAAAAAAATGTGGCATTTATTCCAGGTATACAAAGGTAATTCAATATTTAAATTCAATTAATATAATCCATCAGATCAACAGAATTAAAAAGAAAAATAACATGATCCTACAAGAGATATGGAAAAAGCATTTGACAAAATCCAACATCCATTCATTATAAAAACTCTCAGTAAACTAAGAATAGAGGGGAAATTTCTGCAACTTCATAAGGACACTATAGCTACCATCATACTTAGTGGTAAGAAACTTGGACCTTTCCCATTAAGGTCAGGAATAAGGAAAGAATGTCCCCTCTCACCCCTCCTTTTCAACACCATAGTGCCAGTACTAGCTAATTCAATAAGACAACAAAAGGAAATAAAAAATATACAGTTTAGAAAGAAAGAAGTAAAACTGCCTTTGTTTGCAGATGATATGATCATCCACGTAGAAAATCTGGAAGAGTGAACAAAATACTAGAACTAATAAACTATTATAGCAAGGATGAATGATACAAGATTAATACACAAAAGCCAATCATGTTCTTATATATCAACAATGACAAGTGGAATTTGACATTAAAACCACAGTGCCATTTATATTAGTACCCCCCAAAATGAAATATTTAGGTGTAAATCCAACAAAATGTGTACAAGATCTCTATAAGGAAAACTACAAAATCTGATGAACAAAACCAAAGAACTAAATAAATGGAGGGATATTCCATGTTCATGTATAGGACAACAATAGTGTCAAGATGTGAATTCTTCCCAACTTCATGTATAAATTCAATACAATCCCAATCAAAATCTCAGCAAGTTATTTTGTGGATATTGACACACTGAGTCTAAGGTTTATATGGAGTGAGAAAAGATCTAGAATCATCAACACAATATTAAAGGAGAGAAAAAGTTGGAGAACAGATGCTACTTGACTCCAAGATTACTGTAAAGCTGTAGTAGTCAAGATAGTGTGGTACTGGGGAAAGAACAAACAGAGCAATGGAACAGAACAAAGAGCCCAGAAGTAGACCCACATTGAATACGGAAAACTGATCTTTGACAGAGCAACAGCAATACAATATTTTAAAAAAAAAAAAAAAAGGAAGTCTTTTAGATAACCTTTTCAAAAGTGGTGCTAGAACAATTGGACATCCACATGCAAAAACAAATGAATTTAGACACAGACCCCACACTCTTCACAAAATTTACTCAGAAATGATCATGGGACTAAATGTCAAATGCAAAATTATAGCACTTTTAGAAGATTACATAGGAGAAAACCTAGATGACCTTAGGTATAGCAATGACTTTTTAGACGTGACAATAAAGCCATGATGCATGAAAGAAATAATTGATAAGCTGGACTTTATTAAAATTAAAAGCTTTTTCTCTGTGAAAGACACTATAAAGAAAATGAAAAAACAAGCCAAAGACTGGGATAAAATATTTGCAAATGACACATCTGGCAAAAGGCTGTTGCCCAAAATATACAAAGAACTCTTAAACAAATAACCCAACTAGTTATAACCCAATAAAATGGGTCAAAAACCTTAGTAGTCACCTCACCAAAGGAGGTATACAAACAGAAAATGAACCTGTAAAAAGAAGCTCTATATCATATGTTATCAGGAAAAAAAATGCAAATTAAAATGAGATACTACTACACATCTACTAGAATGGCCAAAATATGGAATAGTGACATTATCAAATGCTGAGGAGAATGTAGAACAGGAATTCTCATTCATTGCTGGTGGGAATACAAAATGGTATGGACTTTGGAAACTAAACATACTCTTACCATATGGTCCAGCAATTATGCCCCTTACTCAAAGATGAAAGTTTATGTCCATAAAAAAACCTGCTCAGGGATGCTTAGAGCAGCTGTATTCATAATTGCCAAAACCTGGAACCAATCACAATGTTCTTTAGTAGGTGAAGGGATAAATAAACTGTGTTACACCCAGATGGTGGAATATTAACTGCTAAGGAAAATAAGCTATAAAACATGGAAAACACATGAAGGAATCTTAAATGTATATTACTAAGAGGAAAAGTCAATCTGAGTAGTTTACATACTTTATGAATCCAACTCCTCCATGACATTTCTGGAAAAGCAAAACTGGACACATAAAAGATCAATGGTTGATAGGGTCTGAGGGTTAGAGGAATGAATACGTGCAACACAGATTTCTAGGGATAATAATAATATTCTGTATGATACTATAATGGTGGATATCTGTCATTACACATTTGTCCAAACCCACAGAATGCCCAGCACCAAGAATGAACCCAAATGTAAACTATGGCCATCACTTCTGTCAAATGTACCCCTTTGGTGAACCTTAGGGCCCCAGCCCCACATCTGCCAAGGTCCAAGGCTGCAACAACCTGAGTGCAGACATGCAGCTCCATTCTGAACTCAGAAAATAAGGTGTGTCAGGCCACAAGGGACCTGAATGGGAACTAACCTGGTAAGACCTGGTGCTTTCAGGTTTGGGTACCTTCTACTGCTAGTCTCTTGCCACTCTCCTCCTCCTCTTCCTGCAGACCTAAGTGCATTGCTCTCCAAACACCCCTTCCTTTTACATTCCTGCCCTTCACAGCCCATGAAAGCAGGTTGTGGCCAGGGTCTCGTCCCAGTGGATGGAGTGTGAAATTTCCCAGGAAGGCAAAAAGAGAGCAAGCAGTTGGAGCGGGCGGGGTGTGCTTTGTGGCTTCGGGTGTGTGAGGGGAAGTAAGTGCAGTCCCAGATACAACAGCAGAGAGAGGATGGGCTGGAAATGCACTCACAGCAGCATATGCTCAGAGGGCAGTGGAATCAGACCCAAGGCTCTGAGGCCGTGACCACTCTTCCCAAAAGAAGAGTAATTTACTGGGATCTCCCAAGATCTACAGGAGCGTCATGGGAGTCCTGAGTGCTGAAGGTACCAGAGACCCTCGTCCCAGACTCACCCTTAAGAGATCTGGCACATGCTACCTATCAAGCAAACCCCAGTCCTCACCAACACTTCCAGTGACTCCCCAGTCAGAGTCACAGTACAGAGGAGCCTCACCCCAGAGGCACAATGTGACAGGGGACCAAGCTCTGCCCAACTGCTGTACAGCATTAGGACCACCCACAGTCAGAGCGGTGGAGTCAACTGTGCATGCAGGGGCAGTAAACCCATCTCCTTCCAAGAAGCTAAGGGCTACAGGGCAGCAAGCCAGGCTTCTGGCACGGGGCAGAAATCAATGAAATAGAAAAAGTAAAAAGGATTAACAAAACTAAATCTATTTTTAAAAGACAAGTAATACTGACAATCTCTAGTAAGATTCATTCATTAAGAAATAAAATAATAAATTCAGAATGAGAGAGGAAAACCCACTCCTTGTTGAGCAAGGTTTTATTTTTATTATAAATGCATCTTTTTATTGCCAAAATTGGCCAGTAAGAAATAGAAAACTTCAATAGGTCAATAACCATTAAAAACAATAGAATAATAGGTAAAAAGTGCTTTCCAAAAGAATCACTACCCAGACAGTTCATTCCGGCAGTTTTTACCAACCGTCTAAGGAGCACAAAATAACCCACAGTTTCTATCATGTGTCCTAAAGAACAGAAATAGAGACAAAGTTGCTTCTAATTTTTATAAAACAAGCATAAGATATGTGACAAAATTAGATAGACATTCAAAAAATGAACATTATAAGTTATCTTCCATTTGTGAGTATATTCACAAAAAAATTTATGTTAAGGAATATCTCAGTGAGTCCAACAGTATTTTTTAGGAAAACATCATAAGTTCTACATATCAGTCACAATAGAGTATCTGGAAATAAATATTAGAAAAGCTCCACAAAGCCATTCTGAAAAACTTGTAAACAATATTAAATGGCATTTAATGGACATCCAAATATACCAAAATAGATGGAAAGATATACCATACACATAAACAAATCAATAGGTGGGTAGAAAATCTTGTTTATACACTCAGCAATTATTTATTGAGTTCCTGCTATGCCAGGCTCTCACCTAGGTTATACTGTAACAGCAGTGAAGAAAAGAAACAAAAGTTTGAGCCTTGTAGAGTCTATACAAGAGTTATATGAGCCTATAATAACATTATCATTATGGCAATATTTGCCAAATTAGCCTACATATTCAATAGCAAATGCAGTCAAAATATTTCGAGGGTTTAAAGGAATTTTTCACAGGACCACAATGCTGCAGTTTGTAGTTTACACGAACAGTGTCCTTTGGACCTGTGCAATGTGGCAACCCTAAACTTGCAAATTTTTAAATTAATATGTAATAAAATTCTGAAAATAGCTATGATGATCCTGAAAAACACCCTTACCTTGCAGATATGGAATCTAAAAAACAAACAAACAAACTCATAAATACAGATAACAAATTGATGGTTGCCAGATGGGAGGGGGTGATAGTGGGTGAAAAAGGTGACAGGATAAAGAATTACAAATTTCTAGTTCTAAAGTAGTGGTGAGAATGTAAAGTACAGCATAGGGTGTATAGTCCATAATATCATAGTAACTATATATGACATCAGGTGGGTACCAGGCTTATCAGGGTGATCAGTCTGTAAGTTACAGAAATGTCATCACTATATTATACACTTATATCCAATATAACACACATATATCAACTGTAATTGAAAAACAAAAACAAACAAACAAAAAAAGATCTAAAGTTAGAACAAAAGATACACTCCTAGCACCTTTATCACTTAGGAAACCACAAGGGTTTTAAAAGCTCTGGCCAGGGACTGAAGACATAGACTAAACATATATATGTATTTTTTTAATTCAAGTTTATTGATTATGCTATTACAGTTGTCCCAATTTTTGCCCTTTTGCCCCCTCCACCCACCACCCCCACTCCCTCAGGCAATCCCCACACCATTGTTCATGTCTGCAGGTCATATGTATAAGTTCTTCGGTTACTCTATTTCCTATACTGTAATTTACATCCCCGTTGGTATTCTGGAACTACCGATTTGTACTTCTTAATCGCCTCACTTCTTTACCCATTCCCCCATAGCCCCCGTCTATCTGGCAACCATCAAAATGCTCTCAGGATCCATGATTATGTCTGTGTTCTTGTTTGCTTAGTTTGTTTTTTAGATTAAATTGTTGATAGATGCATATTTATTGCCATTTCACAAATTCACAAATGAATTTATGTCATGTATGAATTTAAAAAACTGACATTAGGTTTTCACTCTTAATCTGTTCCTCATCTTTACTTTGTCAGTATGCTTGAGATTTGTATGTACACCTAGTTCATTGCTCCTAATTGTTATATGATTTTCCTTCTTATGATCACCACGGTTTTTCTATTAACTCGCTCAGTGATAGAAACCTACTCTGTCTTCATCTTCCCACTACCACAAATCAATCCCTAAACATTTTTTCTTAATGATCTGTGAAAAATTTCCTGGCATATATCCATGTGTTGGAGAGGTCATAGGCACACAAATTTTTAATATCACTAAGGATTTGCAGTCTGCTTCCCAGAAGGAAAAAAATTTATATTCTCACTAGTAAAGCATGAAAGTTATAGTTTCCCACACCCTCTTGAACCTTGGTAGCAAGTTTCTTTCTAATTATGACTAACTTGATCTATGTAAAATTAATTTCAATTTCTTGGACTACTACTTTATATACTTACGGCCAAATCAGTCTTTCCCTTATATAAATTACCACTCATATCTTTTGCCTGATTTTTTATTTCATTTCCTGCCTTCTTCTTGTTCTTTTTTTATTGAATTTATTGGGGTGATGCTGGTTAACAAAATTATACCAGTTTCAGGTGTACAATTCCATGACACACCACCTTTACCCTGCATTATGTGTTCACCACCTCAAGTCATGTCTCATTCCATCACCATTTATCCCTCTATACCTCTTCCAACTTCCTCCAGAAATCACCACACTGCTGTCAGTGTTCATGAATTTTCTCTTTTTTTCCCCCTCAGTACCTAAATATTTGCTTTATATTTAGAAATTGATGACTTCTTACTTTCACAAAATTCAAATGCTGTCTCCCAAAGGAGTCCTTTATCACCTTACTTTGTCTATGGCATCCTTTATTCAGCAAAAATGTTTCATTTTAAGGTAATCACATATAGCCATTTACCATCTTAGAATTTGCGCTCTTGGAATCTCATATTTAAAAATTTGTATTGAATTTCATTAGGGTAACATTGGTTAATATAATTATATAGATTTCAGGTGTATGATTCTATAACACATAAAATGTATATTATTGTATTGTGTGCTCACCATCCCAAATGAAGCCTCCTTCCATCATCATTTATCCTCCCTTTACCATGTTCTATCTCCCACCCCTTTCCTTTCCCTCTGGTAATCACCATACTGTTGTTTCTGTTTATGAGTTTTGTTTTTCTTTTTCTTTTTTTTTTTTTTGCTTAATCCCTTCAACCTTTCCACCCAGCCCCCCAACTCTCTCTCCTCTGACAATTGTTTTTTCTCTTTGAGATTGTTTCTATTTTGTTAGTTCATTTTGTTCATTGGATTTCACATATAAGTGAAATCATATGGTACTTGTCTTTCTCTCCCTGGCTATTTCACTTAGCATAATACTCTCCAGGTCCATCCATGCTGTCACAGAAGTTAAGATTTCCTGCCTGTGTGGCATGGCTCAGTTGGTTGGGCATTGTCCCACAAAGCAAAAGGTCACCAGTTCAGTTCCCAGTCAGGGCACTGACTGGGTTGCAGACCTGTGCAGGGAAGAGGCAGCGAATTGATGTTTCTCTCTCACATTAATGTTTCCCTCCTTCTCTTTCTCCCTCTCTGCTCATCTCTCTAAAAATAAATAAATAAACAAATCTTTTCTTTTTAGAAAAAGTAAGATTTCCTTCATTGTGATGGCTAAGTAGTATTACATTGTGTGAATATACCACAGCTTTTTTATCTTCTCATCTACCAGTAAGTACTAGGGCTGCTTCCAAATCTTGGCTGTGGTAAATAATGCTGCAGTGAACATGGGGGTGAATATATTCTTTTGAATTGGTGTTCCAGGTTTCTCTGGATATATTACCAGAAGTGGAATCACTGGGTCATATGGCAGTTCCATGTTTAATTTTGGGAGGTAACTCCATACTGTCTTCCACAGTGGCTGCACCAACTGCATTCATACTAACAGTGCAAAAGGGCTCCCCTTTCTCCACATTCACACCAGCACTTGTTTGTTGTTTTATTGATGATAGCCATTCTGACAGATGTAAGGAAATACCTTATGGTGGTTTTAATTTGCAAGCTATCTACAGATTCAATACAATTACTATCAATGTGGTAAAGATAATCTATTCAATAAATGATATTGGGAAAATTGGACAGATACATGTAAAAAAATGAAACTAGACCACCTTCTTATACCATACAAAAGAATAAACTCAAACTAGATTAAAGACTTAACTGTTAGACTCAAAATCATTAAACTCCTAGAAGAAAACATAGGTGTAAAATCTAATACATTTCTTATAGCTATATACTTTCTGGTATATCTCCTTATGTAAGGGAAGCAAAAAAAGAAATAAACAAATGGGACTACATCAAACTAAAAAGCTTTTGCACAGCAAAGGAAACCATCAACAAAATTAAAAGACAACCTACTGAATGGGAGAAAACATTCTCCAATGATACATCTTATTAAAAGTTCACATACAAATTTATAAAGAACTTGTAAAACTTAGCTCAAAAAAAAAAAACCCCAAACAATCTAACTTAAAAATGGGCAAAGGACCTGAATAGACAATTCTCCAAAGAGGACATACAGATGGTCAATAGATATATGAAAAGATGCTCAACATCACTAATCATCAGAGAAATAGAATCTCATTTAAAAGTCTTTCTCCTCCCCTAAGTTATAAAATATGCCCTAGGATTCTTCTATCTGTGATACTTAATTTTTCACAGTAAGGTCTTTAATGTATTGAGTCTACTGTTCAATTGGTTAAAACAGAGATCAGCTTTATTATTGTCCATATATAGGGCCAGATTTTTCTAGTGCCATATACTAACCTGTCCTTTCCCCTTGCTTTGTGGTTACTTTTATTATGTATCATATTCCCATAACACAAACATATTTCACAGGAGGGTATCATAATGGTAAAATATTTTTGCTCAGACACTAGGTCTGGACATGGAATCACACGTAAGGGAAATAAATGATCTCTTTTATTGTTTGAGGCTCAACCTCTGTTTATGTTTCAGAACTATACTTTATCATGTAGCATATAATTAGCAGCTACATGCTCCACTCTTAATTCACACACCTTTTCAAACCTGCAGACTTCTTTGCAAGAGCTTCCCCTTACAACACACTTATCTGTCCAGTCTGTACTTCAGGGCTTCCTGAAGCCCTCTACCATTCTTGGCAGAGCTTGCTACTAACTTGCTCTGCCTATGCAAAATATTGTCTTCTTGAGCTAAATTGTGAAACCCTTCTTTTAGAAGAGCTGCATAAAGTGATAGTCAAAACTTTTATGCATTGTGCATAATAATATATGGGTAATCAAATCTCATGCTTCAAGAAATAAAGTAATTACTGCAGGATTTAGGAACAAGAGCCTGCTTCTTCCATAAATAGCATTGTCCAAATCACTGGAGGCTTTGTATATAAATGTGTGTATGTGTGTTTAAGTCTGAATATGTGTGTGTGTTTATGTGAGGGACAGAGACAAATCTTGTATATTAATAGAAGTCTTGAAGTAAGGCCCTCCTATACTTCCCAGTATCACTAGTAGAAGATATCAGAGCATAGAATATGAAGGATTATAGTCTATGTAGACATAATAAATCACAGATTTTCATTGTTGATCCACGCCAAATTGCTCACTAGAGAATAATCTCCAATGAGGCAGAGCCCAGGTCAGAAATGTCAATCAGCATTCATAAAAGAGATTGCTTCTAGAATTTCTCTTGCACAACAGTTGTTTCTCCCTCTTGTGATTTGGGTATATGTGGCAGGTTGGGAGCAAGTCTAACATGTTCTACTGTATCACTACTACAAAGAATACAAACCAGAAAAAAACACTTTTGCCAGTACTTTTCCCAGAATGTAAGCCTACTTCATATAATGCTAATCCAACTACATACAAAAACCTCTGAAACTCCAAAAGCCTTTTTTTGGTGGAGTCACTATTTTGAATTCTAATATTGACACTGAGAGTGCCTCTTACTATCACAGCTTGGGCTAGTAATAACCCACTCAGCAGACATGAAAAATTTTAATTAATTTCAAAAGGTTTAATGAAAATTATATTTATCTAATAAAAGGCTATAGGACACCTTATAATTTAAATGAGTTTTCTTTGTTTTGTGATTATATTATGTGAACTCAGTATACATTGATGCACATCTTTCTGACTAAACTCCCTGAAGGCTAAGACTATAGTTTTGTCATTTCCACATTCTCAGTGCGTGACATGTTCACACGATCAGTAAATTAAACTGGTTTTCATTTGTACTATTAATATTGATCAGGACCTCTGATTGGCAGTTTGATTTTAAAAATATGACTACAAATTAATTATTACTGTATAATGACAATCTGTCTGAGAGACAGAGTCCACAGAAGAGGAGGATTAATTTTTTTCCAGCTTGGGAATCATGCAATTATACTAATTATTGCATCTCTACAACTTTAGAGTTCTCCAATGCAAGATATTACTGTTTAATGCCACAAAAATGTCAAATGGATTTAAGAGTAAAACTATAACTGGTTTCTTAAATATGTGGTATTGTTTTCTTGTCAATTCATTTTTAATGTAGTTATGAGGATTTCTGGAGAAATTGTGATGTAATGATGTAATATGAAAATCATATACAATCCTGAGCAGAACTAATTGCACCCAGAAATTCATCACCAAGAATAAAACCTGTTTTCTACCATGACCAATATGCTGCTAGACATTTTAATTGCTATCAAAGAGCCAGGGATAGGGAACAGTGAATGCATATGGCAGCCCAGGCAATACAGCAACAATAAGAGAATATGCTAGAGTCAATTTCATGAATAAATTCAGGAAGAAAACTGTAATATATAGTAGAAAATCTACTCCATTTCATGGGAGACAATCTTATAAATAGTAACCTAGGCTTTTCCAATAGCTAGATAGTATGATTCATGCTATCTATCTACATGTATATTATATATACATATATATACACATATATATAACACACACATACATACATAATATAGCATTCTTGACATTTTTTTCTTTTTCCTGATCTAAACTTCCAGTTACATCAAAGTTAAGAAAGTAGAATCCATGTTAAAAAAAAATCAGTATTAATGTGCTGATCTCAGCTGCCAGGCATTTAAAAATGTCAAAAAGCAGCAATCAAATGGATAGAACATCTTGATCGTTTTGGAAGTAGTCATCTTCACAAATTCTCTAAAAATAGAACACAGCAATTGACATATGGAAGCAGGTGAACAAAAGTTTATTAAAGGCCTGAAATCAAAGTTGACCATGTTTTGATCTGTTAGCAGAATGTCCTCCCTTCACCTGGATTTGTAAAAATAACATACTGTTTGTGAAATAGAGAACAAAATGGACAAGGGACGTACATAAGGAAGAGAATGAAGGTCCCTATCCCCCAAACCATCACTAATCTCTACCCTCTCCTACCTTCTGTTAGTGAATTCCTTCTAGAGTTTCCTCTAGGCTCAGAATTTTTGACATTTAGACTTCATCAGATAACTATTTTTTCTCTCTCTAGATGTCAGATTTAAAATCTGATAAATTGAGGAGTAATAAATATGATTATTACTAGACTTTGCATGTAAAAATTTAGAGGAAAATGACACATATGAATTTTTAAATGTCTCTGACTTTGTAAAAGGATAGAATGTAAACATAACAGCATTTATTCTTCTTTAAAATTGTCTTACTAGTATTTTTAGGGAAAAAATTCATCTTTGAGATGATAATGTTAAGACATGGACTGGTAAAGCATGGACCATTCAGCTCACATCTTTATCTCTTTATTCTAGGAACTCAGAACTGACTCCATGGCCAAGAAAGAAAAAAGAGCCTTCATAGACATTCAACATTCACAGAATTAATTATTAGAAAGGTAGAAAATTAGGTCAGACCAGTATGAAGCATTTTAAAGGCCTAATAGAAGATAGTGCTATACAAAATTTATTCTTATGTTGGCTAAAATAAAACATTCACAACCTGTAAGCAAGTGGATTCACTTAAGTTTGCTACCTCATGCTTAACATGGGCACAGAGACTATATTTTTTCTTATAAACCAGAGCAAACCTGATTTAGGAATTTTGTGCAGTGTGTCAGTGTACACTGACACACTGCACATAGGACAGTCAGTGTAGCAAGTGCCATTTGGGTGCTTAAGGCATTTGAGTGACTTGTGAAACTGCACAGAGAAACTGAGACAATTCCTGAAAGTGTGGGATATATGATATCTGTAACTATGGAAATTATAAAATTATAATGCAAGGAGAAGCAAAAGGAAAAAAAAGAAAACTCAGAAGTCTAACAAACTGCCTATGAAAATGATACTAGTTTAAACAGAAAGCCTTGGAACACCAAGATTAAAGTAGAAAGTCCTCTAATGTACTATAGATATGTTACCTGTGAAACCTGCTATTAACCAACTACTGAAATATCACATGTGCCACAAGTGGGCAGAGGGATTTTCATCTGGGAACACTAACATATTTTTATAGATGAAGCATTTGTCTAACTAATCCACTAAAGCAAGGCTGTGTATCACCTTAGGGAAGAAAAGAAAATGACAGAAAAAAAGAAAAGCTAATAACAGAACATGTAAATGAGCTAAAATGAGGCTTAAAATGGAATTTACACGTTCCCAAACAAAATGTACCTTTTCTCCCTACTCTTTCTCCCTGCCAAAAATAAGCCAATAAAAAAATAAATTCTTTAAGAAAGGTGTCCTAACAGGCTTATTTGTGTATGAGCAGCCTGAGAGCTATTGGCCATTAATGTCATTTCAGTCATTCTGCCAATATATGCTTTCTCTTCTTCACACAGATTGGAAGGGTTTTCTAATATCAGTCGCCGGTTAGTCTGCTCATTCAGGCATTCTCCTTTCATAGTGAATTTTTCTTTACTACAAGGTCACTTTCACCTTACATCTCTGCCTTCTATATGGATGTGAAATATCCAGGTGTTCTGGATTATTAAAACACACACACAGCTTACCCTGCTTGAGAAAATTTATACTCATTTTTCATGGGGTTTTACATTTCGTAATAAGCTACTTGTGTGATGAACCATTTTCATTTTTAATTATGATGTCCTCTGAATTCCTTTTTTTGCTCCTACAGACAAAAAATTGATCAAGAAATATTGTTATAAGCTCAGAAATAATTAAAATGCAATTCTTGTAGGGATGTTATCGAATCAAGAGAATCTGGAATTAGTTGCTTGGTGTTATCATAATTAAAGCCAATCTCTCACTCTAAATGTAAAATATGTCTAATAAGCCTTGATACATAAAGTTAAAATAGTGCTTTTTTGATAAAGATATTAGATATGGATATCTAGTATCAACTTCACAGGGTATCTATTATCAAGGGTGATTATGATAAGTGCTGTCTTGGAAGGGAGCAAATCTTGGGAAGTAATTGGATTTACTAAATCCAGACTCACTTTGGCTTTGGTTCTGGCACCTGCAACAAAAAAAGGACAGCTGTTCTGGACACCCACCAAGTAAATACCATTAAGCTCATTAACACAAACCTTTGGCTATGATCAAGAGAAATATCAGTTTAATCCATTATATGTCTTCTATCCAGGGACTCACTCAGTCTTGCCCTTCTACTTAGAGAGGTTATAGGGTAGGATCTGGCAAGCCAACAAAATTCTTTTTGTCTTTATCAGGTATGAGTTTTATTTATGATCCAATGAAATAGCATCATAATTATAATGATAAGAATAACCTGAATGGATAAACACCTCAATACTAAGGAGCTCAGAGGACTCTGCTGATATTTATCTAATTAATCCATACCACATGCTTTGTGAGTAGGCCTGTGGCATTATGCTTGGTTTACAAATGAGAAAAATGGAGCAAAATTGACTAGCCTGGGATCACTAAGTAAGCTACTTTGCAGAAAATAACATAGCCAAGACTTCTTATCTCTCAGTGTAACCCTGTGATTAAAACAGCAATTGTTAAAATTTTAAGATTTCTGGTAAGAACTATAGAGTCTGCAACTGTGAATTATTACTACTTGGTAATTGCAAGAGATTTCTCAGGGAGCATTAATCAAGGAGAGTCAACTAATAGACAAGATAATTGGGAATGTAGATGTATTACATCCTCAAATGATCTATAAATCCCTTTTTATCCACCTACGTTGACCATTGTTTTTGGATCGAATGCCAACTGAATTCAAAGGGAGAAATGGGGCAATAGCTTAGGAAAGCTTTTAAGCATTATTCCAAAAGAACTGAGAGATGAAAAATAAACCTATACATTCTGTGACCTGTTTCGTGCTTATTGTCTAAGCCTCCAGATTTTACCCCTTTAAAACCACATGGAGTAAAACAATGATTTTGCCCACATTACTAAAATATTATAAATAAAACAACCTGGCAGATACTATCTGTGTCTAAAATTTTTTGAAGTCTCAACTTAAAGAAAAATGACCATACAGATTGAGCTCTGAAAATCAGGCACATAAAATATCAAGGCCTCCACTCTGTGAATCAACCTTTCCTCATCCTTACAGGGTCAATGGAATGTTTAGTAACAGTCATTGGAGCTAATCAAACTGAACGTTCACCATGATACAGCCTTTCAAGTAAGTGAAATTTGACTACTTACAAACTATAATAAACTTGTGCATATTTTTCTGGAGCCATTTGTTTTTTGTTTTTTGGGTTGTTTTTTTTTTTTTTGCAGCAATGAGGATATCTCAGTTTTTACCTCCTTACAGCCAGCAGATCTCTCTAATGCTACCATAAAATGAGCAGAGAGCAGAATTGGGTTGAAGTTCAGAGAGACGGTTTTGTTCATAGTCCAAAAGCCAAGTGAGCCGCAATTTAACTGTGTTAGGGATCTCTGTTGATGAATAAGTGACAGTGAAGAAGAAATGAAATGAACAAAAAGACATATGTCTGTAACATAAAATGTAGTATCTAGCATAGAGCCAAAAGCTGATTCATCTTATAGAAGAGTATTTTTAGTTTTGGTACTCAGAATCTCTGAAATTCCTGCATTGCCCATTCTGCATACATTTAAATCATAGAATATAACTCTTAATGAGATAATTATTAATTAAATGTTGATCACTTTTGCATGCCAAATTCAAGCAAATATATATCACTTTTCATATTGTAGGCACTGCATTAGGCACTTTCACATTCCTGAGTTATTTAATCCTCACAACAAACCTATTCTTCCCATAGGTAAATAGGTAAATATTCAACAAATTTTCGTAGAATAAATGAATGAGAGAGATATTATCCCATTTTGAAGACAGAGTTCATAAAAATAAAGTGACTTTCCTGATGTCATACTGCTACTAAATAACCAGGCCAGTATTCAAGTCATGTCTTTTACAAGGAGTGCAGAAGCTAATGAGTGTGTAATTGCAGAATCCCCATTATGCAACTGTCTCCCCAAAAAGGCAACTAGATTTTTTTGTAAATGTCTTTTTTTAGATACAGAAAAGCAATTTATTTGATTATAAAAGCTTACACAGTTAGTCATGGAGAATAACAGGCCTGCAGGTGAAACAGGTCACCCAGAACAGATGGTATCAAGCTAGTGGTCAAGGACTAACTCCTAAAAAAAAAGGCAACTCTTATACAAGATTAATTTAATTTTAAAACCAAATACAAGCTATCAGTTCACTCTTCTCAACTTGACAGTCTACTTGTGGTATAACTATCAGGCAAAAAGCATACATCTTTACAATTTGGTGGCTGCAAGTTTTTTAAAAAACTATTTCACAAAAAAGGAAAGAAATAATATGAAAACCACTCAAAAAATATATTAACAAGCAAAAATATATGAGGAAAGAGAAACATGTAGTTTTGACTTAACTCAAGAAACTGAGAGGAGAATGGCCTACAGAGGAAAATGTACATCCTGGAAAGTCAAGTGTGAAGATTTTAGAGTAGCAATTTGTATGACTTGAATCTCCCCTAATTCCTGAATGAAAATGACATCTTGCAGTACTTGTACTTCATGGCTCAGACACCTATCCCAGTTGGCTCTATTCCTTACTTACTTCTTGACTTTATTTAAATGAGTCTGAAAAACTTAGGGATATAGTATTAGAAAAAAATAATATAACCACACACAATAGTACCTTTTCAGTGTCTATGTTAGATCTTTGTTACTAGAAAATTCCTGAAGAAAATTTAAATATCAGTCTGTGGTTTTGCTGAATCAAATCCCCCAGTTTAGAAAACACCCTCAGTTTAGGCTAATGTTATTGTAGATGGTACCTATTACAAAGGGAAAGCTGAGCAAAGTCTGGGTCTCAAAACCAGTGTTAAATCAATATCAAGGTTGAAAGGAATAAAGGGGAGTCTAAAATCACAAGAAGTGCAGATGTATTTAAGATCCCTATCCTTCCAGATCCACACTTCCTTCAGGGTCTTCATTATTATAAAGGTTCTCTGACATTTGCCACACTTGCATGGTACTGTCTTCTGACACAGAACAGATCCCCCAAGGTTTATTAGGATTCCAGGAGAAATCAGATATCTTCACAGTGCGACCTCCATGAATAAACAATTCTAGTGGCCCATCTTCTGCATCTTCCAGGGATTGTTTCTCTCCAATTTTACTTAAATCCAAGACATTCAGTCTGCGATCAGTACCACTGGAAGCCAAAATAGATCATTGTGAGCTGACCATTAAACCTGGAATATTTCATCCTTATGTGGTTCAAAGGAATGCAATTTAAGTTTCAGATTTCTCAGATCCCACAAGACAACAGTCTTATCAGCTGATCGGGTGGCAAGAATAAACTCACTGTAAGTTTTGAAAGAAAGGCAGTTCACTGTAGCAGTATAAGCATCGACTGAGTGGCTTGGTTTGGAAATTGTTTGAACAAGTATCCTAGATCATAAATTTCTGATCATCAGCAGATGACCCAAACAGAGACTCATGAAGCAGAAGGCAGGAAACATCTTCTACTGCTGTATGTCCTATAAAGATGATCTTCACACCCACAATTTTCCCTTCCTTTGGAACAGCACTGATGTCCCGTAGGCAGATGGTATGATCCTCTGAAGCACTAAGAAAGTGCCCACTGAGATTTGGGTTTCAAGAAAGCCTATAGCTTTCCTTCTGATGCACATGGAGACATGAATCTGGGCTGCATTCCCCACAAGGATCTGGTTTAGAAGGCTGTTTTGTGTAGTCAAAAACAAGAACATCACTGGATGGAGTCTTTGTTGCAATGATGCAAGGGTTCTGAGGCATATAACCTGCCCTGCTTACTTCTCCTTCATGGTTGATCTTGATTTCTATTTCAATTTTTCCATTAGCAGAGGCAAAACCTCCAAATTCTTTCTCACTGTTGTAATGTGAAGCATCAAACTGAGCATCATCATCAGGGAGCTGCACACTGGCTCTTACAAGGTGGTTTTGTTCATCTGATGTATGTGTCCCCAGGACAAGTTGATGAATGCTAAAATCTTTCTCTTCTGGTCTGGTTACATCTGGAAGCCCTTGTGCAGTTAAGCTGGGCCATTCCAGAGTACAGGTGATCACCAAATCATAAAGAAAAGGGGTGTTCTTTTTCCATATTTTATACTCTTCATTAATCACACATTCTTCTACTGTATCATCAAAGGTTGCTTCCTTGTCAGCCATGGCAGGCAGGCAAGTCAGGGGTATCCCAAGGTCTACCATTGTGGAAGGGGCAGGGAGTCTTTAAGTGCTCATTCTCTGCATGTGGTCTGTATTCTGTAAATGCCTTTATTTAACTTAATTCTGAGACTCATCAGGATGCTATATGATATGTCATTTCAAGCTTCTAACAATTATAAATGGGAGATAATGATATGCAATTTCATATACTTTTAGACATAACAGTCGCCAAAAAGGGAATTCAATTAATCACTTAATTCCTGTCTCCTTTGTTCTTTTTAAAACAACTTTTTTCTTCAAATTTGTGTGATCAGGAGACAGAAGATGATAATATTTGTTCCCAGACTTTCCACGGCCATTACAATACCACTGAAGCTCCTCATGCCTCCTTCTGTCCGTCTAACTGTCCAGAAAATGTAACTGCTTCCTACAAAGTCACTACAATCAATGAATAGAAAAGAGCAATTGATGAAGGAAGGTAAAAGAAGACTTAAGAAAGTAGATGAACAATACTGGTGTTTTGTTTTAAACCATAATCATAAGATAACTCTTTCACAAATGGTTTTTGAAAAACCAAAGGAAAAATGTTTGAATGGTAGACTTTGAGAGTTCTCTATCTAAACTCAAGACAGTTCAAGATTTGGTGTGCATTCTTGTTTTATCATTACACCATATACAAACAATTTCAGGGGTAAACTTCAAAACATTTTTCATGTAATTAATGAAAGACTTGGAACATATATAAATTTCATAATTACAGTAAACTCAGAAAGATAGTTTAATATGGGTTTTAATTAGAAATATAAACTTCTGTGACATATAGAGCTACAATATAGAACCACCAAGCATTGTCATTATAATTCACACAGAAATATTTACAATTGAACAATTCTTGTGTTCAATTAGTTGTACACTGCACTGTCTTGGCATTTATAGCAAAATCCAGTGCTCACATGATGGAGTCTTATATGGTGCTAAAACTCTCTAGGAACTAAACGTGCAGCCATGGATCATAGTGAGTTCTCCAGCATGAGATCATGTACACAAGTGAATCCCCTAGGTATAAGAGACTCCTAGATTTTAATAAACTTCTGAATAATGAAAATGGACCCAACAGTAATATTAGAACTAAATTATATAAGCTTTTAAAATATCACATTAATGTAGATTATCATGTGAATTTTTAAAACATTATTTAAACAGAATCCTTATGAGATACCATAGACTAGGTGATTTAAACAACTGAAATTTATTTTTCTCATAGTTTGGAGGCCAGACATCCAATTAGAGTGGCAACATGGTCCGTTTCTGGTGACAGCTCTTTTCCTGGCTTGCAGATTGCCACCTGCTCACTGTATTTTAATATGGTGAGGAGAGAGCGAAAGAGAAAGCTTGCTGGTAACTCTTACAAGGGCACTAATCTCATCATAAGGACCCACCCTTGTGACCTCATCTAAATCTAATTGTCTTCCAAAGACCATACTCCAAATACAATCACATTTAATATTAGAATTTCAACATATAAATTTGGATGAGGACACATTACATAGCAGAGACCTGAATAATGCCAAAGAGTGAAGTGACAATCAGGTGGAAGAAATATTCCAGGTAGAGGGTATAGTAAATGCAAATGCTATGAAGCAAGAACCAGCTTGGAGTGTCTGAGGAAAAGGCCAGTAGAGGTTAGGCATAGTGAGGAAGTGAGAGAGTGGTGCAAATGAGTTTGGAAAGACAGACAGGAGCCAGGGCTTATAAGATATTACAAGAGCAATGAAAAATTTATAGATAAATCTGAATATAATATAAAGACATAGAAAGGTTTTAAGGGAGAGAGTTATTTGATCTAATTCATGTTTAAAAGAAAATCAGTCCATCTGCTATGGGGAGAATTGACTGAAGGGACAAAGGTGAAAACATCCTAGATTGGAGGCTCTTGGAAAAGATTAAATTAAAAAAAAGTCTTAGTTTAATAGTGGTGAAAATAGTAAGAGGTGGTGGGATTCAGTACATATTTGGAAGGCAGAACCAGCAGGACTTGCCAATAGATTAGATGTCTAAACTAAAGAGGAAAAATAAAGAGAAATGAAGACTTACTCCTAAGTTTTGGCCTTACCCCTAAGAAACTACATTAATGGGGATATTACTTACAGAGATGGATTAGACAGGGAGAGGAGAAGTGATGAGGAGGGAATTAAGGGTTCAACTTAGCCTTGGCTGGTGTAGCTCAGTGGATTGAGCGCGGGCTGGGAACCAAAGTGTCCCAGGTTCGATTTCCAGCCAGGGTACATTCCTGGGTTGCAGGCCAGAACCCCCAGCAACCGCACATTGATGTTTCTCTCTCTCTCTCTCTCTCTCTCTCTCTCTCTCCCTCCCTCCCCTCTCTAAAAATAAATAAAATCTTTAAAAAAAAAGAGTTCAATTTAACATATAAACTTTGAGACGCTAATTAGATATCCAAGGCTGGATGTTGGGAAGGCCAAAGGGGGAGTAGAGGATGAACATCTAATTTGGAAGTCATCAAAAGAAAGGTGGTATTTAAAGCTATAAAACTGAATGGGATCACCTGGGAGAGAGTCTACAAAAAGAAGAGACCAATACCTGAAGTCTGGCACTGCACATTTAGGGAGAAAAGTCAACAAAGAGTTTGAAGGAATGCTGGTAGAGCTATCAAAAGAAAACACAGAGAGTGTGGTTCCATAAGTGTGGTTCCATGTATTTAATAGAAGAAAGTATTGGGCTGTGTCATATTCTGCCGAGAGCTTAATAGGAAAAGAACAGAGAATGAATCATTGGCCTTGACAAGATGGAGGCCCATAACTGCATCCATTTTTACAGGAGTTTTAATGAAGACAAAAGGCTAATTTTAATGGTGTGAAAAGAGAATTGGAAATTAGGAAGTGAAGAAAGCAAGTAGAGACTATTCTTTCAAGGACTTCTGCTTTAAAGGAGATTAGAGAAGTATGGCAGCAGCTGAAGAAGGATAATGGGTCAGGGGAGAATGTCCTTAATGGGAGGTAATACCAAGTGTGCTTATAAGAAGTATTCCAGAGAGAAGAAATTCATTAAAGCAGGAGAAGCAGATAATAACTACCAGAGAAAAGAAGTTGAGTAAGCAACAGTGAGAAATCCTGTGCCTAAGGAGGGAGGTTGCCACATTCCATAACAGAGAGAATTCATTGAAGCCAATATGAGAAAAGTCAAGTAATGGGTTCATATTAGGTATGTTTTGGAAATTTGTTAGAGGAGATACAAGGTAGTTCTCTTCTGAGTAAAAGAAGAGGGGGTGAAATTAGAAGTTTGAAGAAAGAGTGAGTGTGAGGTAATTACCACAGTGAATAAAAAAGTTAATTTTATGATATAATAAAAGTGCATTTCCCTTAGAGCTTAATTCCCATTTGTAATATTGTTTGTATGGATAATTATTTCAAATAATGCCATTCATAATAAAGTCCACATTTTTAGGAGATGTAACCCTGGCATTATTTAAATAGGTGGAATATTCCCTTCTCACAAAACTAATAATACTACACTAATGAAATTTTGTTAACAAAGCCCACCAGGTTGCTCATTACCTCTTACTAAGAAAGATATAACTAATATGCTCTTTTTTATTAAGGAACTAAAACTAAAACCTATTAAACCATGTTTAGTTTCTATTTTGGATAAAGAAATTTTTGATTTTTCAAAAGAGGCAATTACTTCACAGAAAATAAGCTAGCAGTAAAAGATCTCAAAAAGGTAAAAAACAGCTTTTTACTATGTCCTCATATGGCAGAGAGAGAGAGAGAGAGCCATGTTATGTCCCTTGTCACTGTATTTTCTAGAAAACACATTTAACATGAATGTTAGGGAACAAATACCCTGGCAGGTTTCTCTAAAAAGTTTAATAAAAGATTCAGATATACATGTGAAGAGCTCAATTTATGTTTAGGAAGTTATTATTTTCACTATAATAATAATACTTTATTAATAAATACAAAACAAAATAAATTGAATATAGAATATTTCCTAAATAAATGTAAATGTTCTATGAAGAATATTATGTTATAATTTCATCTATTTAGAACCTTTTATCTATAGCTCTAGTTTATTTGAATCATTTTGTGTGTGTCATGTGTATATATTAGTCTTTTATCCTCTTTCTACAATCACCTTAGAATTATTTGAGCTGGAAAATGTCTAGTCAACTCTAGATTATATGCACACTCAGAATGTGCAAAATCTAAGATAATCCACACATTCAATTAGAACTCAAAATCAAAAGAATGTTACTGCACTCAGGTTTCCTGGGTAGTGAACTCTGAGATAAGGTTTAGCCTGAAGGAAACTTGCAAAGGAGTGCTCTAGTGCAGTAGATTCTCAAAAAAGAGAAGCTCTGAAGCTAGGTCAGTCATTAAGCATAAATTTCTCCCAGGAAAGGGATATAATTTGAGCAAGGCCGCAGCTGGGAGTGCTGCTGCGAGGGAATGGTACTCGGCCTTCATTGCCAGCACAGCAGCACTCCCAACAGCTGAAGGAAAAGTCCTCCAGTCCTGAAGGGGGTGCAGATGCAGCACATGGTCCATTATAAAACCAGAGATAATCCTAATCCCATTGTAAAACTGAGAATGTATAGTTATAAAGGACAGTTTCAAGGATTGCCTTTGAAAACCCACACATTAGTTTTCCCTACTGCTACAATATGTTCAGCGGTAATGGATGTGAGCAGAGGATTTCTTCAGCCTGAATATGTACTGACCTCAATGAGCCCAGAGAGGTTCTGAGAATTCTAAAGTGTACAATATTCCCTAAATTACATAAAAGAACTTGGGTGGACGTGAAAGGTGCCATCTTTATCTTTGAGGACAAGTATTTAAAGATCACTGCAGAAACGTGATGAATGGGGAGAGATATTTGCAAATGATACATCCAACAAAGTGTTAATATCCAAAATATGTAAAGAACTCATACATCTTAACTGCATGAAAATGTAATTTAAAAATGGGTTAGAAACCTGAATAGACATTTCTCCAAAGAAGACATACAGATGGCCAATGGACAAATGAAAAGATGCTCAATATCACTAATTATCAGAGAAATGCAAATTAAAACCACAATGAAATATCACCTCACACTTGTCAGAATGGCTATTATTGATAAATCAACAAATAACAAGTGTTGGTGAGGATGTGAAGAAAGGGAACCCTCACGCACTGTTGAGACTGCAAATGGATGTTGCCTCTATACAAAACAGCACAAAGATTCCTCAAAAAATTAAAAACAGACTTGTCATATGATCCAGCAATTTCACTCTCATATTTAACCAAAGAAAACAAAAATACTGATTTGAAAAGATGTATGCAATGTTATATATATTAATTGCACCATTACTAGTAATAGCTGAGATATGAACATGATCTTGATGTCCATCAACAGATGAATGAATAAAAAAGTTGTTTCATATATATATGATATACATCATATGATATACATATAACATATGTATAATATATGTATTTAAGCAATTAAAAAAGAATGAAATGTTACCGTTTGTGAGAAAGAACATGGATGGACCTGAAGAGTATTATGCTAAGTGAAGTAAGTCAGTAAAAGACAAACACCTTATGCTCTCACTTATATGTAGAATCTAAAATAAATAAATCAATGAAAAAAACAAAATCAACAAACCTGTTGATATTGAGAATAAGCTGATGGTTGCCATGTGAGAATGAATGAATGAATGAATGAATGTCTATCCAGGGCATTAACTATAAGTTTGAGGATGACCAGGCCAATACACCTTCTGAGATCAAAAAAAGTCAATAACCTGGTGCTTCCCTTCCTCCCTGGAAGATAACATTAAGAATCACCAGGGTAGACTTCTAGTCATGATGGAGGTGTGGGTAGACATGCTTCACCTCCTTGCACAACCACAGAGAGAATTAGAACTATATCTCCAGACAAAATAACAACCAGAACTGTCAGAAAATTGAGCTGCATGGAAATCTGACAACCAAGGATTTAAAGAAGCCACATTCACCCAGACAGGTAGGAGGGGTAAAGTTGCAGAAACAGGAGAAAAGGCAAGGAGACACGGCATGATGCAGAGAGGTAGTGTAAGTGGCTGAACAGGTGTTCCTACACTCACATGTGGTACATAAAAATCAGGAGGGACATGTTGTAGCAGATGATCCCAGCCCCAGGCCAGACTGCACAACCCAGGGTTCCATCACTGGGAAGATAAATCCCCATAACTTCTGGCTCTAAAAAACAGTAGGGTTGGAGCAGCAGAATAAACTGCTGGATTTTCAGAAAAGTCCATTTAAAGGGCTCACATGGACTTAGAATGTATGTCAACCCACCTACCCTGGGATTCACCACCGGGGCAATAGCTGGAAGGACACCAGTTGCATATAAGAAGTGGACGAAGTAAATAGAAATGGGGTGACTGCTGGGCAAACCTCCACAAACCAGGTAGCAGCATTGTCCTCTCTCTAAGCCTTCACACAGACACAAAGCAGTGAGTGGGTTGCTCCACCCTGGTGATTACCTAAGGCTCAGCTGCACACAATTTACAGGTGCCATTCCTAAGACAGGGAGTCAAAGAAGCTCTACCTAATACATAAAAACAAACACGGGGATGCTGCCAAATTGAGGAGACAAAGAAATATGACCCAAATGCAAGAATAGAACAAACCCCCAGAAAAAGAACTAGGTGAAATAGGGATAAGCAATCTATCAGATGTAGAGTTCAAAACACTGGTGATCATGATGCTCAAAGAACTCATTTAGTACAGAAAAAACATAAGGGAAGAAATGAAGGTTACACTAAGTGAATTAAAGAAAAAACTACAGGAAGCCAACAATGGAGAGGATGAAGCCAAAAATCAAATCAATGATTTGAAACACAAGGAACAAAAAAGCATTAAATCACAACAAGAGGAAGAAAAAAAAATAAAAAAATGAGGATAGGCTTAGGAACCTCTTTAAATGTACCAGCATCTGAATCATAGGGATGCCAGAAGGAGAAGAACAAGAGCAAGAAACTGAAAACTTACTTGAAAAAATAATGAAAAAAAAACTCCCCTAATTTGGTGAAGTAAATAGACATACAAGTCCAGGAAACACAGAGTCCCAAACAAGATGGATCCAAAGAGGACCACACTAAGACACATCATAATTAAAATGCCAAATGTTAAAGATAAGGAGAGAATCTTAAAAGCAGCAAGAGAAGAGCAGAGTGTTACCTACAAAGAAGTTCCCATAAAACTATCGGCTGATTTCTGATAAGAAACTTTGCAAGCAAGAATGGACTGGCAAGAAGTATTCAAAGTGATGAAAAGCAAGGACTTACAACCTAGATGACTTCATCCAGCAAAGCTATCATTTAGAAGGCCAGATCAAGTACATCCAAGACAAGGTAAAGCTTTAGCTCACCTTACCATGTAAGGGAGTTCATCATCACTAAGTCATTTTTACATGAAATGTTAAAGGGAATGATTTAAGAAAAGGAAGATCAAAACTATGAACCTTAAAAGGGCAACAAATTCATAACTATCAGCAACTGAATCTAAAAATACAAAAGCGAACAACCAGAACAGGAACAGAATCATAGATATGGAGATCATTTGGAGGGCTATCAGCTGAGAGGTGGAAGGGGGAAATAGGGGAAAGGTACAGTGAGTGATTAAGAAGCATAACTGGTAGGTATAAAATAGACAGGAGGATGCTAAAAACAGTATGGAAATGGAGAAGCCAAAGAATTTATATGGACATAAACTAAGGGGGTGGGTTGCTGGAGGGAAGGGGGATACCAGGCACAGAGGGGCAAAGGGGGAAAAATTGGGACAACCGTAATAGCATAATCAATAAAAAAATAATTAAAAAATAAAATAAAATGCGTAGATTCAAAAAATAAAAGAGAATTACCAAGGTAGCCCTCCTGTATTGAGGCTCTAGAGAATGTGGGCCCAATACAAATACTGATGGTGACAGCAGTAATGCCATCACTATTACTGGTAGAGATAGCAAAACCACTTATCAAGTAATGCATACCTTCTTTGTGTCAGATAATGTGTTAGGGGCCCTAATTTAATTAGAAAAATACAACAATTTTCAAGCCTCTTGCTAAAAAAGAGCACAGCCTAGATTTGGATACCTGTCTAGATCCAAAGTATTCTTTTTGCTGGAAATTAGGAGTAGGAATTGACAACCAGTTGTTGCCTGTTGACTTAAAATAATCAGGCTGAGAAGATCCTGGAGCAGCTGCCATTTGGAAACTTCACTGAGCAGCCTCACATAAGGGGACAGATCCTGGGCTTTGAACCAAGATAAATGCCAGCTGGTCAATAGCTAACTTAGATAATTAGAGGGTTAAAAACAAATGTGTGTAGAGCTCCTTGAATGGAGCTTGAACACAGGCTAGCACTTGGACAGAATTCAGTAAGTGGTGTAACATGCGGCACATGGCAGGGAAGAGAGAAAACCATCCAGAGTGGGAATAGAGGGACAAAAGTATTTTTACTGACTCATACCTCAAGATCGGAATGTATCATTTCAGACAAGAGACAGATACATTTCAAGCCAGAATGATGGTCAAAAGGTAAGGTTTTGGCCCCAGAGTAGGAAGTTCTAATCATTCTGGTTACATTAGGAGGACCCTAGAAATTTGGGTTTAGTGAAAGGATAGAGAAAGCTTGAAAGACTTAAAGAAGTGAAGGGACCAATGGCCCACTTTGCATATTGATAATATTGCCCAGGGATAGGCCAAGTCAAATAATCCCTTTCAATAGCCACAGTCAGTAGATCAAAGAGTGCATGAGTCACCCAGAAACATCTCATCATTTTTAAGCTCTACCTCTCAAAGATACACTGACATGCAATGGACACAACTCTAGATGGAAAATGAAGACACCTGGATTCTATCCTAGTGACTAGAATCTCACTAGTAGTGTGACTTTGGGCAACCAGCTTAGTCATTTGATCCTATCTTTTTCTGTAAAAATCAAGAGAACTACACCTGCTTGCCTTTCTCACAAGTTATGAATGAGGATTTTGTTAAATAATGAATTCAGGGAATGAATTATAGGAAAACTATAAATCCCTGTACCAGTATGTCATTCTAACAGTTATATTGCTTTAAAAAATCTATTTTCTTTGATACTGTCACTCATAAGCTATACATTCAAGGACTGCCCATTGTCTAGAGAAGAAAAGCAGCTTGAACAGCCCAAGTATTTCTTTGTTTGGCTCTCACTATTCACTTCTGAATTCTCCACGCTAGCAAACAAATCTTATATTGTTCTCACCTAGTGCTTTTACTCAACCTATACTCTGACTCTGGAAAAAGAAAAATTAAGATGCAACTCAGGTTCACCTGTCTTCTCAGACGAACCCAGTCCACAATGATCTCTTCACATGTGAACTCCAACACCCCTTATGGTTGATATTATTAATCTAGTAATTAACAGTACTCTAGCATTTTACTAATGCTGTTTTATACTTTTATCTCATACATAATTAAAATATCCCTCTACTTATGTTTCATCTCTACCTTTCAAGGGACGATAACCAGGACTAGATCTTCCACAAATTTGCATTTCTCCCATCACTGAGTAGTAGAAGCTCTCTTAAACAACTAAATCTATCTCACTGCTACTACTGTGATCACTACATGGTTGTCAATCTGTCTTGAATTGTAAGGACTCCCAGCTTCACAGTCACTACCCACTCCAGCTGAACTTGTCCTACCCAATGCAAAAAAAAAAAAAAAAAAAAAAAAAAACCCACCCATGATAATGTTCTGATGGGGTTATTCAAGACTCACTTTTTCCAAGCAATTTGAAGTCTTGCTCAATTGGCTTTCCTCAGAATAACAGGGAGAGTACTGGGATATTTCTTGAAGGTGAAGAATTGTTTCACAGGATACTGATTATTTGAAATGTAAATATATACTCACTGTGCATTAATTTCTGTACCTTATTAAGCTCTCAAACTGCCTTCAGAAAATAATAGTGACAGTGCAATCCAACCAGATTTCCTGATGCGGCTTCAGAGACACCTTAGCATCTAGAAATAGAATATGATTCTGTCATCCATTTTGTAAATCTAAGTATTTTTCTATGACTCTTAAAAGGTAAGAATAAGACTGATAAATGAGGCTGGCTATATAGTTCATCATGTCATTGGAGGTGCTGATTCACCAGGTTAATTTCCTGAGTAAATAATATAATGGTGCTGGAAACTCTATGTGAGTTCTTTGAATTATTGAACAACAATAAACAAACTCAAAGAAACTCCTCTTAACTTTCTTCCCAACTACAAATACATATACACATGCATACATTTGCCTGTATATTTTGCATATACGTGTACCTTTGCTTCTATGGGTGCACTTTGCAGTAAGGCAAAAATGGTTCTATGGAATAAATGAACTGTATCATTTAAAATCAGGTTACATGTCACTTTACATAGTGATGCTAGGTGATAACAGATTGTTGTTGGTGCTAACTCTATCCAGAACTGTAAAAAAGAAGAAAGGAGCAGCTCTTAACTCTTTTGAGTGAATTGAAATCAATTTTCTTCCTGAAATCTGGAGTATACCTACCGAGATACCTGGTCTGTGACCCTTTCCAAAATGTCCCTGTGCTTAACTGCTTGTCAATTAAAACATAAGTCAAATATATAGTTTAGGTACATTCCCTCAGAAGCAGTATTTACATTTTGACAAGAAATTCTTGAAGCCCGAAAAGATTCATGACGCTTGGGAATGAATATGTAACAGTATAAATTTCCCAGACAGGTGCTGGGGAGAAAATAAGGAAATATTTATCTCTTCAAATGTCATTTTATGGGCCATCTACTCACAGTGCCAGTCTGGTTCATAAGATTACCACTTAGTTGGAAATGTATGTGTAAGTTTTACCCTCCAATCAGTTTTTACTCCCACTTTCTTTCTTCCTTCAATAAATACCGGGAAGAATGAATGCCAAGCATTTATTACCTATACCAGGCCCCTGTAAGTACATGTCTTTTAGATGTGGGTTAAAGTGGTGTGTAAAAGAATAAGAAATAGTTGGAGTCAACTAACTTTAAGCCCTTTAAAAATAATGGCAGAAACAGAAAAATAGATGTCCAAACCTCTTCTGAGAGTTTCCCAAATATCAGTGACCTAAAGCTGGAATCTTTGAGCTGTCTTTGAAGCCACTGCTGCTTGTTTTGCTCCTGGAGCTTCCTCCAGCTGCTGTCACATCTGTCTGAGATCACAGCTAGCTTGGCTGCTTTAACACCTTGGTATCTGTTATGTTAACTCCTGCTGGAACCTGGCATCTCAACTCTTCTATCAGCCCAGATCGTCATCATTACCATCCAGGCTGACCTCGGTCCCAGCCAGAGTCTCTAATGTGATTCCCGTTAGAGGCACACGTCAGGCAGCAGACAGTCACAAACTACTCCCCACAGCTGTGCGAAGAGGTGATGAGCTGCTCAGTCATATTTTATGAAAGCCCTCAATCTCTGGTTTGATCTTTCCCAGGACCTACGACACAAGGAGCTCTCCGCTCACATGGCAGCTGGTGCTTACTAACAGTTCTCCCTTTTCACTTCGAGCATTTTGCTGCCTATCTATTAACACCGCCTAACAAAATCAGTGGTCAAAGTGGAAATGGGCACTTTGTAATAAAGAACATTTTTCCATTTGCCCTATTGGCTCATTCCAGAGCCCCACAACTTTTGCAAGGCTTTTATTTGAACCATCTGGAGGGCATCATTAGATCTTTTTCTATCATTTCCTTTTGGTCTTGGGATGGCAACCTTTTAAAGGGTCCACAAAGTAAAATAACTATGAATGTGCACATTAAGTTTATTAGATAAATATTTAACACTAAACATGAATCATGACTAATTGAACTACACGTCAGCAAGAATGTCAAAAGTAGTGTTAGTCTTAATTTTTTAATGGTTCTTTAAAAGAATGGGTCCATTAAAGGAAAATTTAAAACAATTGCCAACAAGAGAATTTTGAAAACCTAGAAGAAGTGAAAGTCAGACATGTTGAATGGTGGAAGAAAAAAACAAACTCATTCAGAGCTTGAAGACCTGACATGGACAAGAATTGTGAACTTGATTCTTTTCAGGGGTGTCCAACCTGTGGCCTGTGGGCTGCATGCATCCCAGAATGGATATGAATACAGTCCAACAAAAAATTGTAAATTTACTTAAAATATTACAAAATTTTTTACGCATGTATTTGTGATTACCAATGTATTTAATGTGTGGCCCAAGACAACTCTTCTTCCAGTGTGGCCCAGAGACACCGAAAGTTGGACACCCCAACTAGGGAATGAGAGCCCATGTGGGACTGAAGAGTAAGAATGGAAACGCCAGAACTTCAGAAAGAACCATTTGAACAGTGGCAGTCAGCAGAAGTGGAACAGATGGACTGCTTACAGGCAAAGTGTTTCAATAAAGAGAGTCATTCAGGTAAAGACTAAAGCAGCAGTGGATGGAGAGAAAAAGCTGCAAATATAAAATGAAGCAGCAAGATTTGGCAATCGATGCAACAAGGAAAGGGCAAAGATATATAAAGCTTGCAGTGCAGTATGGGGCTTGATGCCAGAGAAAAAGGCTGAAACTTGAAACTGCTGCCTCCTGTGAAATACTATTAAGGAGATAATTACAGTGGAAAGGACATGAACAAGAAAAAGAAATAATAACATCTTATCCTGGTTCCAAATATCACCAGATTGACCATCAACAGGCCTTAATAGGCACATTAAGCAGAACCCAGAAGGCATTGTAAATTAAAGAAGTCTACAGTTTCAAATATGAGTATGTGAGAAAAATATGACCAAAGAAAGATGTAAACCAAATCAAACAGGCACATCAGACAGTGTCACCAGGCAGGACATTAAGTTAAAAGTTTAGCCATGAATCTATCTAGCATTTCACTATTTATTTTGAAGTAAAATATAAGCCATACGTAAGCAAAAAGATAAGCAGCATGGATTATAAACATTATAAACAGGACTTGTCCGAGAGTTGGGTAACCTGGACCTCCTGGCTTCCTTGACATAACCTCACCTGGTTTTCTTTCCACCTGGTGGCTGTTGCTTCTCAGTCTTCATTTCCAGCTATGCCTCAGCTCAATTTCTTAGTTTTGCGGGGCCCCAGGGCTTAGCCTTCAGTCATTTTCTCTATCTGCTCTCCCTCCCCTAGGTGACTTCAAATACCATCAACATGCAGATGATTCCCAAACTTTTATCTCTGTCACTCACCTCCTCATTCAGCTCCAGAATCATAATCCAACAGCTCAATAGCCCACTGGGCATCTTTCTGATGATATCTTACAGGCATCTCATAGTTCATGTGTTCAGAAGAGAATTCTTGATTTCTCCCCTTAAAGCACCTACTCTTTCCCCAGTGTACCCACCTCAACCTACCAGCATTACCATCAGTCTGGAAAATGAAGCAAAAACTAGGAGGCAACTTAATTCCTTTATTTTGACAAACCCTTGATGTTCAAAACATGTCTTATAAATCTTGTAACCATCCTCTTCTCTCAAATTCACATCTACCATGTAGCCCACAATGTCATCGCCTTCTCCTTGATTGTAATAGCCTAAGTGATTCCCCTTCTGCCAGAATGATCTTTTGAAAATAAATGTCAGATCTTACTATTCTCACACCATGTATATGTATGTACATATATATGCTATGAATAATATGCCATAAGTATATTTCCACAGAACTTAGAATAAAAAACAAACTACTTACCAAGACCTAAAAGCCCTCTGTGATTTGGGCCCTCTCACTTCTTCAGCCTCATCTGGTTACTCATGACACTCCAGAGACACAGGCCTTACTTCTGTTTTCCCTGCATGGCAAATTTCAGTCTCTACACCTGCTGTTCCTCTGATTAACATGTTCTGCCTCATATCTTTGTAAGCCTGGCTTCTCATTTTCATTCAGGTCTTAGATTAATGTCACATCCTGAAGTGGACTTCCTCAACACCAACTCTAAAGTGGCCAGTCCTCAGCCACTATCATTCTGTCCTATCCAAGAGTTTCCTCATCTTGGCTCTCATGATTGTCTGAAGTTTCATTTTCTTAATTATTTTCTCTCCCTATGCTCTTCAATGTACACTCCCTGAGAGGAGTGTTATTACACTTTACATATTCACCACTATATCCCTGGCACCTAGAAAAGTGCTTAGCATACAGTTGATACCCAATAAATATTTGTTATTTAATCAGTCTGGGTGTCAGTTTCTTTATTTGTAAAATAAAAATGCTGTATTAGATGGCTCTAAATTTTCTCCATCTCTATTAAGTATTTTAAATAAAATTGATAATATAATAGGAAAAGTTTAATAAATGGACTCCCAGGTTAACACACATAGAAATTTAGTGTTTACTAAATTTTTAAAAATTATTTCCAAACTGTTTCTCTGTACTTATGCAACAATGTAGTCACCAAAGCCTCTGGCAAACCTCCTCTGTGTGAAAAAGGGAGGTTTGATTTACCTCCCATTAATCTAATCTCTTGTAATTCTCCAGAGCAAAAGCCACCTCAGGCAAAATCTCACAAACTCCAGACAATGAGAGCTGACACCCAGGCTGGAATGTACCAGCGCTGCCACACTCATTGTTTTGACGCTTACACATCTTACTGTTCTCTGATCCAAGGCTTTATTTAAGCATGTGAATTTCCAGCACTTTCAAACCAAGGTCTTAGTTAAGGACTTTTAGTTGATATTACATTAGGCAACAGCAGACACTAAGCCAATTTACTGTACTAAATCAAGGACCAGAAAGAGTGCATGCAGAATATTTGTTTATAAGCATACTCAACAATAAAATTGGCATATAATCCTTCCCAAAAGTTGTTGTTAAATTCCTCATTGATTGATTTGAAATTTCTGTGTTTTATTTTTCTTTTGTTTTGTATTTTTCTGAATTGAATTTTGATGAGCCCATCTGCCTCCTGGAAATACTTTCCCCAGTTACTACGCAATCAGTGGTATGGCACATATTCATCAAAGCTGCAACTGAGATGTACTTGAGAAAGTGATTTAAAGATGTTACTGCTACCATTTGTTTATATATTTACTTAAGGAAGCCCGGATACTGTACGGATTTCTGGCACATCGAGAATGTCTTTATCTTTAAAAAGTTCAAATGATGTAGTGGCATAATGGCCCATTTTTGTGTGATCTTTTCTCAGTGTCCTTGAGAGACACTGAAAATAAATAAAACCTAATTAGAATGAAAAGACCAAGCCAATACTTAGGCTCAGCTCTTCAGTACAGCAATGAGTCAGCTTTATAATTGTTTTAAAGTGTCAGAACAATTTGTCTTCATTTTATTACAATGACTTGACCATTCATTAGTGATCACTGCCCACTTTCCATCACTCTAAAATTTTATCATAAGTAAAAATTATGGTTCATAATAAAATTTCTACTTAAATATCTGGATCTACTAAAATAAAGAGTTTTTAATAATATAATAAAAGCTGCTTGATTTTTTAAATGGACCTTAAAGTTTTAAGTTCTCAATAATCTCTATTCAAGCCCAGAAAAATATTGAAAATATTTTCTAAATCACTCATAATTCATTTCTTTATCTTTATTATATTTTTCCCATTACCTTTAGCCCCCTTATACCCATCTCTCCTCAGCAATCACTACACTGTTGTCCAAGCCCATGAGTCCTTTTCCCTTTTTGTTCAGTCCCTCCACCCCCTGAACTTACCCCCCACCACGCCATTTTCTGGTGAGCTACACAAATATAAGGTGTCACCTTCCACTGTAATGGACTGTCTGCATCTCATCACACTCAGTAGGTTGTGAGCTTTGTGGGGAGAAAGGCTTGGTCTGTGTCCCCCATATTACACAGTACCTTGCACATGGTAGGCACCGAATTTAAATGAAAGTATGAATTTCACAATACTCTTCTCTTCCTTGGGTGAGCAAAAATCAATGAGATTGCTTTCATTAGTGTTTTTAGCTATAACATTGAAGAGACTTTTTCAAACAAGCCCACTTTTCCAATGGGAATTCATATTCATATTTCTGGAAGTGTTGCTGTTTCAGACCACAGTAACTCCACAAACACCAAAAACAAATTACAGCAAGGCCAACAACTGAGATGAAGATTAGATCAATAAGTCCACATTTGGTCTGAAAAAACTTTTCTTGGTTTAAAAACGTAACCTATCAGGAAGCCCCCATATTGGCCAATTTTCCCCAATAGTTTAAGTAAAAAAACACGAGGCATCTCATGATCTCTTCAGACAAGTGTTGGCTCCCTGGCTCAATAACAGACCCAACGGTTCCTCCCCTATTATGAAATATCAATGACAAGCTCTACTAAGTGCTCATTTTCTCATGTTATATGAATAAAGCAGGATACATTCTAAATAGAATACATAATGTGAATGTAGTTTGTAAAACAAAACATTTGTGCCTTTATATACTTAGAGGACAAACTAGACAGATATATACAAATATGCTAATAATAATTATCTCTAGCTGGAAAAATATCAGTGATTTTTATTTTCTTGTGCTTTTCTATTTTTTAAAAAAATACATCTATAAACTTTGTAGATTTGTAGATTATTTGTGAATAAACATATATGCTTTGTAAAAATTAAAATGCTTGTACAAATTATCTATAATGTGATAGCCAAATTGAAAAGCAAATGTGTAGTTATATGTGCTTATTTACATAGTTTATAAGTTTGAAGAAAATAATCCAAAAAACTAAACAATGTTCTAAACTATTTTCCGAGTACTTTTACATAAATATCAGCCGCACAATAACATTTATGTGTGTATGTGTGTGTGTGTGTGTATGTACAGCTAGAACTCTCCTAAAATCTTCCCCTGCCTCCTCTGTAGTACCACTTGTCCCTTACACTGTTGGATATCCACTAGTGGAATGAAAAGAAAACCCAAAGTCAGTTTCAAAGAGAAGTTTCCCCTGGCACTTTTCCTGCTGCTTATTTTAATTTAGCATTTGTGCTCATGTCTACTTTACAGGCTTTTCCTCAAGGATTACAACCTTTCTGATTTACTCCTTACTACTTTACTCTACCCCCACCAAAATAAAATTGAACTGCAGCATAATCTACTCAACCAACTAGTTAGATAGCATTAATTTAGTAAAAGTAAGTTTAAATAAAAGTAACTTATTTAATAAAATTCTGAATGCAGTTGAATTACTAACTTAAATTCATTATGAGTTAGCGAAGTAATATTTTCACACCTCTCCCAATTCTACTTCCAGTTAGCCCTTCCTTCTACTTCCAGCTCTAGGAATTTGTCATTAAACATTTATTTAGTCTCTGTGAAATTAAGATTCTTTCTTTCTACCTGAGTCACAAATTAATCCCTGATTTGAAAATGAAAACTCTTCAAAACTGCACACATTCTAACTCAGTATTTTCCTGAATTTTCCCCAATGAATGTTTTAATTTTTAGTCTCCCATTGCCGTTATAACAAAGAAAAACCTTCAAAAGAGATTATGTTCTCCCTCATGCTTTCAATGACGATTAAGTATCATTATGACATCCCTCTTTAATCAGTGCTTTCTGGTTCTTCTAAAAATTTCTACCACTATTTCTTTAAATCACCTTTCCTTTTAATTATTATTAACACCCTCTTCTCCCATATGCACAATCTAAAATTGCTCATCTCTGGGATGATTTCACCTTTACCACTTCCCTACCCATCTGTGTACACCCTCCCGTCTTCCTTCGGCAGTTTGTTCACACTGGTCACAGGCCACTGCTCTGATGCTCCTGGGAGGGGCTGGTTCTCAAGCTGACTTGGAGACAATTTCAAACCTCCAGAACCATCTACCTACCATCACTTCTCAAATACCATGTAATATTAACTTCAGTCCATAAAAAATGAAAAGAAATTATGAACATAATAAGGAATAAACTAAGCACTATTTCACAGGGACTAGGAATTACTATTAGCAGATTGTTATTCTTCCTTCTTGTTTCTGATAAGTGTGCCAACTTAAATTGTCTTGCATTTTTTTCAGGTTTCCAAGAATAGTGAATCATATTTGCTAATTAATTTAGGCCAAAGTGACTTAGAAGTACTATTTTTAATTGTAGAAAATCAAGAACAATAAGTAATTACCTTCACTTCAAAAATGTTAAAGAGAAATGTAAAAACAAACAAACAAGACAGAACAAAAACCCATTGTGAGAAATAAGAATGACAAAAAATACATTATCTTTTAAAAGCTGGTAGTAGAGGGTGGGTGGTGATAGTAGAGAAAAAGCAATTTATTTTTAAGGAATGAGGTGACATATTCCAAAGGTAAGGAATTAGTAGACCTTTAAAAATATCAATGTGGCTTAGAATACAAAAATGCTGAAGGAATTTCCAAAGGTCTTTAAATAACTTAGGGAAGAAAATATACTTTAAAATACAGTCAATGTAAACTGTGAAGTTAATATATTTTTATAGCAATCCTCCATTAATTTAGGATACAAATACATATCTATAGTTGTGTATATAATAGATTAAAAATTAAACAGTACATGGAACTATCATTTATAAAGTGAATTTAAGTTTTTATTTGGTTTAATTTGGGCAATGCAAATTTAAAACTACAGTGAAATACCATTAATACTCATGTGAACAGCTAAAATTCAAAAGATTAATAATATCAAAATTTGGCAAGGATAACCAGAATTCTAATACACTGCAGGGGAATATGCAAAATAGTACAGCCACTTTGGAAAAGAGTGTGGCAATTTCTTATAAAGTTACCATAAAACCCGTTAATCCCTAAGTATCCATCAATGGACAAAGAGGTTTTGACATATTTACAATGTCTGTCCAGAAGGTGTCCAGCCACATAATATGAAAAATAGAGATATTTATTGAAGAAGATACAAGATACAAAAACATTGTACATAGGACAATGATGCCTCAGTCCCCTTCAAAGTAGGCACCTTGAGACCTCATACAGTTCTCCCAATTGCCATGACCTGCTCCATTGTATTTTCCTGAATCTCATCAGTAGTCTGAAATCTCTTCTCTTTCAAAGGTGATTTTAGTTTTAGGAAAAGTCAGAAGTCACATGGTGCCAAATTTAGGCTGTAGGCGGGCTGAGACACCTGGGTGATTTGATGTTTCGCCAAAAACCTCCATGAGATGTGATGTATGAGTGGGTGCATTGTTCTGATGAAGCTGCCAATCACCAGTTGCCCCTAACTGCTGCCTTCTGAATCATCCAAATAGTTTCTATGGAGAAATGTTCAAGCTTAACGCAAAATTTGATGCATATTTGTTGCTCTATTTGCTCGGTCATTTTGAATGCAACGGCCACACAGTACACATGCTCACTCAACAGCATCAACAGCCCACACTGACTAGTACAGTGAAGTCATCATTGCTCATGTATGTGCATTCCAATCCACTCTCCTCAGCTTCCAGGTTACATTGACGTTGCAAAAACCATTCTCATTATGTTAACAATGGCTGGACTTTTTCCAGACACACTTCTTGTGTATGTTTGTATATATGCATTACATAATATATACTATATTATATATATATATAATAGGTGTAACATATATAACGAAATACTATTCTGCCATAAAAAGAAAGGAATTCCTGCCATTTGAAACAATACAGATGCACCTTAAGGGCATTATGCTAAGTGAAATAAGTCAGACAGAGAAAGACAAATATTCTATGATCTCACTTACATGTGTGACATAAAAAGAAAAAAGAAAAAAACCAAATTCATAGAAAATGAGATCGGATTTGTAGTTATCAGAGACAGAGTGGTAGAGGGGTTATTGGATGAAGATGATCAAAAGGTACAAACTGCCACTTACAAGACAAATAAGCACTAGGGATGTAATGTACAACATGATGACTACAGTCAACATTGTCATATGGTGCACGACATTTGCCTAGAGAACAGATCCTAAGAGTCCTCATCACAAAGAAAAAAAGAACATTGTCTTTCTTTTTTTGTTTTTCTTTGTATCTGTATGGATGTTAACTAAACTTACTTTAGTAATCATTTCACAATCTATATGTCAAATATTCATGCTGTACATCTTAAACTTACACAGTGCTATATCTCATTATTTATCTCATTAAAACTGGAGGAAAATAAATGTAAAAAAATATTTTAAATAATGAAGTTTGTTTTGTTGTGTTTGACCTAGTGTTTGAACTACTTTTATTATTGCTTCCTGATAGAAAATATTTTTGGAGCAAGTGAGGAAGTGCTTTATTACCACTGACCATTTTTATTCAGCCCACCCATCAAATAGGCATCTCTAAAGCACATAAAAAGAAATCTTTGGTCTAATCATATTTAAATAGTATTAGGTGATAAATATGGAAAATTTTAATTGTCCCCAATAACAAGATCCTTGAAACACCTTTGTTCAATTTCAAGCTCCTCATTACTAGAAATTTGCAGACTTCTATAAAAATCAAAAGGGCTAGAGGTTAAAGTGATTCATTCACATGAAAAGGCCAAAAGAACATCATGGAAGGCACAAAATTAATCCTCATTAATCTGACCTCAGATTATTCAAAAGCAGGACTTGGTGATATTTGTGGAAACACTGGACTTTGACGCAGTGCAAGCATGAATGATTTTGCATTAAATAATGATCAAGGGTTAATGAATATGTTTAAGATGGATAATTTTTAAAAGGCAAGATAGTCCATTCTGAATAATTTGAGGGCAGAATAATAAATTAGTTGTGTCTTGGTATGTATTGTCCTTAATATTGTACATACAAAAAAATACCCTTATATTTTATTCAGTTCACTCAGGGATAATTCGATGTCTAAAACACTGGTTAATACTAAGTACATTCAAAATTGACTAACTATAAAATTTAATGGCAAGATTTACATTTATATTAATAAGATTTTCAAAATAATCATAATATCTGAGATATATCTATATGTAGATATCTAAGTATATTTATGTATATAAATATACAATGAGTTAATATCCAAAATTTAAAAATAACTCATATAATTCAGTCTCAAAAAAATCCAATTTTTCAAAATATATAAAGAATTTAAATAAACATTTCTCCAAAGACATGTAAACGGCCAATGGATATATAAAAAGATGCTCAAAGTCAGCAATCATCAGGGAAATGCAAATCAAAACCATAATGAGATATAACTCAAACCTGTCAGGATGACTATTATCTAAAAAACAAACATTAGCAAGTATTAGCAAGAATGTGAAAACAAGGAAACCTTTATACATTATTTGTGGGAATGTAAATTGATGCAACTACTATAGGAAACAATGTGTAAGTTCTTCAAAAAAATTAAAAGTCACCGTATTGAGCGTGGGCTGTGAACCAAAGCATCGCAGGTTTGATTCCCAGTCAGGGCATATGCCTGGGTTGCAGGCCATGGCCCCCAGCAACCGCACATTAATGTTTCTCTCTCTCTCTTTCTCCCTCCCTTCCCTCTCTAAAAATAAATGAATAAAAATCTTTTAAAAAATTAAAAGTAAAATTACTATATGATCCACTAATCAGTACCACTTATGGGTATATATACTGAATTGAAATCAGGATCTCAAACAAATATCTACACTTCTGTGTTCACCGAAACACTATTCACACTAGCAAAGACATGTATAAAACTCAAATGCCTATTAATGAACACATGAATAAAGAAAATTTGGTATATATATGCAATAAAATACTATTCAGCCTAAAAAAGAAGGATATATTTCTATTTGCAACAATTTACATGGATCTAGTGAACATTATTTTAAGTGAAATAATCAGGACACAAAAACACAAATCCTGTATGATCTCCCACATATGTGAAACCTAAAATAGTGAAACGTGGAAGCAGAGAATATAATGGTGGTTAGAGTCCAGTGGCTGGGAGGAGGAAGAAATGGGGAGGTGTTGCTCAAATGATATAGTTTCAGTTATGCAAAATAAATAAGTTCTGGAGTTCTTCCAGGCAACACAGAACCCATGATTAATCTTGAAGAGAAAACCACAGGCCCAATATAGTGTCATTTGTGCTAAAGCCCATGTTACCAAACCCAGATTCAATACCTGACTCGGTTGCTATTTTAACCTTTCCTAGAAATATCTTAATCAACCAGTCTGGAATTTTCTGGTCAACACTAATGAGGTATCCTGTCAGGGGGTCCTCTCCATCTGCTACTCCCATAGAAGAGGCACTCTGCATGATAACAACCTGTACTGTTCTATCCCCCCACAAGGATGTCTTGGTCTAAAAATAATCCTTTTTTTTCTTTTGTTAATAATGCCTTTGTCCCGCCCTTCTTCCCATGCAAACCTTCTATTTTGTACAACCTTTCCAAGTGCCTTCTAATTACTAGATGGGATGCTGCCAGATTCATAAATTGTTTAATAAAAACAATTAAATCTTCAAATTTTCTCAGTTGAATTTTGTTTTTTAATATTAGTATTGTGTTGTATACTTAAAGTTTTGCTAATGGGGTAGATCTTAAGTGATCTTAACCACCAAAGGAAACAAAAGAGAGAGAGAGACAGAGGACTTTGGAGGTGATGGATAAGCTTGTGGCATTGATAGTGATAATGGTTTCTAGTTATCTCCAAACACATCAGGTTGCATATACTCAATGTCAATCATACTTCAATAAAGTAGTTAACAATAAAGAAAAATATAAACAATACGAAAACTGGACTTATAGGTGACTGCTTGGTGAAAATAAAATATTACAAAGGTAAGGTTGTGTTACATTAAAGTAAGGATGAACTGACCCAAATTTTAAATACAGTCAGGTCACAATTAGTTCCATCCTTCGGGCATTGATTCTTGTTAGCTTTAATTAAGGTCACTTTCTCACCTTGGTCTTAGATATGCAGATGCACAGTTTACTTGCAGGTCATATCATCAGCTATTCAAATTATACGTTGCATAATTGTATCTTTTAAACAAGGAAGCATTCTTTCTCAAAGCATGACCTCCTATGATTTGGTGGCATAATGTATTGTTTTCTACTATGGAGGTATGTACAGACTTAAATGAAACTTGAAAATAATGATTACTTAATTTCTAAGAAGAAACAATGAGTATATGTTGGTTTTCATGTGTTATTTCCATATTAAGTACTGTATTCTTCAACTCCATACTACACGTCACGCACTGTGCTAGACACTGGGGAGTTTATGTAAACATGTAACAATTCTTGCCTTCACACAGCATTCTGTACCAAATGGTGGAATGATATAGCTGTTTTTTTGTGAAAACAGTATCTCTGTGAGGTTCTTTGAATTAGTGAATTTCTCTGAATACCAAGTATAGCTCATGTGGTTGATTACACATGCAAGTCTCGTAAAGTCAGTGAGAACTCACAAGGAAATGGGTATTGTATGATGTAATTTAATAAGTGGGTGTTTAAAAACATGTGGATTAATTGTCCACTTTATTATTTCTTGCTATATGGGAGAATAATTGCCCACTGACTGTGTACGGCCAGTAGCAAAATGTAATTTGCAGTGGATATTAGTTGTTCTTTACCATGCCTTGGAGCCCAAATATTTTCATGAGAATACTACTATAAAATTGATAATAAAATGTTATATGGAAATAAAAATTTCTATTTAATTTCTACTTTACAGACCTCTTAAATATATCTAATACAAAAACATATTACAAACATAGTCTTAGTGATTTTTTAAAAAGAGAAAAAAGGTACCAAAATATTAAATAAGCAAGCAAACAATAAAATAAAGGAAGAGACAAGAAAAGGGTAACATGATCATAAACATATAGCTAGGATGAGGAAACCTGATTTCAATTCACTTATGCTAACATTTACTGAGCTCCCCGCAGTGCTAGGCACCATGCCAGCTTGGAAGGAACTACCAAGGTAAATAAGAAATAGCTGTGTCCTACCAGGTTGCACAATTTTGTGGAGATTTATTTTCTTCTCATTCTAATTTCTCTAACTCAGGATGCATACAGAGTATCAGCTTCTAAATGAGTATCTGGCCCTCCCTGCATATTACTGGATTATTTGAGAGTTAATGAGAGGTTTAAGAGGAGAAATTAGAACATTCACAAGAGTCCTCCTTTGGTCAGACCCACTCATAGAGTGATTGAGCTTTTCTGTGGCGTTTTCATGGCCATGTCTCTCTGGGTCGTTTGTGAGTTCATCTCTCATCAGTGAGAAGAATCTCATTGTGCCACCCACCAAGCGCGCACTTGCTAATCACTGTTAATTGCCTACAATTGCGATCAGCCGACTGTTCACAGAGTGCAGTGATGGGTACTTTACTTGTTGGCACCGAGGTTTCCTGTGTGCCCATTCCCACTAATGGATCATTTGTCCTGGAAATTGGAAGTCCCAGCATCAATCACATAAACCAGACTCAGTAGGAAGAAGTGTTTTCCTCCCCCTTTATCTCTAGAAAGAGGACAAAGCAGACAGGTGCTCACAACTGAGCTGGAGGTGCATAGCCTTTGTGGAGAGCCCAGTCCCTTGCTCCACTGGTAGAGCTCGATAGAGGCATTCCCACAGAAACAAAGCATTCTGAATTAGACAGGGGGATGAGGCAGAATCTTTCCTTTCGTTTACAGACTCCCTGTCAACAGGCCACAGCACCACAGGAAAAGTCAAAGGATACCTCTGGAGGGCTTCTTTGTAACTGCCTCTAACGCTGCTTCCTTTTAAGAGGTCACTGTCACGGTAAATATGAAGACAAAAACCATGACGACCAGAGATAACATGTGACAGCATTTGCTCCTGTTGCAGAAGGAATGAGAAAACCATGCCTTCCGTCGCCAATCCTTATGCCCATATATCATTCTCCAGCAGTCAGAAGAAGTACAACAGCAGCTGTGTGTAATGTAATTCACCACCCCTTATAGTCGTGGCATGCCTAATACCGACACCCCTGGAAGAGGAGTTCTGCTGGAATTTGTTAGGTCTCTTGCCCACAATGACCAGTATAACCTTATCCCATACAGTGACTACTATTGTTCATTGAAGCTTCTTGTTTCAGGATGTTAAAGAAAAAATTATCCTGACCCTTGTTAAAGTGGTAAGGAAAACTTAATTCAAAACTCTTTGTGATAGACATCAAGGCTATCACAACAGGAAGAGAGATGAGGCTAGACTCTGAATACAGCAAAGACAGCTAAGGGTTTATAGCCATTAAGCAGAGGGAGGGGTGTCAGTGGGTGGAAACTTACTAGGAAGAGACATCAAAGGTAAAGGGATTCTTGCTGCATCAACTTGATAGTATTTTTGATGAAGGCAAGAATGATCAGGCCAGGGTAATTAGGAATCAAGGGTGGGAGGATTCTAGCTAAACCAACGGAACAGGGTTCTTGCTAAAACTGGAGAGAGCCCAAGGACAGGGCCTGGTCAAAAAGAAGGCTCAGAAGATCCTGTCTAAAGTTTGGTCAAGGAGAGAGCATTTGTCAACAGGAGGCAGGACCCTTGTAATGGATCACTCTGTGTTTAGAGGTTACAAAGTTTAGTAGCAAATTCCTGAGCAGTAACTACTTTACTGCAGTTTCTAAAATCAACAAGGCACCTAGAAGGAAAAGAAGCTCCACTCAAACTGGCTTGAGTTTGGGTTGACAAAAATAGAATATTGCTTCTCCTGTGCCTCCCCAATGCACCTCCTTCCATCTGTGCAGATATTTCTTTCTCTCCAGCTCTTGCAAGTATCCCGCCTATAATCCAGCAATGCCCTGTCCCTATTTTTGTACACTTCTCTAATTTTATAAATATCCTTAAAAGACTTCAACACCTAACACTTCCATCCCAATCACTTGCCCCAACTGTTTAGGTTTGGTTTCAGATAATTTTTTTAAAGTTCCTGGGTCCAGTCCAGTTATTGTAACTGGGGCCTGGAATGTTAGTGTCCCTTCTTGAATTTAGCTCCTTGGTTTTTATTCTAACTAATATGGACATTTTCTAAACTCTCAAGCTACTACATATTCTTTCTCCAGAGTAAAGTCTACCAAGATTACCTCTAAGATATGATTCTTCTATTTCCCTGATGCAAGTGAGCTTTGAAATTATGGGTACCCTTGCATGGTTACAGAAGTTGTACAAAAAAAAAAAAAAGACTCCCTTACAAACTCAGGGACTAGAGTCTACAAAATTCTCATAGAGAGTTGGCCCTATAAATGGTTTTGCATTGTTTTTCTTAGGTCCCAAATTTATAAATTATCAGTTTGTGGCATATTATTTTTAATAATCAATGTCCTCATATTTTAAAAACATACTCATTCCCTTCATCTGTATAGCCACAATATCCCAATGTATTCTTTTCCCTACTCTAAGCACCTGAACTTGAGTAGTAAATTTACCCAAATGATTTTGTACTATACATCTAACTCTTGACTCTTTCCATAATACATACACATGTTATACAAATACATACTGATAATTACAGATCGAGCTCATTTTTTAACTGTGATGTATTATTCTTTTTGCATGTATTACAATGTTGTCTAATCAAATATGCACAATTTGATTCCATTCAACATTCAAGTTGGTTCCCTGAATGGTTGCTCCAGTACCCTTTCCTTCTGATAGTGAGTGATTCTTTCATAGCCTCCCTAGCACTTAACGCTGTCCGTTTTTTAAGTGTTACTCTTCTGATAAGTGAACAAAATCATATCTAATTTTAATTTTTAATTTTCTGATTACTAATAAATATGAGCATTTCCCCATATAATTATTAGCCATTCAAATTTTCTTTTTTTGAATTGTGAATTAATACCATATAATTATTAGCCATTCAAATTTTCTTTTTTTGAATTGTGAATTAATACCTTGTATTTCCTTCTATTTGGGGTTGTCTGATGTTTTGTTCTTGATTTACAAGGATTGCTTACACTTTTAAATTTTAATCATCCTTTATATATTTTTAAAACACATTTTTCCAATTACTTGTTTGCTTTTAATGTTTATATATGGTACCCATTGTTAAATGTGTCTTTCATATTACTATAATAAAATGTATTAGTCTTCCTTTATTTGTGATTCTTGTTTTGTTTCCTTCATTTGCTTCTTGTTTAAGGAATTTCCCTCAGATCCAAAGTCAAAATATTTTCTTCTGAATTTTGTTCTAAATAGATGTATAATACTTCCTTTCATGCATACATATGTCTTTAATATATTTTCATTTTAATTTTTTATGGTTGCAAGGATTAAGTCCATTTTCCAATGCATTTATTATATAATCCTTTTTCTATTTAGTTATGAAACCACCACGACTGTTCGTGTGTGCATATACACATCTCTCTGGTAAAACAATATCTTATTACTTAGTCAGATAAATCCCCTCTCTTTACTTTTACTCCTATTGTAGTTATTCATTGACATTCAGTCCTCCGAAAATTTTAGTGTTATTTTGTTCAATTCTCAAAATTATTACATTGGAATTTTCAATAGAACTTCATTATACTTATAGATTAATTTGGGAAGAAATGACACCTTTACAATGTTAAGCTTTCTTATTCATGAACATTATAATTTTCTTTTTTTCCAAATAGAGATAGGAAATAATACCCCACTTTCACCTTCAAAAATCCTTAGATAATGCAAAATGGTCTAGTTAGCTTTTACATGAGTGCTGGATATTTGAATAAAAATTTATTTGGAGGTCATTAAGCCCTGTCTCAGTTTCTGTCCTCAAATATAAATCAAAGGGTGTTGACTCCATCAGTGCTAGTCAGAGTAGTTGGTAGTGATTTGTTTATATCATGTACCAAGAGATAAGGGACTCCAGAAAGTTCTTACTTCACCAAGAAAGACTTCTAGAGGGGGGAAAAAAAAAGAAAGAAAGAAACATCAGTATGGTCACTGGAGATAATTTCTAGATTCCCTTTTAACTCTAAATATGATCATGTTACAGTGAAAAATTGTAACAGTGGGACATTGTAACCCACCCTGCCACTCTTTTGACATTGTTTCTGTAGTGCTGACTCTGACTAATATGTAGCTTATAGATGAAACACATGTTTGTATAAGAATCTTAGGAACAAACTTCAAAAGATAGTCTCTAACCTTCAATCATCCTAGCTCCAAGAGATTGCTGACCTTCAACAGTGGAGCCAGGATGAGCTGAAGCTGGCATGACGTGAAGCCAGCATGACTAAACCAGGACGACGCACACCAGACCATCACTTACTTGCCTTATCGGAATGGACTGTGCTAGTCTGCACATAGAGGCATAGAGAACATTTCAACCCCTTCCCTTGATCTCTTTGTTCTGTTCCCTTTTCCCTCCTTATAAAAAACCTCTGCCTCCCCTGAGAGGGGGAAATGGGCTTTATGACATGAGTACCCCATCTTCTAGGAGATGGATTTTGTGACAGGAGTCCCCTTCTTCCAGGAAATGGACTTGGAGGTGTGAGTCTCCCATCTTCCAGACGGCAGGCCTCTACAAATAAACCACTTTCCTCTACATCCGCACCTGCCTTATGAGTATTGGCTTTCATAGTAGCAGCCGGCTGGACCTGCATTCAGTTATAATAATCTGATTGATAGTAGTTTATAAACCTTTCTAATTTTGTAAAAGTTCTAAATGTCAAAAGTTTTTTTAAAATAATTTCTAAAGCCCTTCAGTGCATAAGAACTGTTCCTTTTAATTTGTAAAATTTCTTAAATTGTTTTCATTCTTTATGGGTTATTTTAAACAATTTTGTTTCCTCTAGTCTTTTATATGTCAACTCTTGCATTAAGTTGTCTTTACAGAAGGGGAAAGCATAGAGAAGACATAAATTACAGTAGAGACAATAAAGCACATCATCAATTCTGTGCCCCAATGGCACAGGGAAGCCAGTTGGAAAAACACTAGATTAGCTGATGAATTGTAGAACCCAGAAAGTCGGCACAGCTTCATTTTACTTAATTAAGCACATTGTTCTAATACGTGTTTCCTGGGAAAACACTTCACAAGGGAAGAAAGTTTGGTTTGTCCTAAAAATTTCTTCATATATCTTTCTGAATTCCTTTTTTTCTTCCTCTTAGACAATTAGAATGCTTGATCTTTTCCTTCTCAGTTCAAACCTCTTTGTTCAGATGCCTGTTCCATTACAGTCTTCTGTTGGGGAGAACTGGAGTCAACAGATAGTTACATGACATTTACCACCAAAGTAAGTGAGGGGAAATAAGATAAAATAGTAAATGGTGTGTGTCTTTCAACACTGTGGTAAGAATAAAGTGCAAAACATTTTAAACATGTTCCTTTGTACCTTTCTCCAGCCAACTCTTACTGCTCTGTCAATTTACCTGTGAAATTTATTTAAACTGTAGAAATAATTCTGCAGGAATAATGAATACAATCATTCTGATTATACTGAATGTAGAACATAGATGTGTATAACCCCTTTAAAACGCCATGAGAACGGTGATGTGAAACTGCTAGTCATGGCTGGTGAAGGGATCTTGTGTGCCCTTCTCCAGCCCGACTACACACTCGTTCTTGAGCTTGTTGAAAACACACTATCAAGTTGTCCAAATTGTAACTGAACCCCCTGAATGACAGTGGACACACTTTCAAAAGCAAACTATTCCAACTTCACAGTTTAGAATTGGAGAGATTCCTTCACAATCAGCCTCACGACAATTTCCAGAAACTGGTCCCATGTCTTTGCAATAAAGCTGTTTAAAACAAGTCCAATCCATGTCACCCAAGATGGCCTTCCAAATTTTTCAAGTACATTCCCTACTGAAACACCATTTTCTAGACCCGACACCTTCTTCTCCTCAGCCTTTTTCTACCTCGAGAAGTTTTCAATCCCTTACACCAGTTCTGTTCCCATCCCCTGAATATGTTGCAGCTTTTCTGTATCTGTTCTTAAAAGACATCCCTAGAACAAATGAAATCTTCATGTGAAATCTCAGAACCCAGGAGATAAAACTAGGTTTTTCTCAATCTGGATGCTATACTTTAAGAAATGTATTTTAATATTTTATTTGTACTCTTTTTCTGTGGCATCCATATAAAAAATAGCCTTAACCTTTTAAAAAAAGCTTTATTTAGGTTTAACCTAAATAACCTAAAATTCCTAAAATTGCCAAGCCACTTCCCACAATCTGATACTTGCCCCCAACTTTTGGCTTAAGAGAAGGATATTTCATTTATCCCTAGAAGTATCTACTGTATTATTTTGGTCTATTGTTACTACATCCCCATTCTGGGTTTTCTTTAATCATTTGTAGTCACTGTTCCTCTCGACTCCGGTCTCATCTCTGTTCATTAACATCACTGATGAGAGTGCTCAGCGGGAACAAGGCAAGGACCCAGCTCTGGTCTGACAGTAGGAACTGCCCTCCAGGCTGACCCGGGTTCAGCGGTTGAGTGGTGCTGACTGGTGTCCTTTGAGCATCTTTCTCCCACTAGCTGTTAGTTTCTTTAGTTCACCTGTGGCAACCAAAGGCCTGCAGGGCTGAATCCGGCCCTCCACCTTGTTTTATTCAGCCCAGCACCTTGTGGCAGCACAGAGCTCGCGCTTAACTGTAAAGGAGAAGGTACGTTTATGCAGCCCTAAAATTACATTCGGCCCTTTGAAGGCAATAGCAAGGCTGATGTGGCCACCGGTGAGAATGAGTTTGACACCCTTACTTTTTAGTTCACTACATTCCAGTCCACATTTATCCACTATTTTCAAATGGACATAAAATAAGAACTTCTTTCCGTATATTTTGGTTTAAACATTCTAAGTCTACTATGATTACCCTGATAATCATTTTTGCAGGAAAAAAAAGCAAATGTGGCCTGTGTGGCTTAACTTGGAGCCACTCAGCTTTGATGGGTTTTGGTATATGCTGTTTCCCACTCACAGCTCACCAATGGGCCGTCCCTCTAGTCCTGTCTCCTACAACTGTGCCTCTGATGAAAACCGACCCCTGTCTATGTCAGGCATACCTAGTCTCTCCAGATGCTTCTAATACAGTTCACTATCGTTATTATAATAATTTACATATCTATCACTACAGGCCAGTGCCTGGCATATGGCACAGGAAGTATTCACTGAACATAGAAGTGACAAACTTTAACTCATTTTTGGTAATTAAAATGAGAGGCAGCGAAAGGGTTTTAGATAACAGGTGCAGTGGACAGACTCGAAGGTCTGCCCTTCCTTGTGGTGTTTACACCTTGCTATTCCCTTTTCTTGATTGTGAATTGGATGAGTGACTTGCTTGTAACCAATCAATATAGCAAAGGTGACAAGATGTATTTGTTTATAAATATGCAGTACACTCCATATAATTGTAATGCCCATCTTCTGGTCAGACTTTCTCTTTCTGAAGGGTTTCAAGGAGGGAAGGAGTCATGTGGGGAAGACCTGTGTGGCAAGGAACTGAGGGCAGCCCTGACCTGCAGTCAGGAAGGCAGTGAGGCCCTCGTTCCAACTACCCACAAAGAACCGAATGCTGCCAACACCACATGAGCTTGGAAACCAGTTCTTCCCCAGGGGAGCCTCAGATAAGACCAAACCAGTTGGCCTCTTGATTTAAGTCTTTGGAGATGACACAACCAAGCTAATAGACCTGGACTTCTTACCCACAGAAACGACATATCCAAATCATCTAGGAAGCTTTATAAATATACACATGCTTCAACCTCAAACTTCACACTAATTCAAAAAAAGATCCCAAGAGATTCTGATATTGACCCCTTGCACAAACTGTTGACCTAAAATGGCAACCAATTTTAGTATAAAAATTAAAAATAAAATATGTGAGAATAGATATTTTTCTTATGGCCACAGAACTAACCATCAGCAGAGTTAGGGGTCACTTTTCCCTTTTCACGCTAGCACCTTCACCCAACCACCCTGTGAACGAGCTTCTCCTCTGCCCTCAAACGTGCAAAGGATCTCATGCCTTAAAAAAAAGTGGCATTTGTACATATTTCCTGTATTTCTAGTTTAGTCACTCTTTTCAAATTAAATGTAGCTCAGTCTCTGTCTTACCACTCACTTCTATACTCTGTGAAAACTTCTGACCATTACTGCAAAACCCACAACCTCTTATAATTCACAGGATAGCATGCCTGCCCTATTTTCCCCATTATGGTGGCACAGCCCTAAGTGATAATAAAGAAGGGACAGAAGCACAGATAAAGAACAGAGATACTGCCCTAGACCTACCTCGGTTTTGGCTAGTTTGTGCCTTCTCAGTTCTACCAATAGAAGCCATTGAAGGTTCAGAAATTGCCATCAATCTCAGGGTTTACTTAATAGCTGACTTTACCATCCAGGCCCTTGCCATCTAGTGGTCAGAGAAGATTGTGTTTTACCTTTTCAGACTTAACTAAAGAGTAACTAGGCCCTGGCCAGGTAGCACAGCTGATTAGAGTGTCATCCCAATATACCAAGGTATATTGGGTTCCATCCCCAATAAATGCACAAATAAGTGGAACAAATCAGCATTTCTCTCTCTCTCTCTCTCTTTCTCTCTCAATCAATCAATCAATCAATCAACATTTTAAAAAATAACTAGCCAGTAGATAATTTGGGTATCTGTCTTCTAGACCAAAGAAACTATAAATACCATAAAAACAAGACTGGTCAGAAGGGCTGCCAGGGACAAATAATTTATATAAAAGTCTCTTCCCCAACAGATGAGGCCTCTTATTTTCCTGTTGTTAAGCATCCCTATGGCTTGAGGCCTCCAGCATTAAGAAGGAAGGAATGGTTCAAACATACCTGGTAAATCACTGAAGCCATGTAAAGACAATATTGTTGTTGATATAATTTCTTTCTTCAGCTAAACAAAAAGGAACAAATCTCTTCTTTCTTAAAGGAAGCAGAAATTGCTAATTCCCATGAATTGGAAGGAAGGGAATAAATCAAATCTGAGGTTATAACCTGATTCCCCCACAGGTAGGCAGAAGCCAGGAGAGAAAGCACTGCCTAATGAACAAGATTCCAGAAATGTCCAAGGAGGCTGTTCAAGGCATGATTTACTTCTAACCAATTGTGCATTCAATTTTTGCTTTACCCTAAAGACTCTGCAAGTTGCATTGAAGTATGCCTATCAGTATTCCACTAACAGACACATCTCTACCTTCTTGCTGCTTTGTTCACATTTATCTTAAGAAATCGTGATCTCCTAGGGCTACCTATGACCTCTTGGTCTTGTTTCCAGAACCACCATTCTTATCTGAGCTTATAGATTTTGAGTGCATCTAGGTCATCCCTGCGTATCACACAATATCATTGCCTCTGGCATGCACCTGCCTTTCTTATAAAACAATCTTTTCTATCCCTTCTCTTAGGTACATTTTGCATGCCCCCATTTTAAACACATTCATGCCGTGTATGTTAAGTTCTTTTTACCACCTCTACTCGTACCCTTCAAGAACACTCTGTGAAAGCCCCTTTCTTATCCTGAAGCAAGAGGCTCAGAAGTTACACGTGAATAGTTTCTGTCCTAGCACTAAACCTCCAACTGTAAAGATCCAGGGAGCATGTTTATTTATTTATGCCATGCCTCCCTCCAAATAGGATTTGAGGCAGCTCAGTGAGCATGTTAATAATGCTTATTCTCAAGGCACTATTTACTGTGCTGTGCTGCAGTGCTTATCATTACCCTGTTTGCTCTTGGGAGGGTTGTTTGTTCATGGAATTTTCCGAAATTCAGAAGGAACTTGGAGGTCTGACTTCCTCTTCTTCCATAGATTGTGAGCATGGGAAGGAGAGAACCCAGACAGTGGGGTGAAGACACCTTGGGAGGTGGAAGTAAAATGAGCACACATGAATCTAGGATCTTGAGATGAGTGTTAATACAGAGTTCAGTGACCATAGGAGGTCCCCTTCTGAAAATAGGATGTTGACAATTATTGAATGCTCCTGTTCCTGACACCAGAGGATGGCACCTGTTTAAGGAGTTATCAAAATGTTCTTCTTGATATTTGTGATTAGGGCACTATGGAGCTTGGAAGCTTCTGCTGTTTAGAAATGACTGCTTCTCGTGTTTCTGCATAGAAACTCAAATTAAGAGAGAAAAAGCACTGACTGAGAGCTCACTGGGTATCTGGTACTGTGCTCAGCTTTTTACATATAAAGTTTCATCTGACCTGTCTAAGAAACCTGCCAGATTGGAGTTATTGTTCCCCTTTTGTAGATGAGGAAACTGATGCAGAGAGAGCTACTTTGTCAAAGAAGAGGCAGCTGGCAAGTGAAGAGAATGAAAGTGGAGCTTGGATCTATTTATGACCTGCAGATGTCTTACCTTTGTATTAGACTGATACCCAGCACTGCATTTAGCATATAGTGGGCACTTTGTACTAGACTGATACCCAGCAGTGCACTTATATATAGTAGGTGCAAGGCTATTTGCTTGCAAGAATGCCACAAACTATAAAAACAACTCATTCAATAGATATTGATTGAGTGCCTACTATGTGCCAGATGTTATGAATCAACACAGGACAAATTCTACAGTAAAATTACAATTCAAATGTAAATCAGCTTTAATCTATGAAAATGAAATTAGGCCAGCAGGGAAGCCATAAATGAGCCTATTAGAATACATCCCATAAGAGAAAGAACAGGCAGGAATGATGAGGTGAAGGGACGATGAGATAATGCAATTTTAAAATTGGCTCCTGTTCTCATGAAACACTTTTAAGATTTTACGGCAAAATTACACAGTCATCAAGAATATGCCATTTTTAAAAGACTTTCTCACTTGGGTCAGTGCATAAATAATAATACACGTTTAAAAATGCATGACTATTCATTAAACCATTGACCACTTCCAGCCTACTGAGTACATAAGTATTTTAAAAATTACTTTAATACATATTTACCCAATAGACCAGAAAAGTTCCTTTGGTACATGATGTGAATTTTAAAAGCTGCCTGCATAAGGAGTTATCCCATCTGAACTAGAGCCTGCTGCCAACTACATAATATGCATTTTAAAGAACAACCTAATTATGTGCTTACCCAAGAGAACAAAGTTAATACTGAGGGTCAATAATTATTACCTTCCTTTACTACCCTTTATTCTTTTCTGTCAAGTAAAATGGAAGAAAAAAGTTTCGCATCTGCCCTCTTGTCTATCTTATTTTGACAACCAGTATCTCAGTACCTCAGCTACCCCACCTTCAATAAAACAGAGATGAGGATGAGGAAAGGAGAGGCGAAAGAAAAAGACTTTTTAACAAAGAAGAAAACTATGTGTAATTAAAAATAAGTGCTTGCTTTATAAAAATGTGGGAGGTAGAAAATCCCTTCTTTATACTATTTTTGGCCCCCTCTGTCTAGTAATAATTTAACCTGTACATATTTTAGTTCCAAAATGTTCTCATCTCTTCTGTTTACACTTATAGAACTACGATTACCTTTCCCTCATTCTCCTCTGTAAGACATGAGGATATAGGCTCCTTTCTCTACTTGTGCAAACACATAAAGGTCCCCCATTACCTAGTCAAGTCCATTTCCATTGGCATGATGGGCTCTGAGGAGAAAAATCTATTCCTGTTCACACAAAATAAAAAGCTGTATTTTAACAGATACGCTAATTCACTGGTCTCTCCACCCACTGTCCTCATTTTCCCACACTCTCGGCAGTGATATCACCCCACCTGTGAGGAGCACCTGAGAGACCACTGGAGCAACCTTGACACCTCTCTATAAAACGTCTTCTCCCTTAATTTCTGGTGATGTATAACCACCCATTTAGCTCTAAAGCACACACCCAAAATGGAAACACCACTTAGTATCTAAGTATTAGATGTCAGCCAGCTGTAGAACACTAGCTTACACTATGTCTGTGAGTACAGATGGATGTTGTCTCTGCTACTCCTAAGTGCTGATATTTGTCACTCCCAACTGACAGCAGACTTGTGGTGCTATTTGTTTTATTTTTTAAATTAATTTTGAACAGAGTTTGACTTCCTCTCTTTACCATCACTCCCCCATTGTTAAATCAATTACATTTTAACTATAAAAAGAAAATACAGAAACTATTCAGAATGTCACAAAAATCCTCTTTTGAGACTTACGAATTGCCTGCCTCCTATTTTAGGTGTGTTTATCTCAATCTATCTGGAGAAATGAATTCAGATTTGTTAAGGATGGATAAAAAAGACCAAATTCAAGTTTTTCCTATCACTCTTTGTTAAGCAGAGTCAGGGAGGTGGAGGAGGGCCCATGCATCCTTCATATGATAAAATAACATTCCTAAATGTCAGTGTAATTATCCAGTGTAGGCACCAATCAAAATATTGTATTTTAATTGTCAGAAGCAAGATAAAACTTCAAAAAATATGAAATTCACTATATAAAACCATAAATTTGTCATATTCTGCTTTTTCTGAAACTAAAATAACACATTTCCATCCAAGCAGAAAATGTGAAAAGGCTTCCATAATCAACTATGTAGACCTACCTATGATTATTAAATCCAATTTTTTAAGCTTCATTTTATAAACTTTTCTGTGCATGTCTATGCTTCAAACCACCCCATTCTCATTTCTGCCTTCACCACTTCACTAAAGTACCATCAGTGAAGGGCATCCATCTCTCCTCTTTCCTACATGAAAAGCACACCTAGCCTTGACCTCACACTCTCTAGAATCCCTGATGTCATTGAACACTGTACTTTCTCATTCATGAAATCCTCTTTTCTGCTGGTATATAAAGATACTCCTTCCTGGTTGTCCTCATACTTATTCAACACTTATTAGGCACAGATGCCTACTCTTTAAATATGTGTGTTCCTTTATATTCTGTATATTTCTGTGGACAAGCCCCTCCACACTATGGCTTCAACTGCCATTTACATGTTGACAACTTTATCTCCAGTACAAAGTCCATTCTTGAGTTCCTTCTTGATATGCCATTATTTAAACTTTTTCACTATATTTTTATTGTTGACACTAATAAATATATTCCCATTTTCCCCTCTTTGCCTGCCCCTACACATCCCTCGCTACCCCCTTCCCACTGGCCATCACCACTGGCCGTCACTACACTGTTGTCTCTATTTGGGAGTTATGCATGTATGTTCTTCAGTTAATCCTGGATATTCCACAAATTCAAATAGATCAAAAACAAACTCATCCACTTTAAACCTAAATCTGCTCTTCCTCTTTCATCATCTTTCAGAAAAGGCACCTACTTAATCACTAAAGTCAAGAACAGCTAACAGAATGACATCACAGATTAAACACCTATTTCTTATAATACTTGTCTTACTACAAGTAATTTGTGTGTGTTAATTTTTATTTTTCACATAATACAGTAATCTCATCATTGATTTCCTGGAAATGGCATCCAATAAAGGTTTGGTGAATGAATAAAGAAAATTGAATGTATCTAGGAAAATACTGACTGCAAAACTCTTGCTTTGGGATTAAGTAGATCATGCTCACTCTACAAGGCTCTGTGTCTGTGCAAACACTGCTGCATCCAGCATCTAAAACTCCCTAGCACCCAACAGGTGTTTAATAAACATTTATTAAATTAAGGGATAAAAGTGGATTTTGAGAGAGACTATATTTTCCATATCCTTCATAAGAAATCAGAAATATTAATTACAGCATGCATTAGTTATCTATTATTACATAATAAATTACTGCAAAAACCTAATGGCTCTAAACAGCATTAATTATGTCATAGACTCTGTGATTCAAGAATCTGGGGAAGGATATCTGAGTTCTCTGGTTCTCTGAGGATCTCACAAGACTGCTGTCATCTCAAACCTCAGCTGAGAACCTTCTTCCTCAGCCCTTTATGGGATTGCTAAAAGAATTGAATTCCTTGTAGCTATTTGACTGAGAGGTCAGTTTTTCCTGCACACTTGGCTAAGGCCTCCCTTGTCGTTCATTCTGTTGTTTTCGGTTTGCCACATGGGCAACATGACAGCTTGCTTCATCAGGCCAAGCAAGTGAGAGGACTAGAGAGAAAGCCAGCCTGATGAAAGTCACAATCTTTTGTAATCTAATCACAGAAGTGACATCCATCACTTTTACAACATCCTAGTCATTAGAAATAAGTCACCAGATCCAAACACACTAAAGGGGAGGGGATCGCATGAGGTCCTGAACAGCAGAAAGGCAGGGTGGTTTCCGGAAGGAGTTAGGAGAATATCTAAATACCAATGCAGTGGGCAGCTTGTGACATAGATGTCCTAGGAATTAGGAAACTAACTGGGCAGAAATACTGGGCCAATAGCCACAACTACAACTACACTTACATACATGTGTCAATCATGTGAGGAAATAGACACCACTTTCCACCATTATTAATAATTTTTTTTTACTAGGGACAAAGAAAAATCCTACCTTCCCTTTTCTCTACCATCAAAAACGTCTTCAAGAATGAGATTAGATTAAGTTGCCACCATTTTTTAGAACTCCGTAATCCACATCTCAACTTTCCCATGTCCTTCTCTGTACAGACTAACCGTCTATATAAAATGACAGTGGAGTGCTAGACCCCTTTGTCAATTTGTTCAGTCTGATTTTGAGCTGGACTCAAAGTTGAAGACTAGATGTAGATGCAAAGGTCAATAGCTGTCTGGCTACAACTACCTGTGACTAACTCATAGGTAAATTCCCATCAATAGTTTCAAATTCCGCATAACTTCAAAGGACATTAATTCTACTTATTTCTGTCTTGTGTAGTATCCATAGTAGATAAATGAGAATTTATAAACCTCATTACATGAATGGTGGTTGACTGTAGACATCAACTCAATTATTTGTTTGGTAGAATATGAACAAAACATTAAGATTGGAAACCAATAAAATTTATGTGGGAATTTAGAGTATAGAGGCATGGATACATGGAACAAACTGACAGATGTCAGAGGGGAGAGGAAAGGGAGGGCTGGATGAAAGAAGGTAAAAGGATTAGCTGAAGAACATACATGCATAACCCAGAGACACAAAAAATAGTGTGATGATGGCCAGAGGGAAAGGAGGATTTAGGGAGGGTGGCAGGCAAAGGGTGGGGGAGGGAAATGGGGACATCTGTAATGGTTTCAACAACAAAAATAAAGTAAAAAAAACTGCTTGGTTAAAAGATTTCATAGGCTTCCATATATAGCTTCTAAAGCAAAAGCTGATTTTCTGTATATTTAGCACTGGTACAATCTATTGTTTTCTGTTCATATTCCAAAGCCAAAACCTTGCCAGAAAATGAGAACAAAGAAGAGTTTGAGTTCTTATTGGAAGACAGTGAATCTGAGATAGCTGATGTGAGTTAATTGCCTCTGAGCATTTCTGGAATTGCTGCTGGTGCACTTTCTTACTGCTGACAAGATCCCTAATACTGACAATGGGAACTGTTTCAAGCAAGATCGTGCAATTTAGTTTTGCATCCTTTTTTCTAGACCTACAAGTGTGGCAGTAATTGATTCTCTCTTGCACAGTGTTTGGGCTAAAGTTTATATATTAGTGGTTTTGAAATTGGGCTACATAAAGAGGTGGGAACTCATAAAAAGGTGGGGAGGGAGTGGAAATTAAAGAGCAGTTCAGTGCTTCTTTCAAAGAAACTTTGAAGAGGTACACAGCTCAGATTCCAAAACAGGAAGGAGGATGACTGCCTTAAGATTGAAAGACAATGACTTGACCACAGCCTCCCAGGAGGAGCTCTGGTCTGAGTACTGTAATCCTACCTCTACCTCCATCCTGCTGTGTGATCTTGAAGCTAGGCTTTGTGATCTACAAAATAAAAGTATGAAAGTGCTTGACCTGTAAGGACTATTCTGGCTATAAAATTCTCTACTGTGACCTGGTAGAGGATACTCCATCAAAAGGCAAAGTACATAAATGTCTGCCCTGCAACCTTCCAGTCAGTTTACATTTCCTTCCTCTTGGCACATTTCCCTGAGAATTCTCTCCAGTCTCCAGATCTTATCCTCAGTGAATGTGTTCACTCCGCAGGCAAACTGTCCAGTAATTAATGCTATGTAGTTGACTAGTAATAAAGATGTTAGCTGATAATGGCTGAATGAATGACCCTTCCCACAAGTAATAGCATCTTAAGACTAAATGGATTCTCAAAGGCTAAAATATTATGACCCAAAAGATTGAAATTATAATGATGAACTGAGAGGAAGTAGAGTTAATTTCTGGACCACAAGTAATCATGTACCCTGCTTACTCATGAAGCTGTCCTGTATGATTTGTCTACAGTGAGAAGTTCAAGACAAAAGGGGTTGAAAAAATGTGATATTGGCAGACTTTGAAATCATACAGATTTGTTGTTAAGTCCCTGTCAACCATTTGCTAGCTGTTTGAGTTTGAGCAATTAACTAATCTGTCTGATCTTAAATTTTCTCATCTGCAATAATGCCCATGTCCCAGAATAATTAAAAAAATAAAAGAGACAATGTATCTGGCATGTATACCCATGTAACTACTGCTAACTATCTTCATTATTTCCCCTCCTCTGGGAACATAGTCATGAACTCCATTTTAAAAATCAAAGGTTATTTTCACTCTATATGGAGACCCACAAAAAGCTTTGCTTTTTTATAAATTTAATATACAATATAAGATCTCTGACTATAAAATAATGACACTCGCTCAGCATAAAAAATATTAGTTTCATTATTTTTAGTTACTTTTAAATAATGAAGTGTTTGAATACTGTTTTATTTTATAAATCAAATATTTTTACTTTTAGTGAATAGCTTGTAGTCCCTCATTAATGACAGATAGTTTCCCTAAGTCTTCAAAATTCTCTCTCCTGTTTAGATAAATGATGGAAATCAATTTAATTGAAATGGAAAGGGACTGGTCCCATGCTATGAATCAAATAAGTACAAATGAGAAACTAATCCAAAACAGAAGCTCCCTGGATCTGCACACTTCATTAGCCCGAGGACACTGACTACTCAATATTACTACTGTAGCATCACTTCACTATTTAAATCCCTTTATGTTTTATTCATATCTATAGATTTTGCCCTAAAAATCCAAGTACTAAGGAACTACAGGTCCATGGGATGGAGGAGAGTTCTCCACAACAAAGACCAAGAGGAAACCTCACACAGGGAGACCTAGATATTCAAAGTAAGATCATCACTCTCTGCCCTCCTCCAGCTTTTCATTCCATGGTCCAGGGGGACCCAAGTGCTAAAAGTAAGCCTAACCCTTGTCCTTCACATCCTCGTTGCCTAATGTCACACCCACATTTTGCAACTCCCGCAAAGACAGCCATCCTCTTGGGCTGCCTCCACAGGCATGGTCCGGTGTGGGTGTGGGATCATCAGGACTAATTTCATAATGTCTTTTACCACTGCTTATGTTTTCATCACAGGTAATCCAGGACTCCCTTGTCACCCTTCTTTCCTAAAGTTCATTCTTATTTTCCCTGAGAAAAAAATGAAATAATCAGATGACTTTCACAAGTTTTACTACTACACCCAGCTACCTATCTGCCTATGTTCTCTTCCTTCTCTCTCGTTACTATAAATTAACTAAGCTAATTGTTAATGTGTTCCTAGCTAAGGTGAACTCCTCTACTTTGCATGCTTGAGAATAATGGTTTCAGCTGTTTTGTTCTCCTTTTTTCACTATTAAGTTTACTTTATTCAGTACCCCGCTTCCATCACCACACAGGTGTGGTATTATTTTTCCCACTAAAACAAACAAAAAATGTCCCTTGATTTCACCTCCTCTGCCAACTGCAGATCATTTTCTCTCCCTCACATCACAGTAAACACCTAGAAAGAAGTTCCTGTGCCTACTATCTCCAGCTTCCTTCTATTTTCTTTTAAAATTCATTCCAATATGGTTTTTGCCTCCATGACTCCACCAAAACTCTTCTTACTCTTATTGTCAATATGACTTCACCATTACTAAATTAGTTCTCAGTTCTCATCCTTTTTAACCTATCAGCAGCATTCGAACTTATGATCATTTACTTCTTGGTGGCATGGTTTCTAGAACTCCCCGGTGCCCTGACTCTCTCATATGCACCAAGTACTTCTTTTAGTCTATGGGCTAATTTCTCCTCAGCTTGCCAACCTCTTAATAATGGAATAACCTAGGACTTGGTCTCTAAATCTTATCTATTTTCTCTCTACACTTACTCCTTAGTGTTTTCATTCAAGGTGTTAAATAGTGCCTCTAATTGATGACTCACGAATTTAACCTTCAGCCAGGTCTTTGTCTTTCAACTTCAAACTGCCCCCTCAGCATCTCCACAGGTATGTCTAATAGGCATCTTAAGCATTAAATTCCTCAACTGAACTCTCAAATTGATCCTTCTCCCCAAACTTTCTACCACAGTCTTTATTAGTGAAAAGCAACTTCATTTTTCCAGTTACTCAGGCCAAAAACCTTGGAGACACTCTTGACTCTTGTGTCTCACACATATACACCCTTTTACCTCATCCTACCCAACAACAAATCCTAACAACTCCAACTTCAAAATATATCCAGACCTCAACTACTTTTACCACCTCTACCACAACTATTCTGGCCCAAGCCACCATTACATCCTGCCTAGATTATTGCAATGGCCTCTCAAGTGGTCTCCCTGTCTCTTTCTGTGAATTCTCAACACTGTCGCCACGGGAATCTTAGGAAAATTTAAGTCAGCTTTTATCACTCTTTCAAAAGTCTCTAACATCTACCCCCTTACTAAGATTAAGAGGCACTGTTTTTACCATGGCCTCCCAGGTCCTATAGGACCTCATGCCATGGCTCTCTGATGACTCTCATCTGCAATAACCTCACTTCCCTACATTCCTGCTGGGCATCTTCCTCTGCCTCAGATTTGTCAGCTGTGCTTCACATCGGAGTGTTTGCTCTCTCTGCCCTGATGGCCAGGGATGCTCTTCCCCAGGCATCGTCAGGACTCAGTCCTCCACCTCACCTCCTTATGTTTAGTCTCTGTTCACATGCTCTCTTCTCAGAGAGATTTTCCTGATCACCATATTTAAAAACAGAACACCCATTTCTGACTCTATCACTTCTCACTGCTTTGTTTTTCTCTTTTGAACTTTCACTATATAACGTAATATGTATTTTACTTACATTCTTTTTGGGGGGTTAATATTTTTTACTGTTCATGTACAGTTGTTCCAATTTTCCCCCCATTGCTCTCCCCTGCTCCACCTACCCCCTCCCCTTTCCCATAGTCAATCCACACCCCATTGCCCTTGTCCATGGGTCCTTTATACATGTTCTTTGACTTGACCCTTCCCCTTCTTTCCCCCGTTATCTCCCTGCCCCCTCCCCTCTGGTCACTGTCAGTTTGTTCTTTATTTCCATGTCTCTGGTTCTATTTTGCTCGCTTGTTTGCTTTGTTGATTAGGTTCCACTTATAGGTGACATCATATGGTATTTATCTTTCACAGCCTGGATTATTTCACCTAGCAAAATACTGTCCATTTCCAACCATGATGTCGTGAAGAGCAGTTTCTGCTGTGTAGTATTGCATTTTGTAAATGTACCACAGGTTTTTATCTATTTGTTTATTGATGTGTACTTAGGCTATTTCCAGCACTTGGCTATTATAAATAATGCTGAGTTTACTTATATTCTTTATTAACTGTCCATCTCTATTAGGATGGAAGCTTCATGAGAACAAGGATTTTTAGTTTCATTTCATTCTCTGCTATCTTGGGTATTTAAAAACTGAAAAACTATTAAATGTTCAGGAAATAGACAACATAATCAATTATGGTGCTATAATAATAAGAAAAGCCACTATGTCATGCTTACTATGAGTCAAGGGTTTTAAAGGTTTTATACATGTCTATTCATATAATTAGCTAATTTTATCTTCACAACTTAAATATGAGTAGATATTCTGTGTGCATTTTAGAGATGAAGAATTGAGGTCCAAAGAGGTTAAGAAATTCCCCTAAGAATATACCGAGAGTATGTGGGGGATCAGAATTTGAACCTAGAATTTATGTTTAACTTCTCTAGGTTCTGTATCTTCTGTTTAAATTGGGAAAATAAGGTCTTTCTTATAAAGTTGTATAGATAATATATACAATGAAATATAAAGACAACAGCACAGTGTCCAACTCTGACATAGCAGCACATGGAAGCACTAATTATGCAGCACCTGCAGAATGTGAAGAGTAACATTCAGTACAAGGAAACTGAAAACACATTTTTAAATGCTATGGTATGCCATGTCAATTTGTGCTTTGATTGGCAGCACCATATTTGAGTCCTTCAAAATCACACAGATGAAATTTAGTCTTTTCTGACTATGGAAAAAAATTGGTGTGTGTTTTTTTTTCATTTAGCAGCTATATTATGTAAGTCTATATGGATGTACACACAATCTCACAAAACAGGAATATTTATTTTCAAGTCAAAGGGGGAAGACTTTATAAGCCCCTCAGTATTTGTTTTGTCTAAAGCTCTAATCTGTTCTTCCTTTGAGCTTGCAGAGCTCCAGATGAAGAAATCTTTAAACCCCAGGCCTGCTGACTAGCGTGAGTTCTGCTGTAGGACAACAGAGGAGCCAGAAATAAGGCTCCATGCAGAGGCTCTGAAAGAAAGTGGGTAGATTGATATACCCATTAGCATTCCAGTGCCCCCAAAATACCTTCACAGCATGCGCAGCAGTATGGGGGCTCTACTTAATTTTTATTCTGGAAAACAAACTTAAAGGTCAACATGCATGTATATTTATAATGGAATTGGTAGTTACTAATCAATGCAGCAAAAGTTTCTTCCTTTACAGCAACGTCTCAAACTTTTCCAGGAAGAGCCTATAGTCTGCCTTAGAAAGCACTTATAAATTATACTTCAATTTCTTCTGAGATAGTTGGGACAAAGAATGGTCAAACTAATAGCCTACTGACTTTACAATTTCAATACCAAGATGAAGATGCAATATTAAAGTAGTACATTTTGCATATTCATTAAAGGGGGAAAATATACTGTGGAATAACTGGAATAGAAAGCATCAAAAAAGGGGGAGTGCATGTTTTAAAACTACACTGTAGCATAAATTCCTTAGGCTGGAAAACAATCCTTTAGATGAAATCTATGGGTGGAGTATATCATGTTCTTTTATCAAAATAGAGATATCTTTCTATATAACTTCTTCCAGTAAGAACAGGTGAAGCAGTCTTCTACTCCTAAATCCCAGTTCTATGGCTTTATATTTTATTGGTCATTTCATCCTGACTCACTAGTCAGTTCTGAAAATATTAATTTGGATGACTCAGAGAGAGATCTAGGAAAATACATTAATAATCAAAGTATCACTTCTGGATTATAAAATCAGTTTCTCAGTATACCTCTATTTGCTTTGTCAGACTCTACTGTCTGACAGGCCCGTTTCTCCAGAATCCATATCCTTCATATCAGGTGACTCCTGTTGCCAAACAGAGCACCTGCACTGGAAAGAGTGGCGGAAATGTTAGAACACAAGCTTTTCTGCCTCTGTTAGCTCTACCCCACTGCTGTCATGTACATCACCTTTCTCAGTCAACCCACTCTCATAACCCTTTACAATTTCACCATTAAAGATTATTTTGTATAGGTTATAGTTCTAATTCCCTGAGTTCTATCGACATAGAATACAATCCCTAAATGTCATTAATCACAGGATCTAAGCCACAGCCCCACTTCTAGTAATATCTGATCACCTCCATGATTTATGGCTTCTCGCAAGGATTACACAAGTCAGCCCTTCTGCGCCTGACCTCAGCTCCTGCTCACTTATTTATCCTTCCTCAGGTAATACTTAGCGCCCACTATGTTACACATGTTGTTCAGTAAATATCAATTAAATCAGGCTTTGTTATTTCCTTTATTGTTTTAGTAACTGGATTATTAGTGAACTTTTGGGTTTTAAATAGGTTTTATTTCCTACGTGAGGGGCTAGGATAATAGTTGATGGTGCAATTAGCACCAAATTTGGGTTGGTGGAGTAAAACTAGAATTGGTGAGTAGAATGTAAAAAGTGACCTTCCAAAAAGCACCCACTTAAGACAAAGCCAATACTGGGATGCATCTGGGAGAGGTTCAGAACTCACACAAGTATAATATTGGGTTGGCTGAAAAATCCGTGTGGTCTTTCCTATAAAATAAAATACACATTTTTTGTTTTCACCAAGAACTTTATTGGTTTGGATATTTGAGTATGTCAGCTATCTCCTGCATAGTATGACATTGATGGTTCTCAATTAATATTTCAATTTGATCACTATCAGCTTCAATGGTCTACAGTGATGCAACCACAGAGCATTATCCAGTGAGAAATCTCCAGCACAAAATTTCACAAACCACTTTTGATATGTTCTGTCAGTCACAGCATTTTCTCCATATACTGCACAAATCCTTTTTTTATTTTTTGGCATTTCAGGTGCTTTTTTACCTTTCTTGAAATAGTAAAGCATAATATGCTAAAAATGTTGCATATTTTCTTCCATCTTCAACATTAAAATGGATGCACAAAAATTCACCAATTTTGGAAAAAGAAACACTTCTACAAAGGTACTGGTCCTTAAAGCTGTATACACTTTTAAGATCTCACACATCTGCATGCATATGCATAGACACATGCACAGAGTCTGTGCTCTTTATCATCTCCATTTTCCAGGTCAGCAGACAAAAGCCAGTCATCCAGGAAGGTGGCCAAGTACACAAAAGTGAGCATATGGTGTGCTGTTAATCATACAGAGATTTGCAGAGTTAAATACAGTACTAAGAACTGACAATAAATCTGCCAATTATGCATTAATACCAGAAGAGATCAAGGAAATTGTCCATGGAACATAGCATTTTCATTAAAACACAATGCAAAAGAAACTGTGCCTAAATTCTGCAAAATACTTTCCAATGGTATCATGGAGAGAGAGAGAGAGAGAGAGAGAGAGAGAGAGAGAGAAAAGGAGGGAGGGAGGGAGGGAGGAAGGGAGGAAGGACGGAAGGAAGGAAGGAAGGAAGGAAGGAAGGAAGGAAGGAAGGAAGGAAGGAAGGAAGGAAGGAAGGAAAAAAGGAAAAGAGAGAAAGAAAAAAAAGTGAATGCTTTTGTTAAGAAGCAAATCAGGTAGCATCACTGTATCCAAAACTGAACCTAAGCCAATGTTTCCTATTTAGGGAATTTGGATCTAACATAAATAACACAAGAACTCCTTCAAGTCATAATGAACCAAAAGTAGAGGCACAGGATTATGAGTAATAAACAAACTTACCAGGACAAATGTGATACACATCAGAGCAAAACCCCCATGGCATCAAAAATGATGATAAAGTACCACATATTTGAGTGGGGTGCTGCAGCAGCTGTCAGAGCACCATGGTGTATAGACAGAAGCCACAGAGTAATTGTATTTAAGTGTAGTCATCAGGCCCACTGTGCACCTGGGAATGTGGCAGGCAGTTCAGATAGCATCCTTAATGACTATTCAAATGAAGATAAGATGATTAATGATATTCTTTTTCATTGTTTTAAGTACAAAATATGAAGCCAGTCCTACATAAATTCCTTTACCTTGCAGAGTGAGCAACAATCTCTTGTTGTAATATAATCCCATAAATCACTCAGGATTGCATGGTAGAAACAGCAGGGCTCTGACTTTAATTTTGTTTCTGTGCATAAGTGTGTGTATTTGTGTGTGTGAGAGAGGGAGAGACAGAGAGATACAGAGACAAGGAGATAGAAAGAAACAGAGCCATCTACCTTAAAGTCCTTATAACTAAAAGTGGTGTCATAAATGTTTAATGATATGTTTTTTATTCAGAATTAAATGCAATATTCATAGGCTAGCACAATGTCTAGTGCAGAGGACTTGTTCAATAAATATTTTTAGAATAAAAGGAGAAAGTGAATAAAAGGACAAGAAAGGGAAAAATAAAAAGAAAAGGAAAAATAAAGGGAAAAAATAATCATAAATATTTTCAAAGCACTCTGACCAGCAGAAGGGTAGGCTTTGTGCATGTTTCACCTGGATTAGAAGCACAAAGAGTGTTGATTGATAGAAAGGCCATAGCTACTAGCACATGGCTCCCTGTTGAGATACATGAAGACCCCGCAAGTCCCCTACCTGGTCAGTGACAGAGCTAGAACCGTATGCCAAGTATCCTAGCTCCTAAACACTTTGAGATACTAAGGAGAAAGTTTACATATTATGTGCTATCTGCCCCTTTACCAAGAGCCCCTCACCAATTTGATGTGGTATCAGAGGACAAGACACCAATTGTCAATTCTAGTGAGTGGTTTCCATTTAGGCAGTCATATTAAGTTGGTTTCAAATCTAAAAGAAACAACTGAACTATTTCTCTTTCTTCAATTCATTTCTACCATATTTTCTCTTGTAACTTTGGGCACATTATGAGAAGGCAGGGTTCTTTAGAAAAGACAATAATGCTTCTATTTAGAAGGCAGCAGGAAAAGAGAAAAATCAAATATAGATGTATGGGTTCCATAAAAGGAGCCAGAGGCATGAATTAGAGGAGCTGAGCAGGGCTGCTGAGGACAGGACGTTGTGGGCATCATTCATTCTCACGGTCACTAGGAGTCAGAGCTGACTTGATGGCACATAACACACATGTACACACAATTTAGAAAACTTTCTAAATTCACAGACTTTAGGCCATTGGGTAGGAAATAGTTCCATACATCTGTTAAGTACTTTACTAAACTGTCTTCTTCTCAGCTTTACTCTTCACTGCTAACCATGATGTCGTCCCTAATTAGCAGAAATTTTAGTGCTTTGAACCATTAGGGTGACTGATATGGGTTACAAAGAATGAACTAAAGTGAATATAGAAAAAATTAGTGTCACAAGTCACTTGCATCCATTATTCTAATGGATTTTAAAACAAATCATTTTTATCAAGGCTTATTAAACATTTGTACAGTTTAGAACCCTTTTGATTTTCACGTATTCATTCATAGTTTAACATTTAACAATATGACAGTCTCAGAATGGCACTTTGTCACAGCTAAAAATGACTTTAGAAATTCTGAAGAACCGCATAAAGTATAGGGTAGGCCATACACAATTATCTTTGGAATATTGGTTCTCAAGGACTTAGATGACAACATCGTGATCCCATGACCCATATAACTTTTCTCACTTTACTTTTCTTAAGGTATTAACTTATCATGAAATATATTTTCAAACCAAGAAGCTTACAATTGGGGCAAAATTAATTTGAAAGAATAATATCATTTATTTTACATTTTTAATATTTAGCCCTCCTACATGATTCAAGACTTTTTATTTTCATGTCTGTTTATCTTGTCAAAGTGAGACTTACTGATGTACATTGCTCTTCATGAACTCAAGGAATGGAATTTCCCCAGGGTCATTGAAAAGGAAAGAAAACAAGTTTTAGGAAGCAGGACCAAGTGATACAGGAAAGATCAAAATAGAGACTAACACAGAAAATGAAAGGTAGAAATAAAAATTATAAAAGCAAAAAATTGAATTTGAAAATATTAAAGCTAAAATAAATACAAGTTAATATGTCTTTAAATATACAGTAAAAGTTAATTTTAAAAATACACAATAGAAATAAATACATGGGAAAATTATAAGAATAGACTATAGCTAAGCTAGCAGTTATATCACTGCTGTGAACTAGGTTGAAAACTTCCCCCCAAAACCCCTATATTTTACAACATTTGCAACGAATCTGCCCATCCCTTGAAACTCTTGATGCCAGCCTCAGTGCACGAATTTAGGAAGCCAGAATATTTAATCTTTGGAGACAGCTGTCCTGGAGAATCAGTCAACCTAACAGTGACTTTTCTGTGTTAAGTTTTTGCTTTGTAAACCCCTGAGATCTAGTTCCGTTTATTTCAGCAGCTTAATGGCACCTATTCTAATACACTCCACAATAACATTTCTTACTGAGCACTCTCATGAGCAATGTGTTGATTTATTCCTTCAAATATGCCTCAGAATCAGGATCCCAGGTCTATCATCTGCTCTCTTTCTCATAGACCATTACACATTTGAGGAGCATGCCATTTGATGATACACCCTTGAAACTTCTTCTCTTACGTGGCCTATGATCAACCTGGATGCTCTTAACGTTCAGATGTATGATCAACTGACCCACCTGTCCAATCCGTTTTTTCATTCACACACCTAGCCAAACAGTTATTTTACTATACCACCTCAATTATTTCAGTGCTGCTTCAGCCCCACATTCCATAAACACTTACACATATTTTCATCGCCTGAATCGGTTTCTCCTCTGAAATAATGGATTCACTCATCTCACATTCTGAGCACAGCCTTTTATCCTCCGAGTTTATCCATTTAATCATTCCTTACTATGCTAATTATTCAACCTCATTAGGACCCTTAGGATAGTGACCCTTCTACTTTATCTCCTTTTATCATAATCGCTACTGATTTCACTGTTTTTGATACTTAGTATTCTCAGTGTTCATTCTACATTTTCCCTTTCTTCCCTACACCCAAAAAAACCTTACTTTAGATGAACAAAAATGTTTGTCTTCCTCTGCAACTATCTTATAAAATACCTACAAATATATAGACTGATCAAATTAAAAAGGGCTCACCAACATTAACTATATTCCCTGGAAATTCTGATAGTACTTCTTAACTCACTCTCTTGTCCTTACAAAACTTCCCATTATCCCTGTATCTCAGCTGGACTCACCCTTTTTTTTTGGTCATAGAAATAAGGGAACCCCTTTGAACTTCCAACCGCAAACCTACAAAGCTACAAGCATTAATAACCATTCTTTTCTTTGTAATTCACACTGTTGATTTTCTCCACTCCTCCCTGTATCTCCAGACCCTTCCTGTTCTAACTCCAAGTTGACATTTAACTACAATCATGACTCTTCGCTATTTTTTAATTATCCAACCACTAAAATCATCCCTCATAATGCAGTGATTTGCATGCTGGTAAACACAACAAACGTCATCATCTAACAGTATTTTTTTTTTCAGATGACCACTTTCTCCTTTTTGGCTTCAGTTGCCCAGCATTTTCTTGACTTTCCTTTAATACTCCTGCCTGGGTTATCTCAGTCTAATTTACAGGCCTTCTACTTCCAGCTCCTTAACTATCAGTATACATTTAAATTTCATCCTTGTTAGAAAATCTTCTTCATCCACACATTCTTTCTCAGTAATTATACATACACTCATGACCTCTATTGTCTGCACAGATTATATATTAATAATTGGCGAGTGCTTACCTAGACAACAGACCTCACACTAAAGCTCATTCTAACTGCTCACTACACATCTCCATGTAGGTGACTCATGGAAACCTCATACACAACCTAAACAAAACAAAATTTTGGAATAAACCAAAATGATCCAAGAAACAAGAAATAGAGCACATAAGGCAGAAGGACTTTGCAGGCTGATGGTTAAGGAAGTGCACACGACAAATCTGTGCAACAGATGTTGAGAGCAACAATTCACAATTAAAATGGGAGGGCAGAGGCCCAGGAAAGATGTGTCCCAGATGCAAAGGTGGCTATTGAAATATCTACTATGTTTACAAAATTTAGTAGAGGTCTCTGTAGAGTGCAGATTAATTAGTAATAGACTAAAAGAAAATGAAATAAATTATAACATTAAACTTTAACATTAACTCCAAAAAGGCAAAAAATTACAAGGAAAAAGTGCAAAGAATACTTCTTGAGTCATCTTTGAATAATGATTATAAGAATGTAAATATTGAATGTTGATATAACCAAATATTATAGCATAACTGTGTTGAACAAAAAAGAAGAGGAACATGAGGCTAATAAATAATATATAAAATTGAAAAATCAAGAAACTACAATATAAATAGAAGGCAATTATTAGAATAATCAATCAACTAAAAAGATGTGAACATGATCATTTCAAGTTAGCAGAAACCAGGATAGAAGAGAAGGAGTAGGGGACTGCTATTATTAAATACTAGCCTACCAGGATTATTTTATTTTTTAAGCAATATACATGTACTGTGTTGAAAAAATTTAAATATTAATGGAGGTTTTATAATATCTGTGTCTTGCTTTTGTCTTGATGCAGGAGGTACAAGGTGTAAACCATTGTCTAGGTAGGAAAAAGTAAAATACTAGGAAAAAAGTAGGTGAGTTAATAAATAGGAGATGTAATACACTGGCACATATAAAGAGAGTGTTTGGTTGGTTAGTTGCGTAGTTAGGAAAACTAGGAGACAGGAAGCAAAGTATGTATAGGAAACAATAGGCAATATCCTTGAGGAAGGATAACATGTATAACTTACTTTGTTTACATTAGAGAGTCTTATAGTACTATGGAAAGAAACATTTTAGCCAAATATGTGAAAAGTAGATGAAAGCACATTTGGAGCAAGCTTTAATAATGGTGATGAAACCCCTGTGATGTTAAATGAAAAAATTTATTTTTTGAAAGTGTTGGGATGGAGGATAATCTAGGGTGGCTCTGCAAAATACACAATGCCCTGATAAATTTTAATTTCAGCCGAACAACAGATTTTTATATTTGGTTGCCCCAAAGACTGTATGAAACTTACTTGTAATAAAAAACTATTCAATATTTATTTAAAATTCAAATTTAACTGACAATCTTATATTTTTATTTGCTAAGTTTGGCAGCCCAGGAATCAATCAATTGTTAAAGACCTAAAAAAATAAATGCAAATATAAAACATTCTGGTCAAAAGAAAGAAATTATAATATCTGAATTTTTAAAATTTATTTAAGAACCTGAAAATAAAGAGCAGAGTGATGAATATTCTAAAGGAAAAATCATGAACTAATAGATCTTTTACCCAGAAAGTGTTTGCTTTTGTCTACAGTGATGATATTAGCTGTCCTAAGTAAATGAACATCATCATGAGGTCACTCCCCTGTCCCATATTCAGAGGAATCAATCATTCTCCTGATAGACTCATCTAAGAGCAACTTACAATAGGGAGACATTCATGAATTCCAAGGAAAATCAACTCTAAAGCAGGTTGGCAAATTATGGTCTACTCACCTGTTTTTGTAAATAAAGTTTTATGAGAACACAGCCATGTCCATTTATTTATAGATTGTCTGTAGTTCCTTTTACACTATAAAGGCAGAGTTGAGTGGTTATTATGAACACCTATCCCACAAAGCCAAAAACAATTTACTATCTAATCCTTCAAAGAAAAAAACAAGTTTGCTAACTATTATTCTAAAGACTGCCTTGACCAGCAGGACCTAGCAGAATCAGGCAAGGAGACATGCCAACCAGGTCTACAACTGAACCTTCTTCTCAATAACCAAAATTTCAGTGTGAGTTATGGTCAGACTGAGGAGGCACCAGATTGAGTTAAACACTGATTATTAAAAATATTTTCAGATTGAAAGTATTTTGTTTTTGGCAATCTTTCTTCAAATGAAAATTTTCCTTATTTTTAATATCTACTATTTTAATTGTTAGATTTTATTTAAAATGTAATCAACTAGATCATATGCATTCTCTTCAAATCTTCAATTGGTCTCATTTGCTTTGAGTTTATATTGAAGATACAGTCATCTGGCAGTTGTGACTGACACAGAAACATAGGTATATGGCCTTACACTGGAAATGAAAGGTAAAATTTAAAGGATTTAACTTTGGGAGTTCAACAAATTTCAATAATAGCAAGCATCATATCACATCAGAATTATAATGTAGATTTTCATTTCTAATTGTTTAGTCAGTTTGAGCTTTGGCAAAACATAATCTTGGAATTGAAAATAAATTATAAAGCTGCTTATAGGATGAAAAGCTACTCATTTTCTCAAAAAATAAGTTTAAAAAGTCTGTTCAATAAAATGTCGTAGGTACTAAAATCTGTTTTCTACCAAGTTGCACAGATGTAGGTGCTATTTTAAACTTTTCTATATAATAAAAATAGACTTATTTTTCTTCCATATATTTACCATGTACTTACTCCCTCACTAAAATATGAAATATGCCAAAGGAGAAAACCTATTAGGTTTTCAATTAATTTCTTTAAGTTAAAGTTAATCACTTAAACTTACTTATAAAGCCAAAAATCATCTCTGAAAGAAAAACAGACTTTTTGCCTTTCTCCTTGTGGGTAAGATAAACATAATTATTAAAAGTACATCAATATTAAAAGCTTGACTGTTTCACATAAATTTTATAATGCCAGCATTTTTACTTGTTTGGAAAACTTTCTTGAAATATAATTAATAAACACATAATTCATCCATTTTACAGTGTACAATTCAATAATTTTACTATATTTACAGGGTTATGTAACCATCATCACAATCTAATTTTAGAACATTTTAGTATGGCCAAAAAAAGAAAAAAACCCAGAAGCCCATACCTTCATCCCTCTCTACCCTATTCCACCCCCAGCCTTAGACAACCACTAACCTATTTTCATTCTCTGTAAAGCTGCCTCTTTCAGACAACTCACATAAATATGATCATACCATATGTGGTCTTTTGTGATTGCCTTTTCCACTTAGGATGTTTTTAAGTTTTTTCCATTTTGTAGAGTATAGCAGTACCTCATTTCCTTTCATTGCTGGAAAATATTCCATTGTATGGTAATATTACCTTTTAGTTCTCCATTCATCAGTAAATGGACCTTCGAGTTGTTTCTATTTTCTGTCTATTATGAATAATGCTACTCTAAACATTCCTGTACAGGTTTTTTCATGTGGATATATGTTTTCATTTCTCTTGGGTTGATACTTAAAAATATAACTGCTAGATCACATTTGGGAACTCTAAACAGTGTTTAGCATTTTGAGGACATGCCAGATTGTTTCCAAAGAGATACGCCATTTTACAATTCCACTAGCCACGTACAAGAGTTCCAATTTCTCCACATTATCGGCAATAACTGCAATTGGCTTTTCTTATTATATCCATCTATTGAATATGAAGAATTATCTCATTGGAGTTTTGATTTGCTCTTTTCTAATGACTAATGATGTTGAGCATCATTTCAAGTGCTTACTGGCCATAAACCTTCTTTGGAGAAATGTCTACTAAGATCCTATATTTGTTTTTTCAATTGGGTTATTGGGTATTTCTATTATTGAATATGAGTTCTATGTAATTAATGGATACAAACCCCATATCAGATATATGACTTGCAAAAAAATTCTCCTATTCTATGAACTGTTTTTTCACTTTCTTAGTGGCACTATTTTCAGCACAAAAGTTTTAAATTTTGAAGCCGTCCAATTGATTTTGTCACTTAATGCTTTTGTTGTTGCATTTAAGAAACCATAGCCTAACCTGAGGTCATGAAGATTTTCTCCTCTAAGATTTGTATAGCTTTAATTCCTGCATTTAGATCTATAACCCATTTGTGTTACTTGTGTGTATGCTATGATGTAGGGGTCCGACTTCATTCTCTGCATGTGGATATCCAGTTTCCCAGCACTATAAACTGAAAGATTATTCTTTCCCTGATTGAATTGTCTTAGTACCCTTGTCAAAAATCAATTCACTGTAAATGTCAGAGTTTATTTCTGGATTCTCAATTCTATTCCATTGATCTATATGTCTATCCTTCTACCAGTACAATATTGTCTTGATTACTGTAGTTTTCTAGTAAATTTTTAAATCATTAAGTGTGAATACTCCAATGTTCCTTTTCAAAATTATTTTGGCTGTTTCAGGTCTCTTGCATTTTCATAACAATGTTAGGCTCAGGCTGGGGTAAAGCTGTTGCCCATTAAGCAGTGGATAGATGAGGGAAGGAAAAGCCAGTGCACCTACCTACAACCTGGGCTGTGAGGAATGCAAAATAGCAGCCTGTCCCTCCAGGGGAAAACTTCAGCCCCAGACTAGGAGTCAGAGAAAAAGGCATCCCGTGTCTTTTTGTCTGTACACGCCTGGGGTAGAGTTTCTGTAACACAGAGCCAGGGCGCAGATAGGGAGAAAGTTATGACTCAAATGCCACAACTCTCCTTTTCTTACTGAGATCTAGTAAAATTTCCTGAATGAATGTTTCTTCATTCTGTGTATGCCTTAAGGAGAACTTAAAAACCTTAATTTTTTAAATAATTTTCATCAAATTGTTGTTTGCTAAGCAGTCTATCAAGCTCCTTACTCTACCAAGCAGAAGTGTCTGTCCCCCTTTTCATAACCTTTTAAAAACCTACTTGATTACTATAAAATCACTGTGAGATGCTATTTCTATTATTCAAATATGGTGAAACAGGTTAGTGTAGAAATGGCAACTGTATGCCAGGAAATAGAACTTATCTTTCCCAACCAACTGGTTTCATGAGTTCAAGCTGTCTCTGTAGTGAAATAAGCCTAGAGAAAAAGTTCAATGAACTTAATTTACCTTCTAAAATAGATATGATTCTATATCCTGTGTTTTTAGCCTATCATGGCAATGTTCAAGGACTTGGCAAAGATATCCTGAACTAGCCAGGTGGAAATTTTGTCAAATGTTATAAAGTATACTACTTGACCATGTATAGTAGGACTCCTCATTGATAGAAAACTTTCCAGAAACAGATAAATTGGTAGTAATAAACTAAGTTGGAAATATAGTTATATTTTCTAGTGACTTTTTTTTTGGCTACATATTACACAATTTGAAGAAAGCAAGAACAAAATCACAGATGCTTGCAGACAACTTAACTCTAGGGGCAATATGTTCCTCAGGCAAAAATTATAGGATAAATCCAAAACAAAATTATGAAATAGGCAGGTTTTCCTTCTTCAGTACACTTTCCCCCTGCTCTGGTAACAATTCCATTTTCCTAGCTGTAAGGTGTCTAATGGGTTTATATTCTCCATTATCTCAAAACCCTGATTCCTGGCCATGTGAATTTAACATGATATTCATTCAAGTTGTCTGCATCTTTATTTAGGCTCAAATTAAAAATTACAGTTTCACCTGTATAATTTTGAGCATCCACAAGGGAGTAGTAAAGAGATTTTAACGCACTAAGACTGTCTTCCTTTATATCCTGAAACCACTCATATGTGTTTGGTTTTCCACTCTACTCATGCATACGGATTACTCTACAAGAAAAATACCATTTCCACTGGTATAACTGAATCTTTCTCCTGAATTTATAGCTTCGGTCCCTCTATCAGTCATTGTGACAGCACTTTACAGCAATACAACAGGAGAGATTGAAGATGAGACAACTGGTCTGCCTACCAGTCAGATGTGATTATAGTTCTGCACATCAATGTTCAGACTACAAGGCAGTGTGTATCATCTTTATCACAAGGTAGGGTCACATGAACTATTTACCATTCTTCATCATCTGTGGAAAGCCTGGAGAGAACATATAGTGCCAGCCATATTATGTGCTACCCTTCTACAGAAAAGTAAAATTGGAGAACAGAAATAACAACCAGTTCTGGGATTCAGAACACCACTCATTCTGCAACTTAACAGAGGCCTATCACATTTCTATTTTAGCTCTTTGAATATAAAATCTACCTAAGATAGCCCTGACTGGTATGGGTCAGTGGACTGAGTGTTGGCCTGTGAACAAAACAGTCACCTGTTCAATTCCCAGTCAGGGCACATGCCTGGGTTGTGAGCCAGGTCTCCATTGGGGAGTGCATGAGAGGCAACCACACATTGATGTTTCTCTCACTCTTTTTCTCCCTCCCTTTCCCTCTCTCTAAAAATATAGTAAATATTTTTCAAAATAAAATAAAATGTACCTAAGAATACAGGGAAACTGGACATTTACAATGCCTGTGAATTTGTTTTCGTGTTTGGCCAAGTGAAGTATCAATTGGAAATATTGAGCTATAATAGGAAACTTTTTTTTCTTAGGTTGAATTATCCAGAGAACACAATAAAATACTAACAGGGTCCTGAATGAAATAGCTGCTTGATTATGTAAAAGTCCCTAAAAGAAAAATATGACAAAGCTCAGAGAGTCCCAAAGAAGCTGGACCCAAGGAGGAACACACCAAGGCACATCATAATTACATTAGCCAAGGTAAAAATGAAGGAGAGAATCCTAGAAGCTGCAAGAGATAAGAAGACAGTTACCTACAAAGGAGATCCCATCAGACTGTCAGCTGATTTCTCAAAAGAGACCTTACAGGCAAGAAGGGGCTGGAAAGAAATATTCCAAGTCATGAAAGACAAGGACCTACATCCCAGATTGCTCTATCCAGCAAAGCTCTCATTTAGAATGGAAGGGCAGATAAAGTGCTTCTCAGATAAGGTCAAGTTAAAGGAGTTCATTATCACCAAGCCCTTATTTTACGAAATGTTAAAGAAACTTATCTAAGAAAAAGAAGATTAAAAAACATGTGTAGTAAAATGACAGGAAACTCAGAGTTATTAACAACCACACCTAAAACAAAAACAAAAAATAACTAAGCAAACAACTAGAACAAGAACAGAACTACAGAAATGGAGATCACATCGAGGGTTAGCAACAGGGGAGAGGGAGGAGGAAAAAGGGGGAAAAGGTACAGAGAATAAGTAGCATAGAGGGTAGGTAGAAAATAGACAGGGGAAGGGCAAGAATAGTATGGGAAGTACAGAAGCTAAAGAACTTACAACACATGGACATGAACTAAAGGAAGGGAATGTGGGTGGGAGAGGGTATGCAGGGTGGAGGGGAATGAAGGGGGGAAATGGGACAACTGCAATTGCATAATCAATAAAATATATATATTTTTTAATATATTTTTTAATATTTTATTTATTGATTTTTAGGGAGGGAAGGAGAGAGAGAGAGAGAGAAAGAGAGAGAGAGAGAGGGAGAGAGAGAAACATCAATGTGTGGTTGCTGGGGGTTATGGCCTGCAACCCAGAAATGTACCCTGGCTGGGAATTGAACCTGGGACACTAATAAAATATATTAAAAAAAGAAAAATATGAAGTTAGTGCAGGACAGAAACAAAGACCATAATGCCATATGAGTCAGTCTTATTGCCCATGTATTTATTTGTCTATCCTAATTGTATCACCAGCAGAGGGGTTAAAAGAAAGCATGGTGGTCTTTTAGAGCTCAAATGATCTTCCCATCTTAAACATTCTAATGATATGCCTTTAATGCCAATGCATGATAATTAGTTGACCATACATTGTAGACCTATCTTGCTTTGTAAGGTAATGGTATTAAATGAAAATGTCATATTTTTCATGTTTTAATAATTTTAAGTCAACTAAATTTTTGGTCTGGGCTTATAATCAATTAGTTCCACACTCTATATATTTGCACAAACTCAAAACCTAAAAGTCATCTTACTCATTCTCATTTCTTTGCATGGCACATCAAAACCATCAGTAAATTCAATGCAATACCTATTAAAGTACCAATGGCATATTTCACAGATATAGAACAAATACTTCAAAAATTTATATGGAACCATAAATGACCCCAAATAGCTGCTGCAATTTTGAGAAAGAAGAGCAAAGTAGGAGGTACACAATACCTGATACCAAACTGTATTACAAGGCCACTGTAATCAAAACAGTCTGGTACTGGCATAAAAACAGGCACATGGACCAATGGAACAGAACAGAGAGCCCAGATAAATCCAAGTCTCTACAGTCAATTAATTTTCAACAAAGGGGGCAGCAGTATAAAATGGAGTAAAAATAGCCTCTTCAACAAACGGTATTGGGAGAACTAGACAGCTACATGCAAAAAAAATGAAACTCAAGCACTAACTTACACCATACACAAAAATGAATTCAAGGTGGATAAAAGATTCAGATCTAAGCTATGACACCATTAAAGTCCTACAGGAGAACATAGGCAGGAAAATCTCAGATATTTCATGCAGAAACATTTTTACTGACATGTCCCCCAAAGCAAGGGACATAAAAGAAAGAATAAACAAATGGGATCTCATCAAAATAAAAAGTTTCTGCATGGCTAAAGAAAACAGTATTAAAATAAAAAGAGAACCAACCATATGGGAAAACATATCTGCCAATGATACTTCAGACAAGGCTTTAATCTCCAAAATATATAAAAAACTCACATGACTCCATTCTAAGACAAGCAATCCAATTAAAAAATGGGCAAAGGACTTGAACACATACTTCTCTGAAGAGGGCATACAGAGGGTCCAGAGACACATGAAAAGATGCTCAGTATCGCTGGCTATCAGAAAAATGCAAATTAAAACCACAATAAGATACCATTTCACACCAGTCAGAATGGCCATCATAAACAAAGCAACAAACAAGTGTTGGAGAGGTTGTGGAGAAAAGGTAGCCCTACTGAACTGTTGGTGAGATTGCAGACTGGTGCAACCACTATGGAAAACAGTGTGGAATTTCCTCAGAAAACTAAAAATGGAACTGCCCTTTGACCTGGCAATTCCACTACTATTATTATATCCTAAGAACCCTGAAACACCAATCCAAAATAACCTCTGCAACCGTGTTCATAGCAGCACAATTTACAACAGCCAAGTGCTGGAAGCAACCTAGGTGCCCATCAGTAAATGAATGGATCAAAAAACTATGGTGCATTTACACAATGGAATTCTATGCAGCAGAAAGAAAGAAGGAGCTCCTGCCCTTTGCAACAGCATGGTTGGAACTGGAAAGCATTATGCTAAGCGAAATAAGTCAGGCGGTGAAAGTCAAATACCATACGATCTCATCTTTAACAGGAACCTAATCAACAAAACAAACAAGCAAAATATAACCAGACACTGATGTTGAGAGAAGGCTGACAGTGACCAGAAGGGAGAGGGGAGGGAATTTCAGGGGAAAGGGGTGAAGGATTTACAGGAAAAATTATAAAGGACATATGGACAATAACAGGGGGGATGGAAACAGGGGAAGGAGGTGGGGAGGGCTGGGGTGTTGGGCTGGGGTGGGGGGGTAAGGCAGAAAACTGTACTTGAACAATAACAATAACAACAACAAATCCATCAGTAAGTCCTGACAGTTCTGTCTTGAAAAAACATGCCAAATCCAGCATGCCTCTGTGCATACCCCTTCACCACTCAGGTCATTCCAGGAGCTTCCTGTCACTTCTCCTTGCTTCTACTTTTGTTTCACTTCAGGTAGTTTCCTACAAAGTAGCCTGAGTGAACAATTTAAAATAAAAATCAGATCATTTCCCTTCCTTGCTCGAAATCTACCAATGTTTCCCTTTTCTCAACTTATTCAGAAGAAAGTTCAAACCCCTAACCATGGCTTAAATGCCTTATGTATTCTAACTTCTACCATTCATTCTGTTCAACCCATACTGGCTGAATTGCTCCTTTTTGAATACAGTCTTTGCATTAACAAAATGATATTTGTTTTTCTACAATGATTTTGTGTGTAGTCTTATGTGATATTGAATTCTTCTGAATGATATTCCCTTTGAATAGCATCAACTATGGAATGAGCAGTGAGTAAAAACATAAGTCCTCTTATTAGGTGATGAAAATATGAATAGGAATATTTTATACATCTATGAAATCAAATAACAAAAAAGTTATAAAATCAAATTCAAAGCACAATTTTTTTAAAGATTTTATTTATTATTTTTTTAGAGAAGGAAGGGCGGGGAGAGAGAAAGAGAGAGAGAGAGAGAGAGAGAGAGAGAGAGAGAGAGAGAGAGAAACATCAATGTGCGGTTGCTGGGGGTTATGGCCTGCAACCCAGGAATGTACCCTGGCTGGGAATCGAACCTGGGACACTTTGGTTCCCAGCCCGAGCTCAATCCACTGAGCTACGCCAGCCAGGGCTAAAACACAATTTTTTATAGTCATCGGTATACAACTGGATTATAGAATTTTTTTTCAGAATCAAGGTTTAACTTATTACTGGTCAATTGGCTAACATACACCAATTTAAAGAAAATGGTTTAAATTTTTAGAAAATCCATCCAAATCTAACAATCATACTGTTAAATGTTTTATTTAAAATTTGAACAGATAACAAGAATATTCATCTTAATCTTACATGAGAAAAAATTAATTTTTTATTTAATGTATTGGGGTAAAATTGGTTAATAAAATTATATTGGTTTCAAGGGTACATTATCTGTATACATTATCAGTATATTGCATTATGTCTTTACCACCCAAAGTCAAATCTCTTTTTGTCACCATGTACTTGACCCCATTATCACAACTACACCCCACCCCCTTCCCTTTGGTAACTACCAGATTGTTGTCCATGTCTACGACTTTGTGTTTGTTTGTTTGTTTGCTTGCTTATCTTGTTTGCTCATTTGTTGCTTGCAGTTTTATATACTACATATGGATGAGATCATATGGTTCTTAACTTTTTCTATCTGACTTACTTTACTTACATTGATATTCTCAAGATGCATCCATGTTGTTACAAATGGCAGTGTTTTATCTATTCTTATGGCTGAGTAGTATTCCATAATATACATGTACCACATTTTCTTCATCGAATCATCTATCAAAAAACACTTAGGTTGTTTCCATGTGTTAGCCACCATGAATAATGCTGCAGTAAACACAGGGATACATATATCTTTATGGATAAATGTTTTCAGATTTTTCAGGAAGATACCTAGGAGATGGATTGCTGTGTCATATAGTAGCTCCAGTCTTAATTTTTTTGAGAAACCTCTATATTGTTTTCCTTAGTGACTCTACCAGTTTACTTTTCTACAAGCAGAGAATGGGGTTTCCTTTTTCTCCACAACCTCTCCAACACTTTTATTCCCTGTCTTATTAATGATAGACACACTAACAGGTATGAGGTGATATCTCATGACATTATTTTTTATTTATTTTTAGATAGAGGGGAAGGGAGGGAGAAAGAAAGGGAGAGAAACATCAATGTGTGGTTGCCTCTCACATGCCCTCTACTGGTGATCTGGTCTGCAACTCAGGCATGTGCCCTTACGAGAATCGAACCAGCAACCTTTGATTTGCAGGCCAGCACTGAATCCACTGAGCCACACCAGGCAGGGCTCATTGCAGTTTTGATCTGCATTTCCGCAATAACTAGTGAAGTTGAACATCTTTTCATATGTCCGTTATCTGTTCAGGTCCTCTGTCCATTTTTAATTGGATTATTTGCTTGTCTGGTATTGAGTTGTATGAGTGTTTACATATTTTGGATATTAACCATTTGCCAGAGTATTGTTTGCAAATATCTTTTCTCACTTCATTAGCTGCCTTTTTATTTTGTTGATGATTCCTTTTGCTGTGCAGGAGAATTTTAGTTTGATATAGTCTCATTTATTTTTGCTTTTACTTCCTTTGCCTTTGAGGTCAAATTTATAAAAATCCTCTCTGAGACCAAGGTCTATAAGTTTACTATCTATGTTTTCTATGTAATCAAATTATACTACAAAGCAACAATAACTAAAACAGCATGGTATTGTCCCTCCCCCCAAAAAAGAAATACAAACCAATGGAGAGCTGAGAAATAAACTCACATTTATATGGCAAATAATTTTTGACAAAGGAGCCAAAAACATACAATGGAGAAAAGAAAGTCTCTTCAGTAAATGGTGCTAGAAAAATTGGAAAGCCATGCAAAAAAAAAAAAAATGGAGCTAGACTGCTAATTGTCACCATATGCAAAAATTACCTCAAAATGGAGCAAAAACCTAAATACAGACCTAAAAAATAAAGTCCACAGAAGAATATATCTTTATTACACATTAGTTACTTGAGCAAATACTTGGAAGTACAATAGAATTTCTATGTATAAGAAAGTGATTCTCTCGAACATATTAAACAAAAGTTGCTAAAGTCTACTTCATGTTACCAGTGAATAAAATATTTAATTTTTAATCTGTGGACTTTTTATCATAACAATAAAACCTCTTTATGTATTCTCCTGAAATGCCACCTAATTATTACAATTCTGTCCCCATTCTAACATCTTACCAATAGAGTAAAATGATAACTTTAGAACTCAGTAAGTCAAACTTAAAAAACTTTAAGTATACTATGTAGTATTTTTAAAGAAAACTGTAATTCTGGAGTTCATAGGAATTGGGGACATTTAGTGATACTCGATCCACCTTAAAATAAAGTTGATGTCTTGTCCTTTCCTGGTCTCTGACAGCAAACATAATTAAAGCTGGAGACAGAGAAATTGCCACTTGTTCTAAATCAGTGAAACTTGACAACGAAGCAAATAATGCTGGTTTTTTTTTTAATCTCAAGTACTGACTCTACCTGCAGTTGCCTTTTTCTTTGTGTCTTTCTTAACAGCAGATACGAATACAGAACAAGCATGAATCAATAGAAAGGACTGGGGAGAGAAAGGACAATTTAGGGAATTTGTTGATGTTTTACAGTTCACACACACACACACACACACACACACACACACAAAATCATCCATCCACAAGCATAGAGTCCTCCACAGCTCTGAGCTGCTGGTACCTGGTTCCCTCTTCTCATCAGCTCTGTCATTCCCATCTCACTTTCCCTCCCATGCTGAGTGTCAGTTCAAATGCCAGGAGGAATGGGGTTAATAGCTCACTATCAGTTTCTTCTATCTCCTACTAAAGTTACAGGGATCTTTCATCAATTGCCTACTCTTTTTGCCTTGCTAGTAAAAGGTGGCTACAAGGGAGAAGGCTGATACAGTGAGAAGAGACAGTTTTAAATTTCTGTTATCATTATTAAATATGTTTTTTCCACAAGGCCATAGGGGGCCATTTTGAACCAAATTCTCTCCTGCTGGAATGTTTCTGATTTACTACAAGCACCCTCTATATGCCAGGGATATGCCACCTTTAAAGGAATTACAAAGACAGTGAAATCAGACTGTTACTATTCAACTTACATAACGTGTATGTTTGAAATCACTATAAAGACTGTGATTTTCCTGAGATGGGCTTCAGCGGCCTGCTTGGCACTCTCTAAGAAGCAACACAGAAACCACCAGTGTGATTCTGATATGGGCTCTGAAGCCCTGAAGTGGGCAATTGGCTAGTGCTGATGTTACAAAGCCTGATAGGTCCACTGGGTTTGCTCACAACTGCATTTTTTTAGGAGACTCATGCTAGGGAGCTCAATTTATTAAAATCACTACATATAATTAATTCAAACATCATGCCACCTTGTTTCCTTTCGGATTAACCATTCCTCATAAAAACAAACTACAGAAAGCCTAAATAGTACATGATATCACAATTAGACTTATGATAAGGATTAAATTATAACAATTACATTTTTTTCCTTTTTATTAAATTTATTGGGATGACAGTAGTTAACAAAACTATACAAGTTTCAGGTACACAATTCTACAATACATTATCTGTACACTGTATTGTGTGTTCACCACCAAAAGTCAGGTCTCTGTCCATCACCATTTATTCCCCCCATACTCTCCTCTACTTCCTATCTTGCTTTCCCAGCCATCATCATACCATTGTCCATGTCCATGTGTTTTTTCTTTTTTCTTTTTTGCTCAGTCTCTCCACCCACACATCCATCCCCCATGCCCTTGATGGCTGTCAGACATCTATAAATGAGTCTCTATTTTGCTTGTTAGTTCATTTTGTTTGTTAGATTCCACATATGAGTGAAATAATATGGTACTTGTCTTTCTCTAACTGGCTTATTTTACTTAGGATCAATGTCACTAATCATCAGAGAAACACAAATTAAAAATAATGAGATATTACTTCACACCTGTCAGAATGGCTATCATCATTAAATTAACAAACAGTAACTGCTGGCGAGGATGTGGAGAAAGGGGAACCCCTGTGCTTTGTTGGTGGGAATGCAGATTGGAAGAGCCACTGCGGAAAACAGTATGGCATGACTTCAAAAAATTAAAAGTGAAACAGTTTTATGACCCAGCAATTCCATTCCTGGGAATTTATCCAAAGAAAACTGGAACACTAATTCAAAAGAATATATGGTCCCTATGTTCATTGCAGCAGTATTTACAATAGCCAAGATATGGAAGCAGCCCAAGTATCTATCGGTAGATGAGTAGATAAAAAAGCTATGGTACATTTACACAATGGAATACTACCTGGATGTAAAAAAAGAAGGAAATCTTACCCTTTGTGACAGCATGGATGGAATGGAAAGTATTATGCTATGTCAATAATTTTTATTTTCACTTTTAAAGTTATGTGAGGCTGCAGATATTTTTTCCTATCAGCAGATGATGTAAGTCCAAATCTTTTCCTCTACATATCAATGCCAGAAATAATTTGTTTTACTTACTTTGATTTGTTTTATTGTGTCTGTGTCTATGGTGTCTGTGTCTATGGCAGATAAAAAGAGTGAAAATTGAACTTCTAGGATTTGGTCTTTCATTTCCTTATTATGTACCTTTCCATAACCCAGCCTGCCTATTTTTTCACCTGTGAAATGGAAATAACAATCCCCATTATACCTATTATACTGAAAATAAAATTGTAACTGCTAAATAAATATAAGGTGTTTGCACTGAGTTAGAGTGAATGAAAATGTTTATAAAATATACATCTGTAGTGAAAGGAGCACTTTGGCAAGAAGCTGGCTGGCGACCAAAGACTCATGCTCTGAACTGCCAGTGCCCGGTGGTTTGGAAAACAGTCCAGACAGAAATCACACACCTCCCTGTGATGATTAATTTATGTATCAGCTTGGCTGGCCACGGTGCCCTGATATTTGGTCAAACATTATTCTGCATGTTTCTGTGAGGGTGTTTTTTGGATAAAATTATCAATTATGTCAGTGGACTTGGAATAAAGATGATGGCCCTCCACCATGTAGGTAGACTTCATCCAGTCAATTGAAGACCTGAATAGAATGACTGACCTCCCTGAGCGGGAAGGAATTCAGCCAACAGATAACCTTCAAACTTCTACTGAAACATGGGCTCTTCTCTGGGTGGCCAGTGTGTTAGCCTGCAGATTTTGGACTTTCCAGACTCTATACTTATGCGAGCCAATTCCTTAAAATAAAACAAGCTGTAACAGTCCCTATATTCACAGACACACACACACATGCTCACACATACACATTCCTGCTGGATCTGTTTCTCTTGAGAACACTAATACACCCCCTCTGAGCTACATGGGATCCTGTGACAAAACCTGGCCCATGGAATATAAGGAAAGTAAAGTGTGTCACTGCTGCAATGAGGAATTTAATTTTCTGATGTGCTCTCTCCACTTTTCTCCTCCTGTGGCAAGTTTGGAAGCCATGTGGGAGGATGGCCATAGGTAGTGCATGAAACGGGTGAAGCCTGAAGACTGGCCCAATAAATACCTGTATTGGATTTTTTTGTGCATGAGAAACTTTTATTGTGTTAAGCAACTGAGATTTTGGGATTGTTTGCTACAGCAGCTGGAACTTGTTATTCTTACTAATAAAGGTATATTGTGTGAAATTGAACAGAAAAGGAAAATTTCTGCATTATTTAGAGTGAAAAAGAAAAAAAGAAGTCCCTGACACTTAGAAACTGCCCTGAACACTTTTTCATTGAACAGCAACATCAGACAAAACAGTCTCTGACCATGATACCGAGACAGAAACAAGACCACCGTATGATCGTGTCCGAACACAGAAAAAAGTTTAAAGATTATCTAAACCAAAAAACAATCAAACATCTCTCTGTCTTTAATAAAATAAGTGCTGCTAAATAGCTTTAGTTTCACTCTAGTCTTCTCTCCTTCTAGGTAAAATTTATTAAGATACGCTATCATAGAATAGTCCTATTTCTTGAGCACATCAAATCTGGAATAGAGCCTGAGAACAAAGATTTAGGGTTTCTTAAATCTTCCCCCAAATCACATAACCAACATGGCAATCCCTTTAAAAACCTTTCTGGCATTCTTACTGAGATGCCACGAAGTTTCCTGTGGCCAGGTCTGTCGTCTTTCACAACCCTCATTACAGTGCATGTAAATCCGAATCATTCAACAACAGGCATGTTCTGAAGGTTTTTAGCCAAAGGAAATCAATATGGGCAATAATTTTACACTCAGAAAATACAGAAATTGGACAAAATGATGTCTAATTATTTGAGTCTGTCAGTCATGCTGATTTTCAGAGCAGGCAAATGAAATCAGCTTTGCTCTAAACAGAAATTTTACTTTACAGAGTAAAATTCTATAGTCATCACAATTATTATGTCTGGATTAAATTCTTACATTAAAAAGAAAACATTTCTCTGAATTTTAGCTTGAAACACATCCTGTTACTTATTTTTTTATTTTTATAATCCTCAAATTTATTGACATTAGAAAGAAAGGAAGGGGGGAGGGAAACACACACACACACACACACACCTACGTGAGAAAGAAAAAGAAACATTGATCAGTCGCCTACCATGTGCACCCCAGCCAGGGATCAAACAGCAACCTAGGCAAATGCCCTGACTGGGAATTGAACCCACAAACTTTTGTTGTTTGGAATGACTCTCCAAAATACTGAGCCACCTGGCCAGGCCACATCTTGATTATTAAAAGTTTGTTACTGTAATATTCAGTCTTCATTTATTAAAATGTCTGTAATGGAACATATAGGGAATTAAGATATATTTTGATAGACCAATTTTAAATATATTTTTCTTTAAGAAGACTGAAAGAATATTCATCTCCAGAAAACTCTAAATTGTCAAACTTGAAATTAGAAGTATGAGAGAAGTTAAAAAGATTTGAAGGATAATGAATTTGAGCTTCAGCTAAGTATATATTAATTTTACCTCAAAATGTCATTTTTTGAGGTTTTGTGTGTCAATTTATTTTGCACCCCTCAAAACATATGTATATATGACTGTTAAATAACACAGGCATGAGGGATACCAACCTCCACCCCATAGACAAAAGTCCACATATAACTTTTGACTCCTCAAAAACTTGAGTACTAATGGCCTACAGAAGCTTTGCCAACAACATAGTCAGTTAACACATATTTTGTACGTGATAATGTATTGTATACTATACTCCTACAATACTATATTAAATACTACTATAGAATAGAATTCTATTTGGAGAAAAGAAAATATTATTTTAAAATCATAAGGAAAATATACTTGCAATATTTATTTTAGAAATTCATATATAAGTAGACCCACACAATTCAAACCCATATTGTCCCAGGATCAGCTACACACACACACACATACATGTATTTGTATACACACATGGATATGCACACACAGTGTTACAAGATGAAAAGGATTCTGAAGATAATTAGTGGTAATGGCAGCACGTTATGAGTGTATTTAATACCACTGAACTGTACACTTAAAAATGGCTAAGGTAGTAAATTTTATGTTTGTGTATTCTACCACAATAAAAAACAAATTATAAGGTAGAAAATTTTTGTGATGAAAAACATAATTTTTGGTAAAGGACAAGAGATTCACATATTAAATGAAATATATTGAATACATTTCTTGTAATTTCACAATTAAATTGGTAATATCTATATAAACATGAGGTTTGTTGTCTTTTCAAAGAGAAATCTTTCGAGCTTTTTCTTCTGCGGAGCCTTGGGAGCATGACCACTTAACTGAATGAGACTCTCTAGTATCAAACTGCGGTATCTAAATACCATTTCCAGTGAAAGGAACCAGAGCTCTTGAAAGAATGGCTAAATCCAGATTTGAGACATGAAATATTTAAGATGGATTTGGAACATACTATTATTCCAGAAAGCAAAGAACATATAAACAATTAATAGAGTCTTATCAAAAGGATCCAGAATTCAGCCAACAAAGAAAAAGCTCCCATTGTCTAAATATCCAAATATAGAACAATTTGAGTATCAAAAAGACATTCTAAGTGTAATAACTATAATTCATCGAAGCATATTTAACATTTTTAAAGCATGGTAATGTATATGTTTCTATTACATAAAGTTCAAAACAATTCTATGGTGTTTGGAGAGATGGTTGATAGATACTGAATATACATAACAAGTAAATGTAATGTGTGGCCTTTGTTTTCAGCTTAATTTTGATAAAACTGCAAAAAATACATTTTTAGACTAAAAAAATTAAAATATATGGGCTATATAGTGAATTATTAATTTTGTCAGATATAATAAGGTTATGGTTTTATGTAAGTAGATGACTATTTTTAAAGAATTCATATTGATGTATATCATGATAAAATGACATAATTCCTGGCATTTATTTTAAAATGCTTTTGTTTTTTAAAACATGCATTTTAAAATTTTTTTCAGCAAAATAAAAAAATACAGATGAAGCTGAAATGGCAAAATATTGGTCATTCTGAGTCTTAATAGCATATATGGCAGTCCATCATAATATTTTCTCTATGTTAGTGTATCTTTGAAATGTTCTTAATAGAAAAACTTTTTTAAAAACTAAATATAGCATGAGACATGCAAACAAATTTAGCCAAAGGAACAAAAGAGGCAAAGAAGGGATAGGGGAGGCAAAATGGGAAGGGAAGGTAAAGAGAAGGGAAGGGAAAGAGAAAGGAATGAAGGGAGAGAGGGAGGCATGGAGAACGAAATTCCTACAGGGAGATTGAGGTTCTGGTGCAATAGGTCACAAGTCAGGTAGAAGTGTTTGCATTTTTGATAAACATTCATAGGTGCTTCTGATGCAGGTGGTTCTTGAAGACCTTATTTTAAGAAATACTAACCTAGATTTGAGCTGACTAAATTATCAATGGGGCAATGGAAAGAGGGCAGACTTCAGAGATAAGAGGCTTCAACTCAAACCTAAGCTCAATTACAGGCTTTAAACATTGGTCAAGGTATGTCACCTTTACCCTTAAAATGGACATAATAATATATACCATGCCAGGTTCCTGTCAGAATTAAAGGAGATAAATAAAGAACCTTCTAGAATCTGAGTTATCCAAAAAAAAAAAAAAAAAAAAAAAAGAGAGAGAGAGAGAATTAATTCAATTCTTTAGAATCTATTAATGGGTATAAGCACACTTAATCATCCATAGGCCCATGTGTTTGTAAACTGAGGGATAAGAGTGGCCAATAACAGAGGAATTCTTTGTTCAGAGATATATATACACAAAATAAATTATGGAAACAAGACAACTCTATATTAACCCCCCCAAAAAATAGAGCTTCTGTTGTTTTTATTTTGGTTACATTTTTTTTCAGTTAAGTTTAGAATTCCACATTACCAAATAAACAATAATATAAGACTATCCTTTGTAAAGCTTATGTTTAATAGATTTGTATAAAACATAAGTTACACCTAGCCCAATATATGATTTTGTGTGTGTCTTTATATCATTTGCTTAATGTACGTGAGGTGGCCCCCAGTTTAATTCACAAGATCAAATATTAATCTGATGTTCCTTTCCAAACAGAGGACTCAGAATGGAATCTTAGGAGCCATTAGTAAGGGCAAAATGGCCCAAATTCTGTAGAGTATGGAGATAAGGATGATCCAAAAGCAATGTCTAGGGGATAAAACAAAACCAAAATAGCCCACAAAATTGGGTCATCCATCTCAAGAGGTTAGGCAAAGCAGCAGAATCTAAGTGAGAAGGAACAAAAGGCAAGGCCAGGAACACAAAACAGAATAAAGGGTTTGAAATGAAAAGAGAGCAGCGGTCACGGAGTTGTGTGCACTCTCACAAAGGCTGAGATTCTGGTTGTGAACTGGGGAAGAATCCTTCAAGGATGTAGCCAAATTGGCTCAGAAAAGTCAAGAAACAGAAAGTGTATTTTTAGTTCAACAGGATAGTAAATACTCATAATAACTAGTTCTTTATCCAATGTCAGAATTTCGTCTATATTTGAATACTCGGTTTAACTGTTTTGTTGTGTTTATCTAATGAGTTCCTAACTACTTCCCCTGCACATTTTTAGTGACTGAGGCTACATAAACTACTTAAAGTAGTACAGGACTACATAAAGTGCAAGGATAACCCCTTCCCAAAAGAAACTGCAGTCCCATCCGGGAAATGACCAATCAATAAAACCATAATTATGGCATCCATATGAGGTGAATATGAGACTATTACTCCAAAAAGGTCAGGTGTGAGCCATGTTATACTACTTTGTTTTATCTAAATTACATAAACCTATTCTTAGCCCACATCTTCCTATGTGTCAGGAAATAAAAGTATCCATAATACTGGGAGGAACTACCCTATCTCAGAGCCACACAACACAATCCAAAACATTCAAGAAAGGGTTTTCAGGTCTTCCTCCCACACTGGGCACCAATGTGCACTGAATAATCCTGAAGAGACCTTAATTCATGTGACACCACTGGTTCTGGGTGAAACTTGGGCAAGGAGACTCTACAGCTTCCTTAGTGTGTCCAGCCTCTGCCTCTGGAAGCTACAGAGGAAAAAGACTAGTCCTCACTGTTAATGAAACCTAGAAGGTTCCTTCTGAGTCTTGGATAAAACTCTGAAAGCCTCTCTCCTCTCCAGCTTCACCCACTCCTCCTTTCCGGATATTTGAACACAATCCTCCAAACCAGCCCTTTTGCGGAGCCTCTGTGCTTTCAAAAACCTGACCGAACTTATCTTCTGGGAACCCGACAGATTTTCTACCAAATTGGAAACACTAATGCTCTTAGCAGAACTCTAAGTCAAGGAATTTAAAGGTCTGACTATGTCTCTTACTATAGAGAAGGGAAAAATATTTACAAAAGCAAGTATCAAGCTCAAATCAATACCTTGATACACCTAATTTAACTAAATAACACAGCACTAAATGTTTTCTGAGATGGCAGCACTGTAAGTGTCCAGAACACTGAGTGTGGAATTATACAGATCTGAATCCCAGCCCTATCATATGTCAGCACCGTGATCTACAGCAAACCACTCTTTCTTTCTTACTCTTGGGCTTCTCTACAAGTGGAAGTAATCACACTTGTTTTCACTAAATCATGGAATAGTTTGAGGATACAACCACAGAAGGTAGGTGGAGATAGTTTGTGAGTTGGAAAGCATTTAAACAAATGGATGGATTTGGGTACTGTAGAAATAAAATTAAGTAAGAAAATGTGTGCTAGAGTGGCCACAGAAAACTTTGTGGAGTAAACAGAGCTGAGTTCAAACATTTTCTGAATAACAGAATTTAAACAGAAAGAATTTAGACAGCATATGTTGGGAATAAATGCAAAGGCAGCAGTGACTAGAGCCTGAGTGAAGGGCAGGCCAGTTGCCAACCTATAATGGGGCGCTACACCTACCACCACTGACTGGTCACAGGGAAATGGCTTCCTCCAGGAATAGGTTGAGAACTAAGGCATGGAGGTGTTCTTTGCATAGACAGGAGCATTTCTGCAGAGCAATGCACCGTGAGCCATCAGCTCCAGGGAATGGGGGATTTGAGCCACTCAACATAGCAGCCACCATGGGCACACTTCTAGTGAAAGGCATCATTGGGTCAACTCTGAACCCTAGAAAAGATTATGTTTTCTGTTGCATGTGTGTGTGCATGTTTTAAGTCATTGGCTTAAAATCATTAACCATGAACACTTGTTTTCTCCACTAAAAAAAAGAATTAAAAAAGTTTTAAATTACCAAAACAATATATAAGCATTCCTTTAATTTCTGTCACAAGGTACTCTATCAATAATAAAAACTAATAAAAATAATGACACAAAAATAGAAGAAAAAACATTGATGGTACTAGTATAAGAGTAAGAGAAGAGGGAAATGTGTGAATGTGTGATTTCTTTCTTCAGAATTTTTATAAATCTAGACAAGCAAGGTTGGCATCAGTTTGTTGTTTGAGTGCCATAGAAAAGTAAGAGGCATGGAAGATTTTTGCTGTTGTTTTTACAGCCTGTTCTCTCACTTACTGTTTGTTTGTTTTATATGGAAGCATCAACAGCTTATGCATCAACTAAAGACTACTGTTTGTTCAATTTTAATAAAAATAAATGTCATCCAGCAGTCTGACTCTCTTTGCCAGGACAGATAAAGCCCAGAAATCAGCTTTCATCAACAAAATGCTATTCAAATCTTGTTCATGTTGGCTCATTTGTCTTGATGTGTCTCTCATACTTTCCACTGTTATAAACCTAAAGTGATGACCGGTGATCATGTAAGTGATGGGGAATGGGTGAAGGTGTATGTCATTGGGGAAAGTTCCCACTAAAATTTAAGAAAAGAAACTATTGTCAGAGACACAGTTCCAACATTTGTGAAGATATCTATAGTACATAGGATAAGAACAGATTCATTAGGTCACATCTGTATTTACTTTCTGCAGGACTGCCTTATGCAAGATAGTTCAATAAGTGAAAAAGTAAGCCAATAAGGTAGTCTTAAAAAGGAAGTTCTGAATTGTAGGATAGAACATTGGAACATCCTCATTGATCTGCTAAAATATTCCCCAGAGATTTCCCTACCATTGTTTTCTACTACATAAAATATTTGTGGTCTTATTTTAGTCTCTGACATACATCGAATTTACTATACATCAAATTTTGCACTACTGTATTATATGAGCCTCCATTCATATATGTCCCCATATTTGCTACCTATTAGTTCATTTTAAAAATGATTTTTCCTGAATCTGGGCCAAAAGAAATAAGTTCAAGTAAATAAGGAAGCAAAATAGTGTGTTGACATTTTTCATTCTGAAGATATTTTTCCTTAGCAATTTGACAGCCCACACCTATAGGCACATATGCACACATCCACGTGAATACACTTAGACATACATAGATGCCACCTGCATCTGCTCCCTTCGGATTAATAGCAAACTTTCTTCCTGAAGTAAGTAAGTCAGCAAGTGATTTCAGTTCTATTGAGATTCTTAATAGGAAGTCAAGGAGAGCAGGCATCAATAAGTAATTTTAGAACATTAGTACTTAAAATCAAGAAACTGCCCTGGAAAGTCATCATAGATTGTCCTTTTTTTTTTTTTCAATAGATTATCTTTTAGAGGTCACCCTTTTATAGACGAGGAAATGAAACCACATAAAATTGACTTGTTTTGCTTACTTAACTTCCGCAAAAGAACAAGAACCCAGGTTCCCTGACTCCCTATCACACTTCCACCATCCACCCGTGGATCAGGCAAGCAGTGGTCATAACCTACTGACTCCGCTCCAGGATAGAAGCTGTTTATCTTTCCAGCCCCTCCTAATGGGAAAAGTCTAGCTGAGTCCCTAAGTTAAGTGGGCCAAATGCTTAGGTGGCTATAGAACACTTGTTCTAGAAAATGATATATTTTACCTGGATATGGAAAACAACATAATCATATAAAATAAGACACTTTCTACCTCCAATAACAATACTGCTGCCACAACATATATGACAACATATTTAGCTACTTTTGGGTACCTGATATATTAAGATTATCTAATTACAAGGAGGCCAACTATAAAATTAATTACACAGTGCTTTGCAATTTATATTTCATATGTTATCTTATGAAACCACATCATGTGAAATTTTAACTCCTATTCATCCTTCAGTTATTAGTTTAGAAACTGCATTATCTAGGAAGCCTTCCTTAATCTCTATGGATGGAATTCGGTGACCCTGTCATGTGTTTCTCTAGTTCTTAGCTTCCCGTCTCCTTCTGAGTTGTGTTTGTACCTCATTCACCAGTATATGCTTAAAATATAGTAGAGTGCCTGGCACATACTAAATACTAAATAAATATCTGTTAATGAATGAATGAATAAACAAAGGAAACATTCTGACAACTTGGCAGTGAAGGAGAAAAAGGAGCCTGGAATGTCGGAAGTGTGCTACAGAAGACAGCTGCTCAGGTTGAGGGTCAGGTCCTCTAAGTGGTTTTCCTTCCTCCATTTCTGCACCAACAAATTTTCTGAAACCACCATACATTATTGTAATGGCTTCTGCGGCTGCCGCCCTAACAGGGAGATGAGAACAGAACTGGAATGTTGATGTCTTTTTTTTTTTATATCTGGTCCATCTAAAAAATGTGTTTATGTCAGAAACTGTCTGAAAGCCTCCTTTCTAACTAATGGTACTGCTGCCGTTCAACAGGAACATGGTTTGCTTTGGGTACCTTTGGTATCATAGTCATGCACATCAGCTCTCCTTATCAACATTCAGAATACACTAGAAGAAAGATGGCAGAGATTACCTCCTTCCTATGACTTTGTAAGCCTCACATAAGGTCCTGAAGGTCTGGGAAGTGACAGATAGGGGATTTTATCTTTCACAAAATAATCACACACATAGTTAAACCAACTACACTCTGGAGACCCATGCTGATTTGTAATGGGAAGTAAAAATCACATGGCCCTGGTCAGAATAGGGCTTTTTCAATCCCAGGATAGCTGATCAATAAAATAACTTTGGCATCACTTAGGCTGGAATAAAATGGCTAACAAATGTGTACTATAACTAACCTCCAAATTTCTACATCAAATAAATGATACTATTTTTCCCACTTTCTTCTCTCCTCCGCTCCATCCCTCTTACTGTTTAAGGCCTTTTAAGAATCATTTGTCATCTTGCAAACCCAAATGGCTAACTTTAAAAATATATATTTATAAAATGCTCATGGTATGCTCTGCTTCTTAGACTCCCTTTAAAATAAAGCAGCTGTAATCTCTATAGCACTTGCCGCCATTAATGCTGATCATAAAAGCTGAAAAAGGGGTAGAGATGCTGATTTACCATTCACTGCTATGCTTGTATATTCTCTTTCTAGTAAAAATCAGGGAAATTACTACTTTCTGAAAGCTTAGCACTTCAACATTTGTATTTCAAACTTCCTCTGCTGTATGATTTCAATGTTCTCATGCTATTTTTCCTTCCCAAGGAGCTGCCAGTGTAAATGTGCCACACTTGAGCTCCACAGTATACTGAGCTAAAAGAGCGTATGTCTTACATCTTAAGTGTAAAATTTGGTGTTTAGGGAGCAATGAAGCGAGCTACAACTCAGACTTGGAGACAAATGCTATTTGAGACTCCAGTTCCATTTATGGATACAATATAATTTGAAAAGCTTAGGTGTCTTTCCTGTAAGAATTTTTACTCCCAAGATTTAGGTAAAAATAGTGGTGCTACAATGTTTCATATGAATAATACCTTATTCTTAATTTTTCCTTTACTTAAGTTGTATCTAACATATTAAGTGAAGCCAAACAACACTAAACATCTACAGCAATAAGGTATAGCAACTGCTGAAACCATTGGCATACATGAGGTCTATCTGGAAAAAGTCCAGCCATGGTTAATGTAACAAGAACAGTTTGTGCAACATCAATGCAACCTGGCAACCAAGGAGAGTGGGCTGGAACGTGCATGGGTGAACAATGATGACTTCACTGTACTAGTCAGTGGGGGCAGTAGATGCCATTGAGTGAGCACATGAACTGTGTGGCCGTCGCACTCAAAATGACTGTGCAAGTAGAGCAATGAATCTGCATCATATTTTTCAGTAAGCTTGAACACTCCCCCATGGAGACTATTTGGATGGTTCAGAAGGCTGCAGTTATGGGCAACTGGTGATTGGCAGGTTCGTCACAACATGCCTGCTCACACATCATGTCTCGTGCAGAGTTTTTGGTCAAACATCAAATCACCCAGGTGACTCAGCCCCCCACAAATCTGGCAGCCCAGATTTGGTGCCCTGTGACTTGTGGCTTTTCCCAAAACTAAAACAACCTTTGAAAGGGAAGAAATTTTAGACCATCAGTGAGATTCAATAAAACATGATGTGGCAGCTGATGGGGATTGGGAGCACTGTGTGAGGTCCCAAGGTGCCTACTTTGAAGGGGACTAGAATGTCATTGTCCTATGTACAATGTTTCTTGTATCTTGTGTTTTTTATGTTATTCAATAAATGTCTCTATTTTTCATATTACATGGCTGGATACCTTCTGGGCAGACCTCATATATCTGGATAAGATGAAAGACTCCAAGAATATATGGTATTAATTCTTTATGTGGTACTTTCACTTAACTCAAAATTATATAGTAAAAACTACCCTGGCTGGTGTAGCAGAGTGGATTGAGTGCAGACTGCAAACCAAAGGGTCACTGGTTTGATTCCCAGTCAGGTCACATGCCTGGGTTACAGGCCAGGTCCCCAGTGGGGGCCATGTGAGATACAACCACACATTGATATTTCTTTCTCTCTTTCTCCCTCCCTTCCCCTCTCTAAAAATAAATAAATAAAATCTTTAAAATATATATTTTTAAAAGTTATATAGTAAAAACTCTAAGAGTTTTTAATGACATTTTGACCTAGTCATATTATCATTTATGATATTGTATCCTCTCCAGAAAACAAAAAAGTCATTCAATGGAATGCAATCACCAGGCTATCCCATTCCCCCACCCTCCCACACACAGAAATTGCATTATGCATCTGCACTTCTGCCTTAAATAAACCAATAAAGCAGTGGTTCAGACTAGGACTAAGCTATTTTAGTAAAGCTTTAAAGTTAATTCCGTCTGAAATACTCTGGGAAGGGAGTTGGAAAGAAAAACTATAGAGTCATGAAAGTAGATTCAGAAGGCAAGATTGTGAGCTCTTTGAGGGGATGGGAGTGAGTCTTGAGTGATGTCAGGCATAGCAGATAACCCGGATGGATGGATGGATGGATAAATGGATGGATGGGCGGATGGATGTACAAGAAACTCAGAAAAATGAAGTAAGGGTCCTTAATTTCAACACAAATGACAAATATTTATGGAGTATCCACTGTGGTGCAGGTACAGAGTTAGAGCTTAAGGAAATATATTAATACTAATGGTTAAAATTTATTAAGCACTTACTAGGTGCCAAGCACTATGCTAAGAAGTTTTATACACATACTTTGTTTAATGTTCACAAAAACTATGTTGTAATTATTATCATTATCCTTATTTAACACACAACAAATTATAAAGAACTGTTGTATTTTCTTGCCTAAAATCATGTAGTTCAGAAACAAGGGTTCTGGGATTAACATCTGGGCATCCTCGTTCTGTTCTCCTGCATCTTATTTTGACAAATTGTCCCATTTAGATAGATCATTTTATACTCTATTGAAGGGGGGATTGTCAATAGCTATATTAATAAAATGTAAGTTAAACACCATGAGACATGATAAAAAAGTCATATGTTTTCTCAAAGAAGTACATATTGCATCCAACTGGTTCCGTAAAAGTCTGTAGCCCAAAGACCAGCGACCACACTCAGCAATATATTCCAGATCCTACGACAAATTGCTTTGAAACAACTTACTCTGCTAATTTCTATCCTTATTTCAACTATTCGTCCACTTGGATTTCAGAGGTAATCCCTCCATTCTTTGTTTTTGAAGTACTTTGTACCTAGTTTTTTTTTTATTCTCATCTAATTAGAGACCTGCTCCCATGAGCAGACAAACCTCCCTGCAGGTACAAACTCTCTCCCTGTTTTATTTTATTTATTACAAATAAATTTTAACCATTACTATTAACATATTTCCTTAAGCTCTAACTCTGTACCTGCACCATAGGTGGATACTCCATAAATATTTGTTATTTGCATTGAAATTAAGGACCCTTCCTTCATTTTTCTGAGTTTCTTGTATATCCATCGTCCATCCTTCCACCCATCCCACCATGACTTCTCTGCCTAGGACAGCTGTGGACCAATAAATGTTCATTCAATGAACTGCAATGTACCTGAGTGGCCACATAGATGTAACACAGTAGTATGGCTTCAATTTAAATGCAGTAATTGTAACTCAACTTTAGATTAAATGAGTTCTTAAGGCTCAAGGTGACAGGCATCCAGGCACTATTTTCTTAGAGTTTCAACTTCACTATTACTGTGCTGTACTAAGTGATGAGAATGCTAAAGAAGTTAAAATCACTAATATTTCTCTAACATTATGCATATATCTACAAAGAGCCAGACTGAAAATGGCAAACGCATGCACATGTGCCACCACACTCCTTTTATGCTGGAGAGACATAGTTAATAATGATGACATTCATTTCTTCTGACCTTGGACTCATTCTCACCATCCTTTTCCGCATGACTTTCTAGCAGTCACTGCCAACTGATGGGTGCTTCATTATCACTTAACACTTGTCATGCTTGACCCAGATCGAGTTATGTAATTTTCCTATCCATAACGTTTTTACCATTTAGTCTTCTTCCTCCAGTGAGGAAGGAAAGCATATGGGCATCTCAGGGGAATCCTAGAGAACCAGAGATCCAGATGTATTTGAGCCAGCTGGGTCCCAAGGGCCAGCCTACAGGCCATTACTGATCTGCAACCAGTTTCTCAGCACTTCATGGGGAAAAAAGAAAACCAGAAGAAGAAATGCTCTACATACTGATCTGAATGGCTGCACTAGAATCACTTGGGGAGCTTTGTAATAAATAGATCCCAGTCTCAAATCAACATCTCTAGGGATTATGTCTAGAAACTATATGAACATATGTATATTGTGATGTATAGTCAGATTTAGATACTTCTGAATGTTTGTGTCTGTAGGTATATTTTCAAATGTATATTTTGAAATGGAATATTTTTCTTCTAAAACTAAGTCACTTTTATCGTTCTTAAGTTTTATATCTTTAATTTATGAAATCATGGAAATAGTAAATAGTAGTAGTGAGAGTATGGATTACTGTTTTTAGTGTAATAGTAGGCCAAATAGAGTTGGAGCTCCTACAAAAAGCTCCTTTTTTTTTTTTGAAACTTTTCTACTCTTTTAAGCCCAAGATTCTGAAAAACACAGGGCTAGACCCACCCCTCAGATGAGACAAGTCTGCACATTCAGGCTGAGATGGCAGGTAGCTTGTCAGAAATCTGTTCTCAGTCGAAACTGAAGAACCTCCTGGGAGGTGATTCAGCCCAAGAGGAAAAAATTGTCAAAAGAGGACAACTGGGCTGAGCAGCAAATGCTCTTCCAGGAAACAACAGAGGATGATTCTGGTGTTTGCCACACTCCTGGCCTTGGACTGGCCCCAGCCCGGCCCCATGCATGGTCTATAAGTCTAGGTGCTGTGCAGTGGGGTTGTGAGAGGAAAGGAGAAGAGAAAGGGGCAGGTCGTCATGTAAGAAACAAGAAGAGCCACACTCTTCATTAATGCTTCTGTAAGACACTGCAGTTTAGAAATGCCCTTGACAGTGTAACCTGTAAAGAGGGCAGAGTTATTCCTCCAATTTTTCCATGTGCCACTGGGTAGTTTGGGCACCTCAGAGCCTTCAGCATATCCATGGCAGTGGGAGTCTGGTGGGAGGCCAAGAAGGAGCTACTGTGGGCAGGGAGAAACCCCAGAACTTGGCCAAATAGAGCAGCGGAGCCCAGGGAGGGGATCCGCGGTGTCTGGCAGACAGCACTTCTGAGCAGGGGCAGCAAGTCCAGCAGCAGCCATGACCTGCAGCAGGTACCGTGCAGCTGGCAGCCATGCCCAGTACACGCTGGTGCTCGGGAACTGCTGTGTGGCTCCCTGTGACCTTTATGAGAAGCTTCCCAGAAACACTCACAATAAGGAGGGAAAGTCCTTTATAGGGGACTCAGGATGCTGGTCCACTCTGGCAAGAGCCCAAGAAGTTTTGGTACATAATCTGACTGTTACCCCATTTCAAATATCTGCATAGTGTAGCCCATAGAGCAAGCAGCCTCTATACAATGAGCATGTAAGTCACATTAGCAAATTCTACAGGATCCCTCCCTTGTAATACTCCAGGTTCTGAGTTTCTCTTCTGATTACATACACACAGGGTCAAAGTAGTCCAGAGAAAGGAAAAAATGACCTCAGTACAGATAGCATAAAAATTAATTCAAACTATAACCCAAACAGACCCAGGAAAAGTTGTGGAAAATATTTTCCACAACTGTTAAATTTTATACTAAACATACACAGGGGTGGCTTCCTGTCCCTAGGTAATCCTCCATCCAGTATCTGTGTACTATCCCAGTTATTCTACCAGAAAGAGACCTCACTCCCTTTGTCAAAGCAAGGGCCTGCTCTAACCTCCTCCCCTGGCTGTAGCAATTGATGCAAGAATGAAATTAGCATTCTTTTGTACCTGTTTTTTAAACAGGCGTTAAGTAAGATAATGCTGTGTTTTGTTTTGTTTTGTTTTGTTTTGTTTTAATTGGCATCTATGCCACCAGAAAAAAATTCATGTGCAGCAGGAACAAATGAGGTTGAGACAGAAAAAAGCAGAGAGGAGAGATAGAGAGAGAAGTACAAAATGGTGTTTAAGACCCTAGTTTCCATCTCTGAGGTCTTTAGAACCACTGTGGTTCTTATAGAAATGCATTTAACTGCATGAACTAGTCTCAGTGCTTCAATAAATTCCCAAATTAGACCTGGACTTCTGACACTTGCAACCAAAAGAATCCATCAAGGAACTATCAGTTAGGATGTTTTCAGCAGAAAGTATAAAAAAATTTACTAATGGCCTCTTAAAGTTCAAGAATATTTATTGTTAACAAGTCTAGAGGTGGTCCCATTATTTTTAAATGCCATCAAGAACCAAGTTCCTTTTTCTCCTTCTACTCTGTCACTCAGAATATAGGATTTTGCCTCAGGCTTTTAGCCTCATGGTCATAAGATAGCTGCCATACCACTGGGCATCATATCTTCAGATCACAGCATCCAAAGTAGAAAAAAAGACAAGGGTACAAATCAGCTCTGTTACTTAACAGGAAGGAAAATATTTCCCAGAAAGTCCCCATCAAATTCCCTATTACATCTCATTGGCTAGAACTGCAAGAACCATTAATGACTTATGCCTCACAATTTATCCAAGTCACTGGGTACTTTACTAACAGTATTCTTTTAACCAGGAAGAAAGGGAAATTGATGTTGGAGTGAGTCTCCAACAATTGTCTATTCCAACTCTACAGGGATTTGAGTTTCAAGAAATACAACTGTGGCCTTATTTTAACCTAGATTTTCTTGAATGATAGTAGTGATGATGGTGCTGGAGATAATGATAGTAGTAATTATGTATTTCTACCTCTAGATCTGGCTCCATTCTAAATATTTACTTAATCCTTAAAACAATCACTGCAACCTCACAACATCCAATGAATAGATGCTATTATCACTACATCATATTAGACATGAGAAAAGAGGCATCTAGGAACTAAGAAGCTCATACAAATCCACTTGCCTAGAAAATATGGTGTTGAGATTTGAACTCAGGAGATTGGGCCCTGGGGATGAAGATTTGTTATACTGTATTATACCAGAACGTTCTTTCTCCCAAATCAAATGAGGTAACAGTAAGAAGAAAATATGAAGTTTTATGCACAGGAAAAGTATTGTTGTTAAATTATTTTTTCTCCCTAAGCTGACCTTGAAATTATAGATCCTGTATTTCTAAAATTAATACATTAATTCTAAAATGTAGATCATTCCCATTAACCTCATTTCTGGTCCTTTCCATGCATACAAATGACAGGGTATAGATTAGAAAATCCTTTGTATGAGGAAGTACAGAACAATTCAATTAATAATTTCAATTTCATTTGGCATTAAAGGTGTTTTAAAAATAGACATCTTCATCTCAATGAAAAGAACACCATTAAATGAAAAGTATTTCCCCTGAAGAATGAGAACTCAATGGCACTAAATTAGTCAATGGATTTAAAATTACAAAGGCTTAAAGCCCAGGGAATATTTTACAGGGTCTTTCCTCAATGAATTTGGATAGTAAGCCTTGAGAGAAAGATAAAATTTATCCTAAAGAAATGTCAGAAGCCAAAAGTTAAAAAAAGTATCCTTACATCTGTAAAAAGACAGATGACATTAAACAGTGTAATAACATTTTCCAAGCAAAGTACATTAAAAATAAAGGGGAACAAAGTAAATTTAGATTAAGCCAATCTAAAAGTTAAGTAAACAGAAATTATTAAATTTAGGGATCTAACTTTCTGTTCTTATTCTTTATAAATTCAATTGTTAGTCACAGAGGCAAACTTTTTAAAAATGAGTATAATTCTTGCCTCAACAGTTTCCCTTTAATTAACCCCCTGGTCTAATGTCAGCCAATTGTTCCCAAATGGTGATTAACTTCTGCTCCACTGTGTGAACAGTACCCAGGCTGTGCCTCTGTAGCAGCTGCTGCTTCATACCTGAAGAAGCAGAGGAAATGGCGGCCTGCTGGACTGGTGTAGTAACTGGGGAACATAAAAATGAAAATGCCCTTGAAATCTTCAACAGACAATGTTAACAACTTCTACTTAGCCAATTAGATGATTTCCCCCTCTATCTCTAATAGAAAATGAGAAAAGAACAAGATTATCAATATAATCCCATATATTAAATAAAATAGATTAGAAATCTAATGTTAAATTACCATGGTCACTCAAGCCACTCTTACTGTACACAACAAATAATTCAGTTCAGTTCATTTATTAGAAAGTTAGGCAGAGAAAAGGGAAGTTAGCTTAATGTGTCCATTTGTTCATTCATATTAAGCACTTTCATTTGTCCAAGCACTGGACTAGAACCAAGGACAGAAATAGGTAGATCTGGGTCTTGACATCAAAGTAACCATGGAATCTACCAAAGATCAAGAAGCTAGAAATCTACCTATTTCCCAAAGCTGATACACAATTTTTCCCTAAATTCAAGAATTTGTGAATCCCATGAATCATGCACATGATCTTTTCTATCATAGTTTTTCTTGGGCCTAAAAAAAAACCCCACACATTTTCACACACTCACAAGGTTTCAAAAAAAAATGTAAATCAATGAAGCCATCTCCCTAACATTTTCAACAGGAATCCCCCAAACAAGAGATCTTTACTGATTCTTCTAAGACCTCAGTTCTGCTCAAAACAGAAAAATGCAGATACATATTTAATTAGTCCACAACTAATCACCTGTGTATCAGTATGAGAGTCCCACCTATTGTCTAATAGTTTCTAATAAATATAAAGGTAGCCAAATGCTTGGCATCCAATCGCTAAAGTGATTGTCATCTCAATATTTTAGTTTAAAGTAGAAATTAAATATCAAGAAATAACTCCTACCTCAAATGCCTCCTTCTTTACCTGGATCATCTTTTTTTTTCCTTTTTATTTTGTGTGATGCAGAAAAAATAATGCTTATAATTTTCTGTGCCCTGCTCTTAAGAGAAAACAGGTTTATTTATTGACATTGATAATGTTTTCAGTTACAAAAGAAGGTAACTCTACCATATTACCAACATTAATATATTTATTTATTCAATAATTATTCAGTATCTATATGGACCAGATACTATGCTACAGACTGGGGATGCAATAATGAGACAGTTCTATTCCCTTGAAATTTCTAGTCTTATGGAAGAAACAGAAACATAATCATCCTGTCATACATAAAACTGGGACAAGTGATACTAAACAGGAAGGACCCAGCATTACATAAGCCTAAAGCAACAGGGTATGACCTTTGGGAGAAAATGAGATAAGGTTGACACAGGCAAATGATGTTCAAACTCAGAAAGAAAGAATAGGTAAAGAAAAAATCAGTGTCCTGGTCCCAGGTGAGAGTACAGCCATACCTTGGTGCTTGTTAGCTTCAGAACTCATTAAACCCTGTATTGTCGCATTTTGATGACAAAATATGTTTCTGCACTCAGCATTTGCTTGGGACTCATTGCACTTGCCAGAACTTGTACCAGTCATGCTGCCACCCCACAAGAGAAAATGCTTCACAGTTCAGTATTCATTGGTTTCAGCACTTATCATGAATTCTGGAATGAATTTATGATGAGTTCCAGGGTACCACTGTATATGCAAAACCCTGTGGCAAGAGAAAGCATCATATTAGGCAGAGGTGCAGTCAGGGACCCCTATGAAAATAGTCAAAAGTATTTTTGTAATATCTTACTTGCATTCCCCATTAGGATTTTTCTCATGGACGTACTGTGAATTTTCCAGAGAAAGCATGACAGGTGATATTGCAACAAATCAAATGCAAGAACAGATATAAGAATCTAGATGTGTTTTATGAGGTCAGATATTAAAGAAGGTTGCAGAAATATAAAGCAAAGCTACTCTTATTAGTTTTTTATTTGATAAGATATAGTTAATTTTTATTTAAAAATAACATGTAATAGACCATTAATGTTATTTTTAATGAATTAAAATATACTTTTCAAATCTTTTCATTTTCATGTATAATTATGGCAAGTATCAATCAATAAAATACAAAAATAAAAGCTCATTGTCACCCTTAATAAATTTTAAGATAATAAAAGGAATGGGCCCTGAGACCAAAAAGTTTGAAAACTGCTGATATGAAGAAATCAGAAAAAGAACAGCATGACTGAAGCAGAGAGAATGAGAGCAAAAACCCCTCATCAGAAAACTGCTTCCTCTGTTTCCACCCCCTCTCACCAGTATCCCACTTCTTTCCTCTCAATTGAAAGAAAACAACTCACTTTATCACAAATACATAGACATGCAGTTCCATCCGTACTGGAACTGCACACAGATATCTGTATATCTGTGTGTGTGTGTGTGTGTGTGTGTGTGTGTGTGTATTACATAAGGAAGACAAACAGTGGTTCTTTGGTTCCTGGAATCAGGGCTGGCCACGTATTTTGCAGGAAAAGAACTGTTAAAGGTACCACAATATATTTTTTTCCTTTAATTCTCTCTCACATGCACATACCCCTTCAAACATACATATCTGGTATTTGTTATTTGACATTTAATATCATTCTAAAACAGTGGTACATTAACACAATGGAATACTACACAGCAAAAAGAAAGAAGGAGCTACTATCCTTCACAACAGCATGGGTGGAACTGGAAAGCATTACGCTAAGTGAAGTAAGCCAGGCAGTGGAAGACAAATACCATATGATCTCACCAATAAGTAGAACCTAATCGACAAAACAAACGAGCAAGCAAAATATAACCAGAGACATTGAAATAAAGAACAAACTGACAAAACCAGAAGGGGCAGGCAGAGTAAGGGGGAAAATAAGGGGAAGAGTCTAAAGAACAAGTATAAATGACCCATGGACATGGACAAGAATGTGGGGATTGATGGTGAGAACAGGATGGGGAGGAGTGAGGGAGACAGGGGAGAGCAAAAGTGGAAAACTGGCACAACTGTAATAGAACAATAAAAAATTAAAAATAAAGTTTTCTATGCAAAGAAAAAAAGAGAAGAAAAACCTGAAATTATTAACATGAATTTACTGCATATTTTATATTGTGCAGTGCCAGGTTTAAATGAAAATATAAGAGTATATAACTCATATGGAGTCACCAAAATTACTGAATGTATTTTACAGTGCATAAACACAAACATATTCTGTTTCACCAGAATAGTGAAAATACTACCATTGTTTCTATTTTGACTCTTGATATACACACATTCTACATGAGTAGAAGATGAAAGGGTTGCTTGGTCTCCTGAGTTTCTTAGAAACTCCATGCTATCTTTTCTGTGTTTGAAGCAAGTTTTAGTTAAAATAGAAAGTATGGTATCCCCATTTAGTGTGGTAGGTTAAAAATGCCCCACCCCCAAAGATGTGCACCTCCTAATCACCAAGATCTGTGAATATGTTACCTTACATGGGGTAGGGACTTCACAGATGTGATTCAGTTAAGGAGGGAACTTATCCTGAACTAGCCATGTAGGGCCAATATAATCCTCGTAAGGGGAAGTCAGGAGGATCAGAGTCCAAGAAGGCAATGTGACAACAGAAGCACAGAAAGAATTGCAAACTGCTACACTGCTGGCTTTAAAAATAGCAGAGGATGAGGCCATGAGGCAAAGAATGAAGGCAGCCTCTAGAAGTTAGAAAGGGCAAAGAAATAAATTATCTCATAGCTTTCAGAAAGAAAAAATGCAGTCATTAATTTGAGCCCCTCAGATAAATTTCAGACTTCTGACTTCCAGAACTATAAGAAAATAACTGTGTGGCTTAAGCCACTAAATTGTGATACTTTGATAGAGCAGCAATAGGAAATTAGCACACTAAATCTCAGAGGTACTCCTTTTGTGTCTTTCAAGATCCCACAGGCTGTAGGTCTACCAGAAGTCTATGCTATGGGGCATCACAAAGGCAGTATATGAATGGGCTGTGAGGAATGGCAGAAATGCATAGTGTATGGATCTCCTCTACTCATGGACAGGCTCTGCAGTTCCATGGGAACTTCATCTACAAAACACAAGTTCAAAGATAAAATTGAGAATTTCCTTTTTTCTAATTTTAATAGTTGTTCAAGTACAGTTTTCTGTCCTTCACTCCCATCCCAGACCACCCACCCATTCCTCCCCACCTCCCTCCCATTTCCACCCCCCACCCCGTTTTTGTCCATATGTCCTTTATATTTGTTCTTGTAAAGGCAAAGGTAACAGAGAATTAAACCAAGCATGGGGCCCTTCGAGCATAGGACCCTGTGTGAATGCACAGGTGGCTCGCTGGCAATGTCTCTGTTGCCTAAAATGTCTTTGGTATCCAAAAGAAAGCACACTGGGGGGAGCTGAGAAAACTATAGTACTGATTGCAGTACTTGCCAACACTCAGCTCTGTTGTGGTTTTAATTCAAATTTTAGATTCTTTTTGGAATAAAACATGCTCTTCACTGTTTACAAGGTTACTTCTGAATTGTAAAAATTCTTTCTTCATATTTTTTCTCTGTTTTACCATGCTTTTTCTCCTCTATTCCCCCACTAAATTTTGGCTGCCACAAATCAGAGAGACAGAAAGCACAACAAGACCTTTTTCTGGCATCTGTAGTGAAAACCTTGGGGCAGACAGTAACAGCTGCAGGTCTGTCAAATCAAATCTTGTTTTTATAATACAGATTCCCGAGCCCTGCTGCATTATTCTTCCAAACACACACACACACACACACACACACACAGTGTCCAGGTTTGAAGTCCAGAAATATGTCATTTTTAAATTAATATAATTGATTCTGATAATATGAAACTCTATCATGTCAGTGTTCAGAGGACCAAGAATTAGAAGTAGGAAAAAGGCCAAGACCAGTAGCTCTGAGAAGCCTTTGCAACAGCCACCCAAATAGATGGTGAGGTCAACCTGAGCCACGTTATGAGTTGGCGTGTTGGGGGAGGGGGGTCAAGAGGGAGGATAAAGGTGACTGTAAAAGATTAACATAATTCTCGGGACAGAGAAAATTATCTCAGAAGACTCAGAGAATGAGCAAAGCCTGAACCAAAAGAAACACTTCAGAAAACCTTATGGTACTTTCAGTATATTACAATAAAAGGCAACTAATGACACCACGGAAACTAAGAAAAATAAGGCCATAAAATGGAAGGACAGTTAAATGAGGACACACAAAGACAAAAAAGATTTAAAGGGAGATAAAGTCAAAACATATTTCAAGGTAACCCAAATTATCATAGCCAAACAAAAATCTGTATAATACTTTTAATAGAGCATATTGACAATGAAGAAAGAAAATGAAAATAATGTGAGGGAACATTAGATGCAAAGACAGAGAATTAGAATCAACCCAACAATTACAAGATTTTCAAGGAACGAAAATATTTGAAACAAAAATAAAAACCAAGACATAATTTAATAAATAACATAAATCAAGAAATAAAATTAGACCATTTTTCAGAACTATCCTGGCAATTTTTTTAAAGATTTTATTTATTTATTTTTAGAGAGAGGGAAAGGGAGGGAGAGGGGGAGAGAAACATCAATGTGTGGTTGCCTCTCATGTTCCCCCAACTGGGGACCTGGCCTGCAACCCAGGCATGTGCCCTGACTGGGAATTGAACCAGTGACCCTTTGGTTAGCAGGCTGGCACTAAATCCACTGAGCCATACCAGCAGGAGCCAAATGTTTTTTTAAGTAACACAATCAAGGAAAACAGAGAAAACTAAACTGATTAACCGCTAAGGAATTAAAACCAGGTAGACTCTGACATCTCTAAAATTATATAACAGAAAAATAATGAAGCAACATACATAATATTTTCAAAGAAACAGAACTGTTACCCAATAATTAGGCCTGACAAATGCCATTCATTTTTAAACAACAGAAAGACTCTCAGACATATAAGAGCTCAAAAATATAACCTCTCTGTTCCCTTTTTGAAAATTTTCTAGAGATATCAAAATTAAGAGTTTAAGAATAGGAATGGCAGGATATAAATACACAAACAGTGCACTTTGAGAAGAGCTCAGAAAAGTTAAATTTAAACAACTGTTGTTGTTTGCAGTAAAATGTTGAACATAAGTGCCAAAAATGATCATTGAAAGAAGAGATATGAAAGGTAGCATGTATCCAGTCAGAAATAGTTGTTTCAAATTTTATTACTATTGATAAGGCCCACGGCTTTCAATTACCAGAGAAGGTAAAACTAAAAGAAACAGCCATATTTTAAAGACTAAGAAAATACAAAATAAAAAAGATGAAGGACTTAAAATATTAGAGTGTCACACAAGAAAGTTTATATGTTTCTATTACAATGCAGAGATTCTCAAATTTAATTGAGACAATCTAAATATGTGCTGCTTCCAAGACACATACCAAAAATAAAATAACATTAAAATGTTTTTAAAAGATAGACAAAGATTTACCATATTGAGAACAAACTGTCTGTAACCACAAATTTAATAGGATTACAAACTGACTGTCTTACATTAACACAATTTTACTATTCCAGTAAGTTCTTGTCCAGGAAAATAAAGTTTCAAATAACGTAACTGTTTATTTCATGAACTCCTTAAACTCCATTTAATCTAAATAATAGACTTCTCAATTTGCCTCCTCCTTGAGAATTAAGGTGAATAACCCCTCTTCCAGGAAATCTTAAGAACAAACTTCTCTGTTATCAAACAACTGTTTACTCATCAAAACGTTCAAAAATTCCTTCAAAACTTAACATTGCTGTGTCTAGGCACGCTAAACTATAGTATCAAAAACTTTGCACAGTCCTACTCAAGTCTCCACACTGAAGTCCCACTTTAAACCAAACCACAAAACTACTGAAATCTCTACCCATAGGTGGTTTTCTTCCTTATTCCATGAAGTCATAAACACATCTTCACTTAAAGTGCCATTTGAGTGCCTTGTTTTGAATAGGTAGTCAACAAAATAACCTCACAATAGTTCATACCAATTATTAGATAAACTAAATGATAATTAAAAACAAAGCTAGATGTTATTTTATGTTGAAAAAAGATACAACTCACCACAAAGATATGACCTGTAAGAGCTAAATAACATATTGTCAAATATACATACAGTTCAAACTGTTAGAAGAAGAAATTGACAGACACAAAATTTTCATGGGAGAACGTACCTTTTGACAGATCAAGTAGTCAGCAAAGGAAGGAATGCAAAAAAAAAAAAAAGTTGGAATGATAATAATTTCACACAAAATCAATTTGGGGAAAAAACAATAAACTCACAAGTATCATTTCTTACTGAGAATTAGATTAATCCAACTAATGATTTTAAATCCCTAAATACAGATTAAACTCTGTAGCCTACAAATATATATATATATAATATATATATATGTATACATATATATTATATATATATTTCATTCCACTTGTATTGGAACAATGATTTTTAAAAAACTGATAGTAAAATCACTTCACAATAGAGAAATCTCAAATTCTTAATGCAAATAATATTTAAACCATAGTTGATGGTCACAGTGTCATAGAGCAAGAAATTAATAATTTCTTTTAACAAATAAAAGTGAGAATGTGAAACATTCACCTACCTAGCTTTTGGCTTACAGAGCAAATTAAAACAATTATACATGATGTCGAAAAAAATTAAGAGAACTACTTATCAAAGCTTATGGGTTGTAGCCAAAGCTATTTTCATCACAATAATAGCTTACTATTTTCCAGGACTGGTGATTAAACACATTACATGCATTATCTTATTTAATTTTAACATCTCTTTGAGGGAGGTATCATTATTCTCTTTACTTTATACACACACAAAAAAAATGAGGCTTAGAAATTATAAGCTAATAAAATAAAATTGGATTTATACTCAGGAATCTATTATTATATCATATAAATCAAAGTAGAAAAACTATATATCTAATCATTGCAACAGATGCCAAAAAATTCACTTAATAAAATTCACATTTGTTTCTTATTTTAAAAATTCAGAACAACTTCATGAGCTAGAAATATTATTTTTGTTAGCACTAATAAACTATATTGTCTACATAAGCCAGGAACAACATCATACTTAAAAGTGAAACCCAACAGAAGTATTTCTCAAAGTATATTTCATAAAAGAGTTTCTTGAAAAATAGAATTTTGCACTCACATAAGTTTGGAAAACTTGAATGCTATAAACCCTCCCTGTACATATCACAATACATGGGCCTATTTAAGGCCCCAGGAATTCTTGCAGTTAAAGAAAAGTAGCTTTGTTTAACCTTAGGTTTCTCTAACTTACATGAACACAAAACACTTATCACATATATTACCTATTAATATTCTACTAAGCACTGTGAGAAAGACATTCCTATTAAACTAGGAAGCTAACAAGGATGCTGATAATAATCACATTTAACAGAATTCTAGATCTGTGGTCCACAAAATGAAACAAAACAGAAACAAGTCAGGTCATACTATGAATACTCTCATTAAATACGTACATAAAAATGACTGGAAGAAAATACACCAAAATGACAATAGTGATTATTTCTATATGATCATTTGACAGATGATTTTATTTTCTCCTTTGTATTTTCTTTATTCTATACAATAAGTATATATTATTTTATACTAAAAATATTATTTTACTAAAACATATATTTAGATGTTGTCTAAGCATATAGACAGTAAGTTCTCTCAAAACAAATCCATGAAACTAAAAATAAATATAAACTACTGAAAAAAGTGATGTTAAGCACTTCTGAGGCTCTTAACTGAAACCTGTTCAATTGGTCTCTTATTCTTAGATCATTCTATATATAAGAGAACACAGAATTATCAGCAAAGAGAAGTTAATTCAAATAATAGAAAAATTATCTGACACAAATAACCAAGAGTTAATCCAAGTAGAAAGATAAAGCAAAATCATCTGAAAAAGGGCTAATATCTTAGTGAAGAACAAACTAGATCAGTCAAATGATTTGAAATTTCACAAATAAAACAATATCTGAGAAGACAAAAAAAAGGTGTGCCAAATTTGATGCTTCATATGTTTCTATCTTCATTTCACATTTTTTATTGCCACATAGATCTCTGTTGGAATTCTAATTAAATAAATATGAATTGATTCCTTTTCTCTGTTACTAGATGGGGTTGTCAATTCTAAAATTAATCAACTACAAATTATTTATTTAGAACTAAGTGACATGCCAGAATGAAAGGCAGAGTAGGGTAGAAGGGATGGTTTATAAAATATATATATATATATTTATATATATATATATATATGATGCATATATATGATGCTTTCTTTTAATTAATTATAATTGATTTTTAGGTAAAAAATTATTAAAACAAGAAAAATGTTAAAGAAATGTTAAGTACTGGTAAAACTGGATATTAAAATGGGCATTTTTCTATCTTCATTTAATCTGAAACCCAAAAGACCTAGAAAGTAATAGACGGCAAGAAGTCTCACATTCTAAATCAAGTGCTAAATCAACAACATGAAAATTGCAAAAGATCACTGAAAATCAATTTTGCAAACCTTAGCATTTCAGCCTCCTCAAATGTATGAAAAGAATTCAAATTAAAGCAGGAAGAAAGATGATAATTTCTTTGGAAAAAGTTCAAGTTCTGTGGCATTATTACTTCATCATCCCTCACAGCCAGGGTGAAATGAAGACCTTTGAGCACCTCTTGGACAACTTGATATGTGTCCTCTCAAGTTCAGGAAGACACAAGAGTTCAGTGTTTGACACATCTCTGAAAATGTTAGGGCAAAAACCACTGCAGTAATCCAGGCACAGAGAGCTACAGAAATTAGTTACTCCTATCTTACAGAGAGAAAAATCCCTGTAGCATTCTAGTAATTTCACTCCACTGCTCTGTCCCCATATTTATTCATCAGTTGATCTTGACCCATCCTATCTTCTTGTTCATCTACTTCACCTACTTACCCAAATTTAATTCAACCCTCTGCCTCTTCCACTCCCAGGCTTTTGCCCAAAGGTATTTCATATGAGCAAGAAAAGTTCTCTTCTTTTGTGTTTCATGTCAATTCTTGACTTCCATTTTGCCTGCCCATCCAATAAAAATTAAACTTGTTTTCTAGAATTTAAAAGCTGAAGAATATCATTTATACTCATCAAATGATTCTCCCAAGGCTTCTGATATAAATGGCTTTTTTCATTGAAGGATATAAAGGTATTTCCCCATCAAAATATGAAAATGGCTGTGATTTCACATTGACTCTAAGATCCACCTCTCCATTGGATCATTATTCAAATATTGACTTTTAGATCTACTTCTCTATTGGACCATGGTTTAAATAAGATAAGCAAAAACATGTTAAAGAAAAAAACTTAAATGAAGAGCATCTTATCCTATTTTCTTTTTTCATTTCAGTTTCCCAAATAACTTTGTCTGGAAAGTCAAAGGATAACTAACAGTCAGAAAAGTAATAATAAGAGTCCTCCAAATTCAAAGTTAAGTAACCACATCATGTAAAGTGTACCATTTTATCCCTGTATTTCATTTTGTCCAGTGTGATGCCAAGAAGAGATCAGGAAAAAACTGGGTCTAATAAAGTTTTACTTCAACTGGTTTACATCAAGAAATTAAAGAATTAATGAGAACTACAGTTTCATTAAAACAACAAAAAGAAATAGGGATCTATGTGCTAAAAACATAGATTGAGATGACACACAAGTTTGTGAGATTTTGGTGGTTTACTTTTTATTAATTTCTTTGTTTTGTTTTGCTTTGTTTTGCTTTGTTTTGTTTAAACCATGAAGGTCTCTTGATCTGCATTTCAGTTGCCAAACCAGTAATATTACTGCAAAATAGAAGAGCCAGAAACTTTTCATAACTGGATTTTGGCATCATACAGGTTGTCACATTAAACAATTGAAGCTTCAGAAACTTAGGTTTTTCCACACATCTGTGAACCATGGCATTCGCCAGTATAAGCTCAAAAGAAATGACTGTGACCCATTCACCATTCCTGAAACACAAACGCCACACTTGACAGAAGAAGAGCACATACTGGAACATGTAAATGCTGAACACGCTGTAACTGACCTGGCCCTGGGACCCATTCTTCCCACAACTCAAAAGAGTTTAAAAGCATTCTATATGATGGAGACCAAAAGGGCTTTTAAAAATCACTTGAAACCTATAAATTTTATTAGTCAGTGTCCCCCCAAATATTCTTTTTTTCTGGGAAACACCCTGTGTTTTTATCAACCAGCATTTATTTGGGGTGTGAGAAGTGCATGGCACTCACCAGGGAAAGGACAAGGTAGGGGGCAGAGACAGGAAGAAGGGTACTTCTGGGATCAGGCAAACAGTCTTCATGCTCCAGTGTGACTGTCACAGAACCACCCACCCAGTGCAAAATATTATTTACTAATGGCAGGTAAACAACAACATTAAAGTCAACATACACCGCTAACCCATTTTGACACATTCATTCTTTTTTCAATAAAATTCATTTTTAATTATACTAACAGATCAAACAGAGTTTCCTTCTCTTTCATGTCCATCCCTGGTATGTTTTCTGAGGTCAGGCAGAAGGATCCAGAATTATTGTGTTACTGAGCTTATAGTTGGCACCCAACAGGCCCCCAAAACTAAAGATTTTTGAAAATCATTATTGCCCTGAAATTTAAAACCCCACTGCCTCTCCTTCAGAATCTCTGTAAACTTTTCCAATGATCTACTGCTGAGCACTGTCAGTTCTGAGGGACTCCCATGGCCTCTGAGGGCACGCTCCCACTGTTCCCTGTGGACTGAAGGCTCCCCATCAGAGGCAGACCCACACCTGTAGGTGCGGCACACACAGTGGGGACCCAAGTGCCACCTTCTCAGGAAACATCCTCAGCATTCAACCCCAGGACAATAAGTCCGTTCTGAAGCGCACAGAAGTAACATGGCTGGTCCCCCATCCCTGGCAGTATGGAGCAATAAATTCAACTAAAAAATCACTTTAACCACCTTTGCATTTTCAATGAGAGTTATAAAGGTAGTTTCATTCAAAAACAAAAGTAATTATTTAAAAATACTTTAACCTTGCCCTGGCTGGGTGGCTTAGTTGGAATGTTGCCCTGTGCACCAAAAAAATGGTTGCATGTTTGATTCCCAGTCAGGGCAGGTACCTCAGTTGTGGTTTCAGCCTCCACTCCAGGTACATAGGGAGGCAATCAATCAATGTTTCTCTCACACATCAATATTTTTCCTCCTCTGTCTCTTACTCTCTTTCCCTTCCTCCCTCTCTTAAAAAATCGATAAAACATACAGTCAGATGATGATATAAAAATAACCTCTTTCAAGATACAGCAGACCATAATATTACATGAGAGAACAAAGGAGGACTGGAGTCCACACAAATAGAAAGAGGTGAAATGTTACAGGACACAATATCTATTAGGAAAGTCTATGTAGGGCACAGTCATTTGGTGCCACAAAAATCTCACCCTAGTTAATGATAATTCTATCACAGACAGCTAATAATTCTCTACCTCCCTCCTCAGAGGAGAGCAGAAGAAAGACTTAATAGAGCCCAGTTGTACTGTCCTTTATAAATAGTCGGAGACAGCAGTAGCCGAAGGAGTCCTAACTATCCTGAGACTCCTCTAGTGAGAAAACTTGCTCCTCTTTTAAGAAACTGATCCCTTCCTTTTCAAGTCTCCCAGTATCCTCAGATATCTCCATCCTTCTTGCTTTTGGGGGATTTTTAAAAATCTGATTAGACCTGGCTGGTATGGCTAAATGGATTTAGTGCCAGCCTGCTTACCAAAGGGCCACTGGTTCAATTTCCAGTCAGGACACATGCCTGGGTTGTGGGCCACATCCCCAGCAGAGGGCACATTAAAAAGACTTCCCAGTACCTCTGAAAGTTTCAGATGCAGGCAATAGCATAGAACCAGAAAACCTGCAGACACACAGATTTCTATGCACATAGACAAAACTATTCTAGGTATTTTAAACAAAGGTAACTTAATGCAAAGAATCAGATACAAAATCTTTGGAGGGGCTGGAAGGATATAAATATAGGAATGGTTGAATTCAAGAGCTTACTTCTAGATCTGCAATCAAGAATCAGGAAGCTGTTCCTTCTTTTACAAGTGCCAGTGACACTCAGGACATTGTGGACAAGGCCCATAACTGAAATTCAGCTCCCCTGCCTCTACCGATGCCTCCAGACTCCAGGAGTCCCGGAATAACTATTAGATCTCTGAATCTGGCTACCACAACTGCCTCATGTCTCCACAAGCTCACCTGCCTCTACAAACAGCACCAGGAAGAATCACCTGTCTCATGTCTATAGTCCCGATTAGTAGAACCTTACTCTCATCTAGAATCCTGGAAGTAAGCAGGACTGGGAGTTGTGGTTTTCAGCTTTCTATCCCCTGTAGGTAGTTAGAAGGGGGTAGAAATTATATCCAACACAGTCTCTCTATTTGACTTGTCCACATGCATATATACCATTTGAAATTAAATCAAAATTTTTAATAGTAATAAAAACTGCATGTGTCCACCTAGTATAATGTTAACATGGCTCACAGAAACACAAAAATGGTCACCCTTATGTCAAAAGAAGAATCCACAGACTTTCAGCAACTCAGTTTGTCTTCCATCTTGGGTGAAGTTTCTTCCTGTTATAGGTCAGTTACAGTCCCACTTTGATATTCTGTCATTTATGGGCTAGAGTATATATTTAACTATTACCAACATACTTTAAGTAAAGTAGTAATGGAAAGGGATCAAGAAGGACGCTTATTAATAAATATGCACATGATTACAGTCCTATTTTTTTGAAACTGGTTATAAAGCATGCCTGCAATCTATAATTTTCCTCCTCAGCTACACACTCTATGGCAAATTTTGCCCTCAACATTACCTAGTGTATTTTATAGCTGACAGGGACATGCAAACCTTCAGTCTTGAGGAGGCTCAACCATTAAGGGCTCTGCTTGTGGTAAGTGGTAATAACCTTCCAATAACTTTTCTACTTGGCAGAGGAGCATCCAAGACACTACTGAGGATGCCTGGGCTCCACACAATTTCTCTTTGCACTCTTAGTGTAGCAGCCACCCAATTAACCCACAGCAGTCAAGATCGCCTAACTAACACAGTAGTCCTTTTTTCGTCTTTTGGTTCAGTGGCATCAGAATCTGAAATGGCCCGGTGATGATCTCAATCTTCAAGTTAAATGGAACCATGTTTTGTGTTCCCTGGTGGAAGCATGTATTGAAAGCATCAGAGTTCAAGGTTTCTAGGACATTTACTAGGTGTAAAAATCCAGGCATTTTGAATTTGATCAGATAAAGTAAATTTTAAGATGAGAATCTTTGGTTACAGGGTGACCTGCCTTCCATTTCTGGCATATGTTCTCTCCCTCGAAGAGAAATGTGTTACAGGGTGTGATCCTCAGCTTGGCTCGCTTGGCTAGGCTCTAGTGTCCATCTTATTCAGTCAAACACTAATCCAGGCTTTGCTGTGGAGATATTTTGTAGAAGTGAAAAATATATGCAATCAGTTGCAGTCAGTTGACTTTAAGTAAAGCAGATCATCCTTAAGAATGTGGGTGGACCTTGTCCTATCAATTGAAAACCCTTTAGAGCAAAACAGAGGTTTCCGTAAGGGAGGAAAGAATCTGCTTCAGAGTGGTACTGTTCGCTCCTATTCAAGAGGTTGTAGCCTGCTGGCTTACCCTACAAACTTCAGAACTGGCAGCTCCTACAATCACTTCAGCCAATTCCTTGCATTAAATTTACCTACCTACCAACCTATGTATCTACGTATCTACCTACCTGTGTATCTACCTATCCTCCAATGTATCTATCTATCTAACCTACTGGTTCTGTTTCTCTGGAGAATCCTCACTGATAGGCCAGACTTTCTTCAAAGCCCTGGAGGACTGCAATAGAATACTCTACAGGGTGGATTATAACAGAGAGTCAGAAAAGTTACCTAGCCCTGAAGTAAAACGTGTACTCTTGTTTTCGTCAGGTTAAGAGCAAACTGCTTCTGGTTCTCCTTGCTTAGGGAGAAAGAGAGAAAAGAACTTACTGGAATTATAGCTGGATGCCAAGAACTATGTTGATTTGCTCTAGCAAAGAGACTAATTGAAATAACTACTCAATGCAAATCATCTGCTTTCATTCTCTAAAACCAATCCACATCCATCCCATCTTCAGTGGTAGCACTAATGTCTGCAATTCTCTTCCCCAGAGTCATAGGACTGCTTTTGATTAACTATTTGAAAAGAATAAATAGTTCCAGTAGTCTTTACTTGGCTTCTGATACCAAAATAGTCCATAATCTATTCATCATCTGATCCTCAATAAGACCTGCAGTGTTTTCTAGGTCTCTAGGGATTATATCATTATTTTAGAATCACTCATCAATAATCCTTATAAGAACTAGTCTCCCCCCACACACATCCCAGAATTCAAATGTGCTGGCAAATAGAAAATCATTTGGGGAAAGCTAGTAAAAAGATTTACTTACAAAAGCGTTGCAGGTACTTTTACAAAAGGGACCATGAGTCAAGCAGCTGTGAGTGTGAGATCTCAAACCTGGGATTTCAATAAAGGTCCTTGATTCTATAGCATACCAACTCAAGTCAGTTTCCATTAGCCATACCTAAATATTTTATTTGTTTTAGTTATAAAGATTTTTAAAAGTGCCATGCTAACCTCTGGACACTGAGTAGAATTCCTTGCCTTCTGCTCACTTCTGGTGATGGCCATCAGTCTTTAGCACTTCTTGGCTCGCTGCTTCATCAATTCAATCTCTGCTTCCACTATCACATGATGTTCTACTTGGGAGCTTGTTCTTCTCTTTTTGTATGGGCCCACCCTAATTCATTATGACTTCATTAAATTGGTCACATCTGCAAAGACCCTATATTCAAATAAGGTCACATTCACAGATGCCAGGGGTTAGAACTTGAACATCTCTTTAGGCAGAAACAGCTCAACCTGTAACAGAGGCAAACACAATTCTCAAAAAAAAAAAAGTGGGGGAGGGTCAGAATAATCAATATGATGAACTTTCCCCTAGAATTTCAAGGAAAATGGCAGGCAACGGTATGCCCAAGTGCCAAGTGCAATCATAGGCCTAATTTACACTCATAAATACAGTCATACAAATAGAAAACACAGGTGTAAAAGATGTCAAAATTATAAATTGATTTAAAGAGAGATTATTCCTAAGGAAAAAATCTTCATCTAGATAATATAACACATTTCATAGCACTAATTTTATCCAAAATAAAGGTAAAAATTTCTCTAGGAGGATGATTAATTATTTGGATACGGACATCCAAAATGCTAAGATACTATATTTTTGTACAAATCTTCTTTTCACTTTCTCAGCTTCCAAATCTAGTCTCCATTTTGAGCTACTAACAAAGTTGCAAAGCCTGTTATTTATTAAGTAAATGTTTATTGAACACCTACTATGTGTTAAGTGTTGGGTGCTGCGGATTCAGGTTAACTAAAAACATGGCCTCAAATCCCAAAACACCTCTTGAGAGTCTAACAGGAAAAATAATGAGTCAATTAATATACAATTAGAGTGTCATATTGTAAATGCTACACAGAGGTTAACTACAAGGCATTACAGAATCAAGAGAATAGCTATGGAACCCATATAGGGGGTGAGATACTCAGCTAAATCTTAACACCCAAAGGAAGCAGTTCTAGAACTGAACATAAACAGTGCAAAAGAGTTCAGGCAAAGGAAACCATATACATAGATACAAAGTTGTGAGAGACAGTACAGCACATTCTGGAAACTGCAAAAAGTTTAGTATGATTAGATTTAAATGAGAAATGGGGGTGGCTTGGAGTAGGAGTAGGGGCAGCAAGGGAAGGCAGAGAATAAGGACACAATTATCAAAAACTTCCATCACAAGAGCAATAGAGAAGGCAGTAAATTTAACCAGTGCTCACCAATATCTGTACTTGTCTCCTGGGCTCATGAAAAATTAACTTCCCATACCCTGAAGTTAAAGGGAATGGAGGGGGTGTGCATATGACTAGTTCTGGGCATCAGGCTGTACTACAAGTACTATATGTCACCTCTGGTCCAAAGCATAGAAAAGCATTGTGCTCCATTCCTTCGTTGTAGCAACCAGCAATATCTAGATGGTAGAGCCCCCACTGGCCTGAGTCCTTGAGTAACTGTATAAGGCAGAGCATCCACCCCAGGCTTCTGATCCATAGGAAACACATACAATGAATAAGACCTAAACTTTTGCTTTGCAATGTTGAGATTTTCAGTTTATTTGCTACAACAGCATAACCCAGGTTTAACCTGAGTAAATTGGTGCACAAGAAAATTGAATGAGGAGAATCACTTAACAAGACTTGTGTTTTAGAAAAATCACATTGACTGTAAGGTACAGTGTAGACTAGAAGGGCCAAAAATGAATAAAGTGAGACAAATTAAAAGTCATACCAACAATTCAGAGTCAATGGGAGCTGTCTCCCACACTAGCCAAACTGACCTCCTTCCAACTAAACCTCCGGATACCGAGCACTGGGCCACAGCATGACAGATGAGTCCTCTTCCGGAATCAATGCACGGAGGGTTTCCCTGCCAAACCCTTTCACTCACACAAAGAGCCTGAGACCAGTAAAAGAGTCTGGATGCCCAGTTTGGATGAGAAAATCTGTGCTAAGCAGAAAAAGTGCATATAACAGCTTGCCTTAAATTACTCTGAAAATCCCTTTTTTTGTGCAGCCTTTACTCTGAACATGTAACATTCTGAAATCCAGAACAGAAAAATCAGAGGGAAGTCAGCCCTCAGGTACCATTCACTCACTGTCTGTTAGCCATAAACTGTTCAAATATCTGACTGAGATTTCCCTGAACATCACATGAAAGAAGAAGAAGAACATGAAGAAGTTACTGAGATAAAGACACTAGAGACACCAATATAAAATGATCAGCACATTTCCATGTTTGGTAGTAACAAATAACAGAAGTGCACTGCAGGGAGATCCCACACAGCTACTGAACCAGTTGGAAAGAGAACATACTTGGAGATGACCCTAGTCTGGGATTTAGATCTCTGGCTACTTGGCTAGTCTGATGGCAATTCCCTTAGTGACTCTGGGCAAGCTACCTCCCTTCAATGTCACCATTTCCCTTCACTGGCTTAACAATGACAAGATTACTTTTCCCCTCAGAGAAATCATGTGAGAGGTTGTAACAGAGCGTTTATTAATCACTTTAGATCTCTTTCATACATGGAGCCTGAAGTTCAAAGCACTTCCATATATGCTCAGATAGGGACCCATAAATGCCTTCAGTCTATACCAAGGGATGACTCTGCCATGCGTCACTGTTGAGAAATGGAGGGCTTGTGTTAAAAATGCATGATTTAATCAAGAGAAAACCACTAGTCAGTAGGAAATACGCAACCTTGATATTATGGGAATTTTTTTAATGTCATGTTATTTGAGCCACTATAATTTTTCATGGGGCTTTTGAAATGACAATTAAGGTAAAAGAAAAGTCTTGAAAGATAAAATGAGATCAAACCATGAGATTCTCAGGAGCATCTGGCACTCCTCTGGGACAAATGCTGGGAAGCAAAGGCAGCAGAACAGCCACCACAGTGGCTGTTCCTCTTTCCAGATGAAAATTCCACAGTGACACTGTTCCTCTTTCCAGATGAAAATTCCAAATTCACAAGCTAAGTTGTTTTTTTTAAGATTTTATTTATTTGTTTTTAGAGAGAGAAGGGAGGGAGAAAGAGAGAGAGAAACATTAATGTGCGGTTGCTGGAGGCTGTAGCCTGCAACCCAGGCATGTGCCCTGACTGGGAATCGACTCTGTGATGCTTTGGTTCGCAGTCCGCGCTCAATCCACTGAGCTATGCCAGCCAGGGCAAATTCAAAGGTTAAGTTTTGCATTCCTTTGGGATTCAATGAGCTAAACCAGGGCTTAAACAGGGGCTAAATATATAGGCCCTTAATAATACAGCATCAGTTTGTCATGTACTATCTGATTTGTGTGTAGAGCTGGTGAAATCTCTGAAAAATCTAAGTGATCTTCTTGGGCCTTCCCATGGGTCAATAATTACAATCTTTCAAACAAGAGATTTCTTAAAATCTCTAAATTTATGAGATACAACAAAGATGTATGTATCCTGTTCAGTCATGAATAAGCACACATGGCAATTCCATGAACATTTTACTGATGTGAGAATTGTTTGAGGGTTAAGGTTAGGGCAAGGGGTGTGTGTGTGTGTGTGTGTGTGTGTGTAGCTCTTTCTCTTTTGTATTGTGTTTTGCAAGAGGAAATGCAGAACAAGAAAAGTCAGAAAATAGGAAGAACAAAATGGTGCACAGCTTATTCCTATTAACTCATGTCTAAGCTCTATAAAGAGGGAGGAGGTTTGACAGCTGCAAAAGAACTAATTTTTTTCTTTCATAGTTTCAAAAAAGCAAAAATAATTTTATTTCATTTTTCATACTTCAGAAAACAAATTCACTTCCAAGAGTGATGCTTTTTCACATTCAGGATTCTAGTGAACTCTGCCCTGTGACTGCACGCACCATGGGAAACAGTGGGTGGGAATTATCTGGGTAATCCAAACCCAAAAAACTCAGACTTGAAAAACTACTAAAATCGTGTCCTGAAATACCTCTCTGCTACCAGAGTACACACAACTGCAGCCCATGGTCTACTCATTGGGTCAGTGGTATCTGCTATCCATGTAACCCCAGAGAACAAAGAGAAACCATTGATTTAGAGAAAATCAAAAATCATGTAATAGCCAACCCCTCAGGTCCTCTGATCACCAGTGGTTAAGTACCTCGTCCAGGAAACATGTCCTTCAAAAAGCAAAAACTAATTTTAAAGCTCATGGTACATATAAATTTGTAGAGCCCTTGAAATAAATCTAGACCTCCAGTAGAACATTCTCCACAAGAAGAAACCGAAGCCCTAGAAGTTATTCAGTCACAGCTCTTTATCCGGTGCATTTATTTTAGTCAGCTCTAGCTGCTATGCTGCTATAACAAAATACCATAGAGTGGGTGGCTTAAACAACAGATATCAATTTCTCATAGTTCTAGAGGCTGGAAAGTTCAAGATCAAGGTGCCATGATCAAGGTACATTGGATTCCTGGTGAGCACTTTCTTGCTGGCTTACAGATCAGCCATGGCAGAGAGAGAGATCTGGTGTCTCTTACTCTTCTAATAAAATCTCTAATCCCATCATAGAGACCCCACCTCATAACTTCATCAAAATCTAATTATCTCCCAAAGGCTCCATCTGCAAAGACTATCACATTGAGGGATTGGGCCTAAAAAATATTAATGGGGTTGAAGTTGGGGGAACACAATTTAGTCCATAGCAGCTCTCCTATATTTGAAGAAATTTAAAGTCATATTTTTTCCTTTGACAGAGGAGAAGGGAGGGGAAGAGGAAAAGAAACATCAATGTGTGGTTGCCTCTCGTGCACTCCCCACCAGGGACCTGGCCTGCTACCCAAGCATGTACCCTGACTGAGAATAGAACCAGCGACCCTTTGGTTGGCAGGCTGGTGCTCAGTCCACACCAGCCAGGGCTAAACTCATAGCTTTGAAAATCTTACTTATCACAATAACTCTACTAAATGAGCTTTTGTGGATTGTAGTAATGAAAATAGTCATGTGAACTTCTATTAGCTGCATATGCAGAGCTTATCTAAGTTCTATCCCATTGTTAATTTAGTCTCCCTAAGGGAGAATCAGGATCACTGATTCTAGAACAATACAGTTGTTCTTTGTGCAACCTAGTGAGTACTTACTGAAAACCTGCAGGGTATAAGTTCCAGGCACTAAGAAAACAGCTGAAAATGAGCTACAAAGCGACCTTTCAAACTCAGAAGCTATTCTACATCACTAAAGCTTTAAAAAAATAATAAAATCTGTCTGAAAAAAATGAAATAGAATGAAGGGAGGAGAGGAACAAAAGAAGGGCATGAGTCATGCTGGAAGGGGTGAAAAAGGAGAAGGTAGCGTGAAGGTACTCAAGCACAAAAAGGGTCCATTTTCAGTTTGCTAACTGGTGACCCCAGTATTAACAATTGATGTTAAATGTTGTTATCTATCCCAGTTTTAAATTAAATTGTGATTAAAGTTGTATAAAAGAGTACCTTGATTCCTTAAAACTCTCAGAGCTACCAAGGTTAAAGTAGACTTTGGCATTCTCAGTTGTCAAGTGGGTCTTCTATGCCTTGGCTTAAAGAGCCACACCCTTCCTGAAGCTACGGGTGACTTGTAAGGTGTGGCTAGTATACTCTGTCTTCCACCTTTCCATAATAAATACTTTATGAATGAGATTTTAGTGAACTGTGTGGGTTTGCTATCAGAAGCAGAAATTATTCTAAGAATCATGATTTTATTGTCACTTTACAATCTTTCTCTTTCCAGAGTGCAAGTTCTTAGAATTATATTCCCTATGCAGTCCCAGCTTATCCCAGCTCTTCCAGGAAGTATGGGGTCTGCATATCTCAGGCCTTTTTTCCAGAACTAAGAAAACAATTCACTCTCTCCACCTAAATGCATGGTAAATGAGACAATGCTAATGACTATTTAATGATTTTTTTTAATGTATTACACTAGTAATGTATAACTCTGGAAGAAATTGGTATAGTTTTTGCCTGTATTGCATTTTGAAAACTAGTAATAGAAGAAATTTATCTTACTGTATTCCACAAAATAAATTTTTATATTTCCTTTTCATTTTAAATCCTTGTTTATTTATGTTCTGTTTTCCCAATATTAAGGTCCTAAGGCATAGAAATAAAGAACATAGAAAATACATATAGTAGCTGCATAAAAATATGATTTATTCTTGTCTAATCAAACCTAAACCATATTGATTAAACCTAACATAGAACATGATAATATTTTCTCAGTTTAAAAAGTAGGTCAATATCTGTTGTAATTTATTCTTCATTTTCTAAATACATTTTACATTCTCTCCAAGGCTATTTTACCATTTTAATGGCATTTTATACCCTATGCAGAACTTTCTGCATAGTTCTGGAGACAGAAATTATTCCCATTTTATAAATGAGTTTCCTAGGACTCAGAGATGTTAAATACCATGTCCAAGGTAACCAAGCAGTGAAGTGGTACAACCAGAACTAAACCCATTGTGACTAAATCTGATGTTTGTCCTAGATTCTTTTTCTTTTCTTCTGTCCTTCTGTCTTTTGTCTCTTTTTCTTTCTCCCTTCCTTCCTTCCTTCCTTCCTTCCTTCCTTCCTTCCTTCCTTCCTTCCTCATTTTCTTTCATTCTTGCATTCTCTCTTTTCTTTCTTCTTTTTTTATGTCTCCCTATTGTTTTAATACCTTCTTTCATTAACATTATAAGATGTAAAGATTCAAGAGGAAAAAAATTATTTTTCCTTTAATATCTTATCAGAAAATTTCCTATTCCTATCAGAATAGGAAATTCTCTTGACCCAGCTTCTCCCCCAATGGCTGTCCTTCCCTTTATGGTAAAACTTTTTGACAGAATTTTTTGTCCTTTCTATTTTCAATCATTTCCTTCTTTTCCCTTCACTTTTCTAACCATGTATTCCCTCCATAATACCACCGCTACTGCTCTTAAGGCCACCAAGGCCCCCACGTGAGCAGTTCTCCAACCTATCAGCAGCATTTGGCTGACCTACCAGCAGAATTTGATACTATTGGTCACTCTGCTTCAGAACACTTACTTTGCTCAGTTCCTAGATCATCAAACATTTGGGGTTTCCCTCTTCCCTCTTGAGATGTTTTCCTTGGTTTCCTTTGCTGCTCTCATCATTTCCCCAAGTTTCAAATTTAGAGTATCCAGTAGCTTAGTTTTTGTAAATTCTTGCTTTTGTATTTTGTGATTTAATCTTGTCTCATGACTATAAATGCCATGTATGTGGTGATAACTACCAAGTTTCTGTCTCCATCCAGAACTGCTCTCTGGAATACCAGTCTGGTATGTTCCACTGCTCTCTCCACTTGGATATCTAGTAGGCATCTCAAAGTTAACAAGCTCAAAACTGAACTCTTGTCATTTTTTAGCAAAATCTGTTCGCAGTTTTTTCCATCTCAGTATCAGGCCAAAAACCTTGGAGCCATCCTTTATTTCTCTTTTTCTCTCACGCCATACAGAAAATTCACCAGCAAATCTGGTCAGTTCTGCTTCAAAATATATGTGGAATCTAATTCTTAGGACCACCTCCACTGCCACCTTGGTCTGCACCTTGCTTAGATTCTACTCATAGCTTCCTAACTAGAATTTCCGCTTTTACCCTCACTTATCTTCAGTCTATCGTCCAAATGGAATTATTTTTGAAATATGTCATATTAAGTAAATCCTCTGCTCAGAAACCTCAAACAACTCCCCATCTCACAGAGAGTAAAAAGCAAAGTCTTTACAGAGAGACCTCAAGCACCTACTCAATCCAGCCACCCACCCCTCCTCTGGCTGCACCTCACTACACTCAACCTTTCTTACACTGGCCTGTTTGTTCATGTTCCTCAGAGGCACCAGGCACATTCTTACCTCACAGCTTTTTTTAACCTTGCTGGTCACGCTTCCCGAAATACTCTTCCCACAGAAACCTGCATGGCTTGCTTCCTTACCTCTGCAGGTCTTTCTTCAAATGCCATCTTTTGAATGAGGGCTTCCTGGCCACCGTATCTGAAATTTATTTTACTACTTACTATACACACCATCTTCCTCCTCCAGTGTAGTTTTCTCCTTAGCTTGTCACTAAATAACATACTGTATATTTTCAAATTGATCTTTTTTAACATATAGCTCCCAGTTAGGATGTTCTGAGTGCAGGTATTTTTGACTGTTTTGTTCACTGCTCAATTTCTAGCACCAAAATAATAGTAGACAGGAATTACTGCAGAAGGAGACAGGAGTAAAGGAGGATGGGAATGAAGAAAGAAAGGAATAAGGGAAGAAAGGGGGGAAGGAAGGATTGCAAGGATTATTAAAGCACTAGTTTCCCTCTTAGTGTGAACACAGCAATGAGCTCATTTACGACACTTTAGTCACGGGCCGCACAGCCTACCCCACTGCTTCCTGAGTAGATCTAGATAAATAGAAACCAATTAGTCTCTAAAGAACAAGTAACATCCTCTTAACTAAATGCACTTTCTAAATGCCTATATGAATCAATTAAAATATGAAGTGTTTCCAGGTCCCAAGGACTTTTTTCTTAAATGACAAACTAGGAACAGAGGCTGATACCCAAGCTGCTCCTCTACCTCGTGCCACACTGAGTGTGTTGGTGGTTGGCTCTAGGTAAGTGTTAAATTGCAGCTATACCCCTTTTATTTCCCAAAACTAGGTTTTGATTTATCTTACTTCAGGTCTTGAGCATCTGGAATGTTCCCAAATAAACTAAAATTCCTCCATCAGTAGAACTACTGCTCATTACCTGTGTTAATTTCATCTCTTTGTCTGAATCCAATCACCCCATCTGTTGCAATTCCAGCTGTGAGAAGGGAGAAGAGCGAGAGACTGAGCAGACCTAATGCAATCACTCTTTCAAAGAGAAAAAGGAAGTTTGTAGCTCAGCTTGAACATGGTGAGAACAACCTAAAAATAACAAGGCAAACATAGTCTTAATCACTTAGATTTTAAAAGTTCATAGTTCATTACCTTAATAGCTCATATTTACATATCAAAATGTACAGTATAATTTGCTGATAAATTTATTTTTAAAAATATATTCATTATATAATGCCCTGAATTATAAAAGCAGATTCTGTATCAAAGTACTATGACCTAATTCTCAACAAAAACCTGCTAGACCCACACACCAAACTTCTGAATGTGGGTTTGGAGAACTTTAAATAAACGGAAGGCATAATATATCATATGGTAGATGCTCAAGAAATGTTAGTTTCCTCTCTGTCGCTGCAAGGGAGCAGCCAAGCCTCACTGAGCTCATTTGTACTGGGTGACAAAGTTTCTCGGCAATGTTTTTTTGTAGGGGGAAGCCACACCTGGAGCTGTATTCTTGCCCTCTGCTGCCTTCTGAGGGCCTTCCTGAGACTCTGGAAGCTGGTAATGTATTTTCTTCCTCTTTACGATAGAATGATCAGCCAAGTTGCAGTGACTCAGGATGACACTTCAACAAGCTCAATTAATATCTGGGAGGCAAGGGTATGATTTATTTCATACTCTAAAAGGGAGGGCTATGCATGTAAAGGCAGGGAATACTCTTGCAAGCTTTGATCCTTTTCTTAAGACAGAGCTTCAATTTCTCTCTTAATGTCTCTGTTTCTATCTCCCCCTCCATCTCTTCCTCCCTCAAGGAGTGGCTCTGCAGGATGAAATCAAGGCAAACCCTAGTGATGTTTAAAACTGATCAATTCTTTACCATGTATATTTTCATAAATGAGGCCAGTAGGAGACCCTGGGGAAAACTGGAAGTGTACTAATATGTCTTCAATATAGGATTGCCAGAAACATTATGGAATGCCCAGAGAACTTTGAATTTTATGTAAACAACACATCATTTTTTAGTATAATTATGTCCCAAATATTGCATGGGATACACTTATATGTAAAAAATTATTTTTCTCAGAAATGCAAATTTAATTGGACATGCTATACTTTTATTTGCTAAATCTAGCAATTCTATTTCAGTATCCCTTTCCTTTTCTTCCCTCATCCCCTCAGCAACTTCGTACTGAAAACTAGCCTGTGGTGGGAGAGCCACTCAATCCAGTCAGGTAGGGATGGCAACCCAGGAAGACTTCACAAAGATGAGACCAAACTCAATCAAGAAGAATTAGCATTATACGAAAGAAAGATTACCTGTGAAAGAAAAGAGGAAAGAGAAGAGAGTTCCAAGCAAAGACAACAGTATAAGAAAAGGCACAGAAGCATGAAAATCCATTCATGTTATAGAAACTATAAATTGCATTATTACTGGAGTATAACATATAGGACAGGAAGTAGCAATGATGAAAATTTCAAGTAGGAGCAGATCATTGCTTTCTATGCCAAGATCAAGGGCCTGTTTCTGTGTAGCTCTTGAAATGTTTTAAGCAGGAGATTGACATGATCCAATTTACTTTTTAAATAAATCCCTTTTGACATCATAAAAACTAGCTCTTAGGAAGATAGAATTGAAGGCAGAATTCCTTCTCAAGTACCTAGGACAGGCTAGACATGATAAGAAACTGAATTGGGGTTATGTGAGAGGGATGGAGAATTGGGTGACAAACTTGATAAATATTTATGAGGAAAAAAATAGAAGGACCTGATGACTGATTGGATATGATGAGAGGGGAAGAGAAGAGATCTAGGACTGTCACCTGGACTCTCCTTAGATAACAAGCCTGGTGGTAAAATTCCAAGCACAAGGGGGGCAGGTCACAGAAGGAAGTGGAAGAATAGGATGAATTCCATCTGAAGAAGATAGTTTTGAGTTACTTTTAGGATAATCAAGAAGGAAATGCACAGTAATTATTTCCACATATGAATCTGAGACTCAGGAGGACAAGGTTAGAGATGAAGATGTGATAAGTATCACAATTAAGGTTATGTTTTCCTGGATGCAGTGTAGTTTTGCCAGAATATAAATCAATCTCCCTAGATCCAGGGGTGAGGAGTCCAGAGCTACAAGGGTGGCTATAACCTGTCATCAGGGAACCGGTTCCTACCTGCCTGCATCACAGTCCCCAATGCATAGCTTCCATACTCAAGGTCACCTCCTCAGCTAGTGGGGCTCCTCAGGCTCTGTCTGTCATGTCTGCACTCCCAGCAGCTGAAAGAGGGAGAGGAGGATGGAGGACAGTTCCCAACAGCTTTCAGCAGCAGCCCCTGAAATCTCTCACACCATCTCACTTTGCAACTCCTTAGCCTGACCTTAGACACATGGTCCTGCACAGGTACAGTAAAAGTTAGGAAATGTAATCTTTTAGCTGAACCCATTAACTCCCTGTATAAAATCAGGGTTCTGCTACTAAGGAAGAGGGGTGAGTAGATATTGATTGAACAACGAGTGATCTCTGTCACATCATGAGAAAGGATAAGACTTAAGGAAGAACTTAAAGAGTAAAAATACAGTGGATCAAGACAGACCCAAGAATAATGATTTAAGGGGCAGATAAAGGAACAAGGAAGGGAAAACAGTAAAGGGAAGGGAAGAACCCAGGAAAGGAAGTACCTTTTCATAGTTTTCCAAATAGTGATTCATTAAGCATTTACAGTAGGATCCATATTACATCTTCAAGAATTTTTGCTTTCTTATTTTTTTGTTGACTTATAATTGATGTATAGTATCTTTAGTTTCAGGTGCATATCATAGTGATTCACATTCTTAAGATTTAAACTGATGCTTCTGAGGGTTTATATTGGTTACTCACACTTCCAGCTACAGTTTTGAATTATACATTTGCTTATGCCTGATGTTTGTGGTCATTTAGCGTCTTCCAAATAGGCACCTTTGAAACCATATCAGCTCCTCAGGCCATCAGAATATGCTAGAGCAGCAACTTACTAGATAATATCTTCACTTTCAGATACTGAAATAATTTAACTCTATGGCTCATTCAAATCAGTTGGTTTAATGAGAACATTAAAAGTAAAAAAAAAAATAGATGTCAAATTGAAATGCTTAGCAGAGAGCAGAAACAAAGTTATACTGATATCCCTCAATAAAATAAACAGAGTTCATTATTGAGAGTTGTCTTTAAAGCAAAATTCTGATATTAAAATCATATTTTTCTCACTCACTTTGGCTTTCTATGGGAAAAAATCAGCCCCAAAACATATGAAACAGAACTCTACTCTAGACCTGAGTATCCCTACCACTGATGGGAATGACAAAATGAAACAGGAAAGAGGAAAAGATATTGTTAGATATAACATACAGGCTTGTACTCTCTAGATTGAAAAAAGAAGAAGGAATAAGCAGACTTGTCAATAAAGGCAAATTGGGTTTAAATATAGGCCAGAAATGAAAAACAGATATACCCTGTCATTGTCACCTACCAAAGCCAGCAAGAGTGAGTTTTCAAAGCATGGTAACGTTACTTACACGGCCATGTCTATGTTATCCAGCAAGAATAGTGTCTTCCAGCTAATTAAGTACCCTCAGTATTAATAAATGTTACACAACTGTAGTATGCTAAGCTGGCAAAGTATTTTAAATGCAATATGGTATTTTAATCCCCTTAAGGTTCATAAACCTCTTGAAGTTATTAGAGAGATGATATTACATAATCCCTCCCATTTACAGATAGGAAAGCAGACACAAAGAGGCTATCCCTCATCTGTGAGATGAAAGGGGTGTAACCGAATTTTTTATTCCAAAAGTCCTATAAGCCTATGGCAAGGGTGTCAAACTCATTTTCACTGGGGACCACATCAGCCTCACAATTGCCTTCAAAGGGCCAAAATAATTTTGAGATTGCATAAATGTAACTACTCCTTAACTGTTAAGGAGTTGAAATTACATTTGGCCCTTTGAAGGCTACTGAGAGGCTGATGTGGCCCTCAGTGAAAATGAGTTTGACACCTTTGGAAGGGCTCAGTTCCACAAGACTGCCCCTCCACCACCAGTTCAGGAGCCAATTTCAAGTCCAGGTTATCACCTTTGCATGTGACCAATGAACTACACATCAGAGGTTCCCATGACCCCCTCCTCAGTTTAATTAATTTGCTAGAGAGGTTGACAGAACTCCAGAAAACACTTTACTTACTGTTTACCAGTTTATTATGAAAGGATATGGCAAAGGATATAGATGAATATCCAGTTGGAAGAGGAGCATAGGGCACGTGTGTAGGAAAGCACACAGAGCTTCTGTGGCCTCTCCAAGTGCACCACTCTCCTCCTGGCCCCATGCTTTTCAGATTTTCACTTGTAGTCTTGATTGATCATTAACTCTGTTTCCACCCTCTTTCCCCTCTCTGGAGAATGGGGCTGGGGCTGAAAATTCCAAGCCTCTAACCATCTATTGGTCTCCTGGTGATCAGCTCCCATCCAGGAGCACATGAAGAATCTCCTCCTTAGAACAAAAGACACTCCTATCACTCAGGAAATTCCCAGGGATATAGGAACTCTGTGTCATGAACCAAGGTCAAAGACCACAGATTAGAACAAAAGATGCCCCCAGTGCTCTTATTACTTAGGAAATTACATAGGTTTTTAGAAGGTCTGTGCCAGGAACCAGGGCCAGAGATCAAAATATATTTTTTTATTATCTCACAAGGTATGTGCAAAAACACCAATAAATAAAATTTTAATTAAGGCTGTGTCAGGTAACAGAGTCCATTTTTTTTTTTAATTTTCCCATTTAGTGTTATTTAATTAGGCAATCTCAGCAAATTTAGGTCTAGAAACTTAGATCATCCAAAGTTTTCTTAAATCATGTACATGACTAATTTAAACTTTAATTAATCCTCCTAAACAAAAATTTACAAATCTTCCTTTTCCCTTCCCTTCCCCACTTGATTGTCTTTCAGTGTCTGATTATGACACAGTCACACACACCAAGCCTCCAGTTTGCCACCCCCAGGTTTTAACTAGAATCAGATGTAGAAATATAATAGTAAACAAGTACAATATTCTCCAAATTGACATCTCTGATTTCAGCACCAAGATCATTCACACACATTACATTATTCTTAGGCATCTTGATTTTATGCTGATTCCAAAGTTATAGGTTTAATGTCTATGCCATAACCACTGTTGCAATCCATGGTAAGTACTAGCTTCTGTTGCTGCTATAACAAATGGCCACAAACTTAATAGCTTAAAATAGTTATTATTTTACAGTTCTAAGGTCAGAGTTCGAAATGGGTTTTAGTGGATGTCTTAGTCTATTTAGGATGCTATAACAAAGTACCACAGACGAGGTAGCTTATAAACAACAATTTACTTCTGCTGGTTCTGGAGACTGAAAGTCCAAGATCAGGTTGTAAGCATGGTGGGCCAAGGCCCTCTTTTGGGTTGCAGACTTCTCATTGCATCCTCGCATCCTCACAAGGCAAAGGAGCTGGGAACTCTGTGGGGTCTCTTTTATAAGGGCACTAATCCCATTCATGATGGCTTCATCTCCATGACCTAATCACCTCCAAATGGCCCATTTCCTAACACCATCACATTAGGCATTAGGATTTCAACATATGAATTTTGGGGGACATAAAAATTCAGACCATAGCAGTAAGCTGAAACCAATATGTTGGAAGGACTGCATTCTTTCTGAAGGCTCTCTGAAAAATCCATGTCCCTGCCTTTTTCAGCTGATAGAGGCTACCCCCTTCATTAAGCTATGGCCCCTTTCTTTAACTTCAAATCCAGTAGTATGGTATCTCCAAATCTCTCTCTAACTCAATCCTCACTCTCCTGCCACCCTCATTTTTAAGGATGCTTATAATTATGTGGACACACCTATATAATTCAGGATAGTCTCCACATATCAAGATGTTTAATTGAACCACACTAGTGAAATTCCTTTTGCCACATAAATTACCATATCTACAGTTCTGGGGATTGGCACATGAACTTTCGGGGGACCATTATCCTACCTATTATAATAAGAAAGAAAATTTGATGAAACACTCTTACTGGATCATCTACACTATTTTTTTAATCTGACTGGGGAAAATTATATGATAATGTTCTTTAATAAGGGCACTGCTTTCTAGTTTTCTATTCATTTTAAATAGTTAACCATCCTCTATAAAGTCATAACTTATTCCCAAAGAATAACATAAAACATAAAGAAAACTTGGCTTTGTATGGTTCTTAAAATGTGCAGCTTTAATCCAGCTGTTTTTCAAAAGTCAAAGGCATGACTAAGATCCTTGTTCTACCTTATTATCAAAGGTCTTAGAACCGTAACTCTAGTCTTTTCTTGTGATTCTATGCATTGTGCAAGGAACTGGTCAGTAACCTCTACAGGGGAAAAATATCAGTTATAAAAGAACAAAGATTACCTGATTTACTTTCCAAATTCAGCCAGATAAGAGAATCTATTCTGGCCTTGAAGTTCTCCAGAGGTTTCTAATTTTTCTGAAATGAACATTTGGGGCATGTGTATATGTGTGTATGCAGTTAGTTTGTTTAAAAGATCCCCAGAAGAGAAAAAATAATTTACCTCAGTAACCTTTTCAAGTAGGAAATAGCTCTTATTTTCCTTACACTGGCTAATCTCTATGTGGCTGTCAGAGGATACTATTTAAGTATAAAGCAAGAGAAAGAGGTCAGAAACACATCTTGCTCTTGTTCAGACTAGAAATAGAAAAAGACAAGAAAATACCAGAACATTTCTTACCAGTCTCTTCTTCCTGATATGAGAGAAAATCTCAGTTTAAGGAAGAATGGATTTTAGCCCTTATATCAATTTTACTCTTGCAAAAAAACAAAAAAAAAAAAGTTTGACCATGGGCAAATGACTTGGTCTTTCTTGGTCTTGGTCTTTGCTTCCCTATGTGTAAAGTGTAGTCAATAACAATACCTGTCACAGGGGTGCTGTGAGGTGTTTAGTGCCTGGTAGGTACTAAGAGCTCAATCAATGTCAGCCATTACTGTAATCTAAGAGTTACTCCAGAATTGGAAAGAGATAGGTCAAAAATATACAACCATCTGAGCCCAAAACTTAACCCAAAGATATGAAAGAAAATTAAAGAAATACATATAAATCTTTAGATAATTAGTCAAATTTTGTTCAAGTCTTATTTTGGCATAGCAGAGTGGCTTCTTCTCATTTTATTCTTCTTATGGAGAAATCTACTGAAAACAACCTTCATCAAAAATTTCATTGCTCTGATGCCCTGAGTAGAAGGAATTGACAAGCTATAAAGGAATTGAGAACTGCCTGCTTCATTATATTAAGAAATTAATCCTTTAACATGTTAGAATCACAAAAATAACTACTAACCACTGGGGACTGGTTAATGACAGAAAATCAAGCAAAACTAGGGTCTTATTGATTTATAATCTAGTGTGGTCTTTGGAAAAAATTGATATTCAAATGCAACAAAAGAAAACTGTAGGAAAGAGTCCAGGTGTATGGAAAGCAATCAATACATATCATTACATGAAGGGCAGGAAAGATGGAGGCAGAGAGGAAAGCAGGTAGGAAGAGGAAGAGAAGAAGGAAGAAAAAAAAGAAAAGGAGAGCTGATTCTTGTTCTCCAGAGACAGAGGATGACCCATGGCCAATCCTGTCCCTTCTTCCTCACTTCACACTTTACCTTATTCAGCTCTGTCTCTCCCTTTCCCACCTCTCCCTCCCCTGCCCTCCCCTCCCCTTCTCTTCTCTATCTCTATCTCTATCTCTATCATCTCATCTCTTTTCCCATTCCCACCCTCCCCCCAACCAAGACAGAGTCTAGTCTCAAATTTATGGAGTTCATTCAGAAATTGATTTTGGATGTGTGACCCATTCCTACACAAGGCATTCAAATTTCTATACTTGAACTTTAATTGCTCTGCCAAAACTAATTTCCTCTGTAACAAAGATCCAAATCTATCTTCCAGCAAGCAGTCCCAGACTTCACAACAGCCCGTTCATACAAACAACTGTCACACTCTCATCCTGTGCTCTATTTTACTGGAACATAAAAGCAGTCCACAGAACACTTATGTGATTGTAGAGAACCTATCAGTTTGGAAAAGAGAGTAGAAGGAAGTTATAAAACAGTAAAGGTAGCTTTAGTGACTCACATCCTGGGAACAAGCAGATTCCCAGGTAAAGTTAATCAGCCCAAGTCAGCCCTCTTCTGCCCAATATCATTGCTAAACCTGTCTGTTTGTCGTCTCACTTTTTTCCTCTGCCTAGAATCCTATAAATTTAATTATTAACCTGGGTTATTAAGCATTCTCCTTAGCAATGTAAATGCTTCCCCAAAAGTTAATGGGCTTTCAATCATGTACATATTCAGTTTGAATTAATTCAATCAGATTGCTTTCCTCCTGATTCCTGGAAAGCATTTGAATGAAAAAGAGCTTTGGTTCTTGAGAAAATATAAAGGTAATATAGAGGCACTGAGAACTATTTTTCATTATTTATCTGTTCATTCATTTGGACATATTAAATGCTCCTAGGTGCCAGGCATCACAGTACTCAGTGGCTAAGAGTGGCCGTTGGGGGATGGAAGGGGGGAAGGCGGTGGCGTGCAACAAGGGAGGGCTTGGGGCAGAACAAGGGCCACAAAGGCTGTGATGTGCATTGTTAGGAGGTCAAAAACATTGCATTGAGGCAAGGGAAGAAAACAAAAGGGTGACAAACACATGTTACCCATATGAAAAGTTTGTTTCATCAAGGGAAGAAAGAAAAATATCACCCCTTCCTCCCCTGAATAACCCACTATTTCTAGGACACAAAACATAACAGAAATAATATAATTTATCTATTTTCTGTGTCTTCTGATAAAAATTTATTGTGAGCCCTGGCTAGTGTGGCTCAGTGGATTGAGTGCTGGCCTGTGAACCAAAGGATTGCCAGTATGATTCCCAATCAGGACACACGCCTGGGTTGCAGGTCAGGTCCTCAGTAGGGGGCATATGAGAGGCAGCCACACATTAATGTTTCTCTCCCTCTGTTTCTCCTTCCCTTCCCCCATCAAAAAATAAAATCTTTTAAAAAAATCAGTGTGAGTGGGAAAGAGACTTGCTACTGATTTTATATCTTTCAAAGGTGTTTCCAAATATAATTTACTCTTTTCCATTTAAGACAAACCCACAGGTACACCACTCCAAAACCATTATGATCATGAATCCCTATTCTGATATTTGTACTGGTGATGACCTCGGAAATTATCAAAGCAAGCATGTGGAGTAGAATCTTAAATGCTAAACACTCCAGAGCCCCATTCATGTTGCATTACACTTATTTTTATGTTGTTTTCCCTTACTGACTCATATTCAGGTCTCATCTGAGCTCTCAGTACAGCTAACTCTAGTTTGCTTCCTATCCCATTTGCTTCTCTACTCCAGACAATCCAGTCTATGTGAATTGTGTGTGAAACAGAAGTGAATAGGGAGTCTAAGAAATTCTCTTGCAAGAAAAATACATGAGTTCTAATGCATGAACTTTGTGACATTTATTTTAATGTTCAGATATTTTCCTACATAATTTCTCTGCTTTGTTCTGGGTAGCTAAGGATGTCAGATAAATGACCTCTACTTAGGCATTGTAATGTTGCAATTTACCTTAATGACATCAGAAGGGAAGCTCACAGTAGAAGAGCTAATTCATTCATGCAGTGATCAAGACATATTTGTGTTCTTAAAAACAAAAGAAGTCTTATCTTCATCTGCCTTTGCTATCTTCCCATTATGACCTTCATGACTGAGAAATGACCTATGGAAACAGGCAACCTCAGTGAGATCCCATGACAAAAGCCACTCTTCCATTCATAGATCAGAAAGGCTATCACATACCTGCTGTTATATTTGAAGTGTGCAGAGAAAGTTTTTCTTCCCAAAATACGGTTCTTATCTAATAGATGTTTTTTTTTAACAGCTCTGCTTGGCTTAAAGTTTCATATTTCTTGTTCTTAGGCAAATGTTTTGGGGACCCTTTTGTTTTCCAAATTACAAATTACACAACACTCTTTAGCAGTCTCCTTAGCAATCGATGCAAATGACTCCCAAAAGTTAAGGGGCTTTCAGTTGTGAACATGTTTGTTTCAAATTGACTCAGTCAAATTGCTCTCCTTCTGACTCCTGGGGAGCATTTGAATTAAAGAGATATTTGATTGTGAAGAATAAATATTTCTCAGTATATAATTGAACCCTTCTTCCATTATGGGAAGACTGTAAACTATCCCCCAAGTCCTTCTCCCCTTTTTATACAGAAAAAAAAATGTAGCAAACCACGTGGCTGGCTAGATGGACCACATTTCCCAACTTCCCTTGAGGTTAGATGTGGCCACATGGCCTAGTGATAGTGGTCAGAAGTGACATGGTTTTTCTTGGCCAACATCTTAAGGACGTTGGAATACCCCTCCACACTCTCGTTCCCCTACCTTTGACAAGCAAACAGGACACAGTAGAGACCATGCCTTAGCGGGTGAAGGAAACACAGGAATGAAGAAGCCAGAGTTCCTAAATGTCCTCATGGAACACACAGGACTAGCAAGCTGGCGGCCCTGGAGTGTTACAGGGAATGAAATAAATTATTATTTTGTATGAGCGATTGTGTTTTAAGGTTTCTTGGTTGGAGCAGTTTAGCTTTATTCTAACTGATACCGCTAGAAGCAGCTACATTGTTTATTCCTCCCTCTCCTGTAGCTTCAATGCCCCCTTGGCATTTATATACAACAAGCATTTATACATGCTAAGAACTCTTAATATTAAAAAAAAAAAACCTCTCAAATCCATACCCTCAACCATCTTCCTCTCTATCATTCTTCTTTCTGTCTTCACCAAACCTCTTCAAAATATTCTTTAAACTCAGTGTCTTTGCTTCTTCTGTATTTATTTAAGCATATGATCTAGTTCTGACTCTTCCACCACCATAAGGCTAACCCTTTATCATCTCACTTCTATGGCCAGTCCTACCTCTTGAAACTTATGCACCTCACCTTTTGTGACACCCACTTTCCTCTGTTTTCTCTGCTTCTCTGGTTTCTTCCCAGGCTCCTGATAGATTCTTATCCTTCTACCCATCCTTAAATATTACGGTAACTCGGGATTTTGCCCAGGCCTCTTCTTTCAACATTCTTCAGTTCATACACCCCGCTTGATCTCTCCCACTCTCGAATGCGTAGGTCCAGTCCACACTTCTCTTCAAGTCTTCCGGCTTTTTATGCAATTGTCAACTGCCCTTTGAATGTCTCAATGGCCCTTCAATTTTAATATGTCCAAACTCAAACTCTTTAGTTTCACTGCCCCAGTAAATCACCAGATGCTGAATCTCCTCATTATTTTTGACTCCGTCTACCTCTTTTCATCTCTTCTAAGGCTGTCTTAGTTCAGAAAGTATATTATAGTGATTAAAAAGATTGCCTGAGTTCAAATCTCGACTACATCACTCACTAACTGTGTATCATTGGACATAGTTCTTAATCTCTCTATAACTCTGTTTCCTTATATGCAATACAGGGATAAAAATGGCATCTACCATATATAATAGGGTCAAATTAGTTATTTTATATACGTGTGTGTGTATATATGTATATAAAGCAGTTAGAGTCATTTCTATTACATATTAAGTACTAGTTAAGTGTTAGCCACCATTATCTCTTGCAGAGATTAATATAATAACCTCTTAATTTCATCTTCCTGAACAATTATTTCTCCCTCTCCAACACTAACCTTAAGATGAAATTTCTTCTTAACCTTCTAAAGGATTCCCATTGCCTGAGGGGAAGAATATTAATTCCTTAACATGGTTTAAAAGGCCCTCCATGGTCTGGCCATACTCGCCTCCCTAGTCTCCCTCACCCTCTCATTCCCATTGTCTGCCCTGTCACTGTTTTCGCCGAGTTCAGGCTCCTTTAACAACACCCTGTGCTTTCCAAAGGAGGACATTTAACACTAAGTGTTGCCCACCTGTCTTCTCTCTGATCTTCATGACATTTAACCAGGAATTGGATGCATACCTGAATTGTTTACTTAAGAAAAACCTCTACAACAATGTAGTGCTTGCTCCCTATATATTTAGTATTTAACATAACTAATTCCCAACTGCTACCTTATTGGTCCTTGTTTGTGTGTCTGTGTGTAGCAGAAACCTTGCCCTCTGTATTCAAAAATTCTACTTATGTTGTCTGAGGATATCCCTTACATTTTGGAGTGCTGGATCTTGGCTCTTCACTCTTATTCTGCAGACCAAACAAGTGGTCATTTCCTGTCTTACACTAGGAAACACTTCCTTGCTTTAGCAGGCTCTGGAATAACCATTATCCTAACTGGATTGATCTGAGCATACTATGTGTATATGTGGCAGGTGGGAGAGAGATTTCAGCTACAAACCCAAGCCATTATCCCTCCCTCTCAGCTCCAGAGTGTGGAGGAAACTCTGGGACCAGATATTTAAGAGTAAATACCCTCCCCAGCCTCCCATGATCACTGAGATGACGGAGAAAGGGTTTGGTCAGGCTGCTTCACAGCCACGTCCCCTTTCCCTCTCCCACACTTTAGGCCACTTATTGGTGGCTTCAGCTGGCCTTTGACATCTCTTTATTTTCCCTTGTAATCTTTTACTTCTGCCATTGACTGGCCCCTAATGCTTTGGGTTTCAGTTCCAATGATACAAACTTCCCGTAATGTTCATTGGAAGTAATATTTGTATGCAGCTTTAAGGTTTGCAAACAACTTTTACATGCCTCATCTCATTTAATATGAGACTGTACAGCATGGCAATCAAAGGGCATGCCCTGGAGTCAGACTCCCTGGGTTCATAATCCTTGCTCAACCATTTACTAGCTGTGTGACCTTTGCTGAACTGTAAACTCATTCCTGGTTGAAAGCAATAGCTAAGTCATCTACTTCAGCTATACCCCATATGTAAGTCATATTGTAGCTTGTGGAAGAGATTAGGTCCAAGAATCCTAACACTTGAAAGGCTCAGAATCAGAAGTTAACTATGATTCTTCCTTTGCCTTCCTCCCCATACTCAGTTACTAAGTCTGAGTGACTCTTCTGTAGTCATACTTCACTTATCTCCCCTCCTCTGTCACTCCCACTGCCACCACAGTAGGTGAGACCATTATTAGTTCACAACAACAGGTCTTCTTCACTTCTCATTGTCATGGGAGTGAGTGGTATGAAAACATATAAGATGCCCTGCAATCTTGTAATTCATTTGGGTAGGTGGCATTATGCATTTATAAGAAAACTAATTGTATGAGGCAATAAATATAAAAAAGAGGGCCAGTGGAAAATCAGAGGAGGGGGAAATCACATCCAGCTCAGGCAGTCAGGGAGTACTCTATAGAGGGCATGGTTGATTTGAGCCCATCTTTCTTTCTTTCTTTCTTTCCTTTCTTTTCTTTCTTTCTTTCTTTCATAAATGTTCATCCAACAAATGGTTATTGAGCATCCTCTATTATACTAAGAATATGTCTTAACTTTTCAGTGTAAATCAAATACAAATACTATATGTGTGCAATAAGTTGATTAAGATCCTTGAGACTGAAAATTCTACTATAAGAATCACTAGACTATACTAACACCAGCAAACATATTGTTAAATAACCACTATATTACTTACAAGACAATCATAAGTCTAAAAATAGTAAGCTAGATTACTATTAAGAGAAAAAAAAAACTTCCACAAAACCTCTAAAGGAGTCAGCACTTATCTGAGGATTAAGCCAATGAGGATAGACACCATTGTTTAGGTCGTCACACGGCTTCTTGTTTGTTTATGAATGAGTCACTCCTTGCTTCTCCCTCACTACTTATAGAGTGGGGGAAAAGCAGGTTTAGAGTTGTGAGCATGTGAAACACACAGTTTATTCTTGACCATATGAACATGTAAACTTACTTTTGCCCCACCCTGTATTTTATCACCAAGAAATCCAAGATCAATGGAGGCTGACTGATGGTCAGTCAGCTCAGTGGAGGCTGACTCCTCTCTGGTTCAGCTGTCCTGAGTGTTCACAGCATGAGTTCTGACTGATTGATTTCAGTGCCTCCTCAGTCATTAAAGACTTTGAAGATCACACCTGTACAGAGACATGAGTTAAAATCCTAAGGCAGTGAACTCAAAAGAACAGAAGAAAAACATCTTGTCCTTCACCCAAATTGGGAAGTTGTCTCCTGTTCTTTATTTCTAATGGTTTACCTAATTCTTCCTTCTCCTACTCTGTAGATTCAAGTTCTCTTCACCTCTCTATCTCCCCACCCAACACTGTCACAGAAAAAATCTGAAACTTAGTCAGAGTAAGGTATAAACAACTGGTAGTAATATCTCACACCTTCTAGCATGTCTTGCTTTATAGCAAGGAACAAAGTTCACCCAAAACTACAGTAACTTATACTTACAGTAATAGCTACAGTAAGTTATTTATTGAATGAAAGCTTATTGAATGAAGATATCCACTGAACAAAACATAAATCAAAACCCTATAGGAGATAAATGGTGTCCCGGCTTATATTTAAATCTTATCCACCTTGAGTTCATTTTTGTGTATGGTGTAAGTTGGTGCTCAAGTTTCATTTTTTTTGCATGTAGTTGTCCAACTCTCCCAACACCATTTGTTGAAGAGGCTATTTTTACTCCATTTTATGTTGCTGCTCCCTTTGTCAAGTATTAATTGACCATAGATACTTGGGTTTATTTCTGGGCTCTCTGTTCTGTTCCATTGGTCCATGTGCCTGTTTTTATGCCAGTACCAGGCTGTTTTAATTACAGTGGCCTTATAATAGTTTGGTGTCAGGTATTATGATCCCTCCTGCTTTGTTCTTCTTTCTCAAAATTGCAGCAGCTATTTGGGGTCATTTATGGTTCCATATAAATTTTTGAAGTGTTTGTTCTATGTCTGTGAAATGTGCCATTCCACTGCTAGGATTATATCCTAAGAACCCTGAAACACGAATCCAAAATAACCTGTAGACCCCAATGTTCACAGCAGCACAATTTACAATAGCCAAGTGCTGGAAGCAACCTAGGTGCCCATCAGTAAATGAATGGATCAAAAAACTATGGTACATTTATACAATGGAATTCTATGCAGCAGAAAGAAAGAAAGAAGGAGCTTCTACCCTTTGCAACAGCATGGATGGAACTGGAAAGCATTATGCTAAGTGAAATAAGCCAGGTAGTGAAATACCATATGATCTCACCTTTAACAGAAACCTAATCAACAAAACAAACAAACAATCAAAATATAACCAAAGATACTGAAACAGAGAACAGGCTGACAGTGTCCAGAGGGGAGAGGGGAGGATATTTCAGGGGAAAAGGGGAAGGGTTTACAGGAACAAATATAAAGGACACATGGACAAAAACTATGGGGTGTGGAAATGGGAAGGAGGTGGGGAGAGCTGGGCAGGGTGGGCAGGGATGGGAGTAAAAGACAGAAAACTGTACTTGAACAACAATTAAAATAAAATAAAAAAAATTTTAAAGAATTCTATAGGAGAGTCTTTTGGGGAAGTAGCATGCCATTCCAGTTTCCATAAAATTATATACATAAGAACTACCTATTCCATCTACATCCAAAAGAAAGTTCAAACAAAAACTATTCACACAGATTCTGAGAGCATGTGCCAAAATGGAAAAAAAAATCTATGGCTAACTTCCTTCACAAATTCTCTGGCTGTGAGATTGCATTTAGAAAACATAAACATAAAAGGAAGGTTTCACCTGTCTGGCCTTCCATTTCAATAATAGCTCTTCAATAATATGGTCAAAATTGCCCTGGCCCTGGCCAGTGTGGCTCAGTTAGTTGGGGCATCATCGCATAACCAAAGGGTTGTGGGTTTAATTCCTGGTCTGGGCGTGGTCTCCAGTCCAGGTGCGTGAAGGAGGTAAACAATTGATGTTTTTCTCTCTCACATTAATGTTTCTCTCTCTGTCTTCCTCTCTCCCTTACTCTCTCCCTAAAAGCAATGAAAAATTGTCCTCAGGTGAAAATAAAACAATAACAATAATATGGCCAAAATAACCATGGATTTTTTTTCCTATATTGTTTATTGTTCCAGGTTCACAACCAGATTCTCAGCCCAATTTAAATACCATTTGAACCTCATTTGCAAGAAATGGTTTTAAGAGCAGCCTCTTTAGTTGACTCACAAATAAGCGCAAAACTAGGCCAGGGCAGCTAATGTTGCATCAGGGATATGAACTATAGTGGGAAGGAAACACACAAGTTCATTTCAGGGTGGGGAAGAAGGAGAGGGGAAAACTGATCATGGAGGCTAAGGGCTAGTAACTCAGCAGGTACAAGCTAATGCAATGGGCCACAGAGGTGGGAGAGATTCTAATTTTCCTATCTGCAAGAACAGACTGCTCTCCAGAGGGGAGCCTAGGCAATTTTGCTGCCGCTTGGGTATCGTTTGAAGTCCCTATCTTAATATTCAAGTCAACCACCCATTAGGAAACATTACCTGCACCCCTGCCGTCACTCTTCACCTCCCTTGTCCTGCTGCATTCCTTGGTCAGCACTTCTCATTGTCCATCTCATCCAATAAAAATGAAAATCCATGAGAACAGAGACTCTGTTTTGCTCATTGCTGTATACCCAATGCCTGAAACGTAGTAAACGCAGAAGTATTTTTTGAGTTTAAATAAACAGAAGATACATTATATGTGGCACTGAAACAGTGCCTTGAATCTTGGGTAAGAGCTCTCCGTCAAAAACAAAGCAACATCTTTTCCATTATCACCAAGGGATTTTTAACTGGCTTAGCCAGCCCACTACTAGTTTTTACACAGCTTCCTGGGAGAAGTTTCAGGAAGGAGACTTTAGGAGCCCATCTTCATTCATTCTGCTGCTACACTCAACTTACCTGTACCCTGGGATCAGATTTTTTTTTTTCATTTTATATATATAAAGTTTATTTTCCCACATTCACCTCCTTTAAAGACTAGAGAAGGGGAAAAGATAGAGAAAGAAGGATGGTTTTAATAAAAAATTATGCTATTTGACTCTTCCCATGATGCCTGCCCTGTTATCTCTTGTGATACCAAGATGGTGTAAATTTGTGATATAATCAGACACTATCCACACTGTTCTCAATTATCATACACAGACTGAGTTAATTTAACTATTAAGGGAAATAGACCCCCAAAAGTTTGGGTATTCCATCTCTAAAGTCATTTCAAATACCCTCTAAGAGCCTGATTTTTTTACCTCTAAAATGAAGGTGTTGTTCTACCAGGTTTCTCAGGCCCATCTAGGTGTAATGTATTAGGACTGTGTAACTGGGAACGACACCAGAACGCCAAACATCAGCCTCAACTGAATAATGGGAGGCTCAGCGATATGTTCTGGATGTCATAATGGGATCTGTTTGAAGATAACCTATGATTTTCATTTTAAACTCATACTCTACCTAAGTCAAATGTCATCCTAGAGATAATTTGTGACACTTGATAAAGTTTGGGTAGTAAGGTCTTCAAAATTATCATTTTGATAGAATCAATTTACAGGTTAATTTTGAAAATGTTGACAGCAGGCGCTCAGGAGGCACTCAGGAGGTCTATGCATTTGCCATTGCAAAGGCTTAGCTGTCGGTGTAGGAGTGGGGGTGGGCGGGCAGCCTGCCACGCTCCATGTTCTGCATAAACATTTCCAGAAGTATTTGGCAGATAATAGGGCTTCCACTGGGGCTATGTGTTCGGAGGCATCACGTTGAGCCACCTACCATGAAAGATGTGGATGCCAACACTGAGAGTATTCTGGATTTCAGTTTGGGTTCCCATTTGCTTTACAGGACTTCCAAACACTGCAAACCAGGGAAAACAGCAGAAGCCATCTTAAAGGGAAAGTGCTTAATGTTTACCAGAAAAAAAAATAACTTAATGGTCTATGTCTGACTGATATTCAATAGCCTTCCATCATGCACCAGGTCTGTGAAATAATCTGACAACTTGAGAATTGAACGCCGGAATTCACTGCTTGCCAGACTAACACCCATCAGTTTGAAAAGCTCTGAAATCCTTGACTCTATGCAAGAAAACTTGTTATGGTCAAAGTGACACTGATCTTTCTCTCTCCTGCATTTTACATTTGAAGACATAAGTTTTTAGATCTAAATTTGACTGGGAATTACAAAGCAAGCATAAACTTAAGACATAATCATCTGGATTCATTTTAGGAGAGGAGAGACAACACATAGGTGCTTATCCACCTTCGATTCTGTAAAGGATGAAGAAGACACCCACACAAATACTACTGTACTTTGTAAATAATATTAGTAATAGTGAAAATGTTACATATTTATTCATATATGCTCCATAATCTTTTCTGACAACCTACAATGCTCTACTCAAGCAATGTCTAAGTATTGGGGATCTTTAAGTGCCTGAGATCAGATTCCCATCATCAAGAAGCTTGTGCCAAAAAGAAAAACATGCACACAAAAATTAGTAAACAATGCAATAAATGCCATCAAGGTAAGTAAAATGTGCTGTTGAAGCCAGACGAAGGAGTCACCTTCCCACACTATGGTATGTGATAGGCTTTATTACACCAGCTAAAACCTACAGCCAAAAGATCACTGAAGGTAAATATCCCTGTTCATTCCTAGGCAACAATAGCAAAAGGTTTTATGCTGTGAAATCTCTTCAAACAACTTTTTTCCAGTTTTATTTTTTTAGAGGTGAAGTTCTTTATTTTGCTCCTCTTCCAGGAAACCTTTAATACCATCTTTAAAAAAAGCTTTTCAAACCCTAGTGTTAAATCGAAGAAACCCACCTGGGTATGCAGGTAGCTCCCTGCTGGAAACTCCTTATCCACTTGCCTTTTACTGACCTCTAGTGGGTACATGTTGCTATGGCATGGGAAACCAACACATTTATACACACAGTACATAGAAATGTAATCCTGTGAATCATGTTCAGTGAATTCCATTACCTATCTTCCCTTCTGCTGCCTGGATACTTACTTTTTCCATGCTCTTTTTTCTGTAAATATCATCACAAACTTGAATTCAACACAGGCTCATAATGTACAGAATACACCTCCACACATAGAAGGGAAAGTAAACCGCCCCTCCCCCACCCCCAGTGCTGATTTCAGAATTATCTTTGACAAGACAATGGACCTTAATGGCAATTATTAGAGCGGGGAGCCCCATAAGATTCCAGCCAGAAATTATACTGAAAACTTTTTTTCTTTAGTACGCCTTCCTTACCAAACAACTAATTTCCCTACCCATCCTTATCTCGCCTGAAAGAAAATTACATTCAGCCCAAGTTTCAGCTCTAGAGTTTATTGCTAAACAAAAAAATGCTCCCCTTGATTTGTGAGGCAATTGAAAGGGGAAAATTCCCTCATCTATACCCACTAGACACCAACCCCATTGTTCCTCGGTGCCATTTCTCCTGAACTGCTTTCCATAAAGAAGAAATAAATGTGATCTATAAAGGCGTTAATAGATTTGATTACATTTGTATAGCAAATGGCTGGGTCACTGTGTCAGCGAGTGTATTCTAAATGTTAATGCCCAGGCTGCAGCTACTCAACTGATTGGAAGTTGAGACAAGACTGTGATAAAGACCTCAGTGTCAAAAATTTTTACAATAATACTTGGGACCTGAAGATAGATAAGACTCTTAAAATATGATAATTAATGCAATAAATTAAACTGAAGGTAAGAGAAAAGGAACATATGTAGGAATCATGGGGCTCCAGGTGACCAAAGAATCGAAAAATAAATCTACAGTGCTGAAGACTGAGACTGCATCTCATAGGACCGGTTGTTCCAGCTAATGTCAATGCTGCCCCCTAGCCCATGTCTACCATTAGGAAGAAGGGTCTGATTTTGAAACAGCATGGATCAAATTCTCTAAATCTCTATGTATGCATCTCTCTATATTTCTGACTCCTTCATACTTTGTGTGGCTGGTACTCAAGGTGTAATATAAGCTAGCTGTGGGAAAATCCAGAAGTGGTCTCAGCATAGAAGTCTGAGGTTCCCTCAGACTTACAAATTAGTAAAAGCTTGACAAGCAAAGAAGGGCAGTGCTGGGAGTACAACAGGAATTAAATAAAAACTTAGAATTTTCAACAAAAAAGCTAACAGCAAGGTCAGACATCATTCTCCTTCCATATTTATAGATATAACAACAGATTATAGATAAATGTTCCCAAATAAATATCAGATAACCTTTATAAGTGTGTAAGTATAACATTGTTAGCCCATTATTTAAAAATCCATCGTAGTTGTAAGCAATTTGATCTCCAAAAGGATTAACTGCATTTTAACGAAGGGTATTAGCAAATCAAACCTGAGGAAGCCTTTGTAAAGAGATGTTAGGACCCAGAGATACTGCCCTTTGAAAGCTCATTGAGTAATTATGGCTCATTATCTTTTTTAAAAAACAAAGGGGCAGTTTGGTGAATGGCTTAGTAAGAGACATCTCTGGCTGATTAAAACCCAAAATTATGCAAATTCAAAGTGCTTCAGAAGAAGTCAGGAGATTCACAAGCCACTTTCCTGTCTGTTGGCCTTGGTAGCAAAGAACGTAGCACATTCTCTTTCACCCCAGTAGTCCCTCCGGTTACATTTTGATTATGTTTATGCTTGATGCTGATAGCACCAGTTTTCACTCAGGGCCACTGTTGGATGACCCAATTCCTAAACTAAAAATATGCTTAAAGCCCAAGCCAAATAAGAAAGCCAGAGGCAGTAAGATTTGGATAGAATTCAATATGAGGTATTTCAAAATAAGAATCCATACAGTTGTCATTAAAAAAAACACTGAACTTTGTTGACGTTCTTAAGCCATGATGATGATGATGATGATGATGATGATGATGATGATGATTAGAGGCAGTATGCATAACAGCTGAGAGGACAGACTCTGGGGTTAATTTTGCATTGCATCCTAGCTCTAGTATAAACTATAAAATGGGCCCAACAATACTACATCATAGGTTTGCTACATCATAGAAGTGAATGACTCAATATATGAAGAACACTTAGAACATTCAACATATAATAAATGTCGTGCAAGGTTGCTATTACTATTATTCTGCAGCTCAAATATTGCTTATTTGTAGTACATAAGGGTGGTTAAATACATACTCCTTTCTGCCTTGCCCAGGATAATGATGTGATGCTGACTATACATAATCAATTTTTTCTTGAAACTCATTAATTAAAGTAGAAATTATTAAGATCGCTGAAAATTTCAGATATAATGTGCCTAAGGAAAATCCCAAAGGAAAAGTCATATACTTTAATGGGATAATAATTGATATTTATAGTACAAAAATAGAACCCAGATTTTATTTCTGGGTACCTGCTGAAATCTCTGATTTCAAAAACTAGAATGTCTCTTCCTTGCCCAGCTTCTGAAAATTGAATAATTTGTTAAACCAAAGAAATGGCAGAGGAGGATCACAATATCACCTTCAATACCAAATGAAGGTAACTAGGAAGATGTGGCTTAGACCAAAAATAAAGACTCACCAACCTGGTAACTGGCAGTGTTAGATCCGACACACCTCCTGGGACAGGAGGGGGAGCTGGCGGAGGGCAGTGGAGAAGCCCCCCTTATCTCCTGAATCCTCCCAAGATGAGAAAAGAAGAAAGCACAGAGGCTGAGCTAGGCGTGCTCAATTATTCTTTCCAAACGTGCCACCTTCCCAGGGGCAAAGTTAATTGTGTTCAGAGAAAAATCTATCATCCCAGAATCCAATAGTTATGGAAAAACATTTCCCATTCTAAGATCCCCCAGTTTCCTCTAAGCCTCTGCATTTAACTATTAATCTGCAGTTGGCAAGGAGTGCAGCCATCTTCTCGAGAGAAAGGAAGCAGTTTTGTCAGGGCAGCCCTGTCCCCATCACCCAACCAACAGTCCCCAGACACCAGCCACTGCTTATCCTGGGCAGACCAGCTAAAGAATTAGATTTCCCCCAAGAAGGTCCTGATGTAGATCACAGTCACGCATCAGTCAAGCCAATCCCAAGACTATCCTGAAGGCACAGCTGAAAATCAACTCTTTCCCATTTCTCAATCCGCACTTCTTTAGACACACTGTCCAGTATAACATTTCATGTGTTCTGCAGTAAATAATATTAGAATAATAGGCACTCCAACAATAAAATGCCAAAAACATAGAAATTCCAAAAATTTTAATATAAAGCCCTGCCTATTGTCAACATCCCAGTGAGAATTTAAACCTCATGATTAATTTCTCTTTAAAGCCAAAAAAATTAAGTTCAGAATGAATTATTTTTACCTTGTGAATTACAGTTCAAAGTTTGGAATTCTTAAATAGAGGTCTAAAAACTATCTCCTCTGACTCACTACTCTGTCCATCAGATTTCTTGATGTCATTTGGACTGAGGTATTTCATCTTGTTTAGCATCTCTGACTACACCATCTCTCCCAGAGTCAGCATCAGTACTTCCAGGCACAAATTAGTTCAGGCAATGTCAACTGCTGTGCACACCAAAGTCCAAGTGCTTTAACGTGATAAAAGTGTACTTCCTGAAGTCCACTGTGGGTTTCCTGGTTCTCAGGATGGGGAGAGGGCTGTGTTCTGCTCCACCCTGTCATTCAGAGGCCCGAGACAATGAAAGAAAGCTCTACCATCCTCAACACAAGGCTTCTGAGGTCATCCTGGGCATGCAGATCCTTTTTTTTTTTTTAAGTGTGTTTTACTGACTACGCTATTACAGTTGTCCCAGTTTTTCCCCTTTGCACCCTCTTCCTGGTACCCCCTTCTCGATAGCAACCAAAGCACTTTTAATTTCTACTTCCCACCTGAAGCCCGTGCTCTGGCATAGATTCCACCTAACCACCGGGCATCCACATACTGTTAAGAAGCGGCTGTTTCCATCTTGGGCCTGAGGGGCTATTTCTGCTACTTCTTGCCATGGAATTAGTTAGGAAAAAGAAACCTGACCCCTGGAGAATAATTTCTCTTCAGTAATGAACCAGCCAGAGACAATTGGAGACTGTCAGACATGGAGTAACTCTTGGCCATAGCCAGACCAGGTGAAATTCAAAGACAGCCTCTCCACGTTTCCCTTTGTGGTGTGAGACACAAGTGGGGTTTGGGGTAACAGACCCAGCACGGCTTTCCAAGACTTGGCATCAGAGATTTGAGGCTAGAAATTAATTCATGCTTTGTGAAAAAGGTGAGCAAAACAAATATTGGTCTGCCTAACAATGCCCAGAAAAACTCATAAAGACAGTTTTCCTACGCCTCAGCTACCCCTGCTTGAGCTTAAATCCATCCTTCTAAGAACTCAGTCCTATTTCACCCCTGCAAACTCATTCAAAACAAATCTATTCCCTCTTTCCTCTTCAAATCAAGACAGCAATCCTTAGAAAGATACCTGTAGTCCTTCTCACCAATTCCAATGTGGCACGCTGTTGAATCCATCAGCCATCCTTGACTCACTCTCTTCATAACAAATTCTAATGTATTTGTCTTCTGAATGTGGTACTCCAGGTAAGCAGTAAGCAAAAGAAGACACTCTACTGTCATTATATATCATAGACTTCTAGAAATCCTGACTTTGTTTGAGTTGACATGTTTTAACCATACTTAACCAAACTTAAGTTTCAAGATTCTTTTAGAAATTCTGATGCTTACGTCCTTAATGCTGATGTTTGCAGTGACTATATTTGGGGATTTTTTTTATACAAGTTCTAAAAACCAGTTACTAGTTTTGTAAACCCAGATTACTAGCAAAACTTTCTGAACCTCAGTGTCATCTTAAAACGCAATTATAGTTCCTCCCCTTCAAGCCTGTCATAACCAAGTACCACAGACTAGGTGGATTAAACATTTTCCCACAGTGCTGGAGACTGAAAGTTCAAGATCAAGGTGTCAACAGCGTTGGTTTCTTCTGAGGCCTCTCTCCTCAGCTTATAGATAGCCATCTTCTCCCCATGTCTTCACATGGCCTCATTCTTTGTGTATCTGTGTCCTTGTCTTTTCTCATAAGGGCTCCAGTCATATCAGATTAGGGTCTACCCTACTGACCTCTTTCAATGCTAGTTAACTCTTTAAAGACCTCATCTCCGATTGCAATCACATTTTGAGATACTAGGGTTTAGAATATTAACATGGATTTTGAAGAACAATTCAGCCCAAATGAAATAGTGCTAGCGTCACATGGAACCACCCTGCAATAAATATTCATCAAATGCCTGAATTGGATGATGGACCTCCTTCCCCAACCCTTGATAAACTCTTCCTAAATTTTCGTTTTTTCAGTTATAGAGGTTTTGGGTGTTTTTAATGTTTGGGGTTACTTTTGTTTGCTTTCTTTTTTTGTTTAGTTTGCTTTTTGAAGGCAGGGATTCAATCCTAGTTATTTTTACATCCCTCCAAAGGGCCTCCACAGACTTAAATAAATAGTTGATCAAGAAGCTACTCTTGAATGGAACTGAAATAAATCTAATTGAATTAATTGTTAATTTAATTTCCAAAGAAACTAAGAGCCATTGCAAAGACCTCCACTCTTATCTATTTTTAACTGTGTTTTTGCTTCTGTTGTTTTCCATTCTTTCCTCTTTCACAGACCCTGCTGCCATTCCTCTTCGTCATGTCTCACAACAGAACAAACTTGTCAAACTTATTCTCATCATCTAACCTCCTTGTGGCCCCTGCTTTTCTCCTTCCCTGTGCACTTGCCAGGATAGCGAGTTGCTCTGTGTTGCTGATCAGTGCCTAATTTCCTTTTTATCAGGAATAAAGAAACCCTTAATTGCCTCCTGCAATACCACTGGCATAATCCTGACACTAACACATCACAATGAACAGGAGGCTCATTAATAAACATGCAGTGCTGTGAAGAATTTCACTGATCCCTCTCCAGGTCATTAAATCTATACATGTTTGATGGGCAATAAAAGAGAAATGTGGAATGATAATGGCAGCTGTAGGAGGCTGCTGCTCTCCTGGTCTCCTGAACCACAAGAAAAGACAGGAAATGATCCATGTATTTAAAATATATATATATATATATATATTTTAAATATATCTATATTCTACTCATCATTACTAATTTTAAGTGCCTGGGCATATTTCATAGGCAACTGGTTTGTAAATAAAACTCAGACTGAGTCTCCAGCATTAAAGATGTTCAACTTGAAGCAGGGACTTGATGCCCAGTCTGATTACACAAGAGGAAGCGCTGCCCTCCGCAAACAGTTTTTGTGCGGGGGTGACTCGGAGGGCGGGTGCTAATCAAAACACATTTCTGTCTGTCGCCTTTTATGATATAAATAAAGAATGCTGCCCGTGTTGATGAGATATTAAGCAAATCAGGTTCTAATTCCAGAAATAACAAGCCAACAAAGATAAAATAGTATTACTAGTTTATTCTGTAAAGCTAAAATCAAAGAAATAATTTATACCATGTAAGACAGGTATGTGATTGACTTTAACATTTTATTTCTACTGCTCACCTCACAGATAAAGTCAAACACAAACTACACACAATAAAATAAAATGCCTAAAATAACTAATGTTAAAAACCAACACATCCTAACATCAGCCTACAATGGTAACTTGGTACAAGGCAAGTACTGGACAAAAGTACTGCAGTAAACCTTTGACGACTGAATATTCAGAGTTTGTGATTTCTTATACTTTGCAACAATCCAAAAATGTACAGTCATTTTGGATTTTGCCGAGACTGATTTGAGTCACACCCCACCGCCACCCAGCAGTCTGACAGAATGAAGTAAACCGCAGAACTAGTGAGTTTCCCTGGACACTCAGTGTCTGTTCATTTGTCCAACCCTGACATCCTTGTCCTCTTTTCTCATTTGTAGTAACTTTCATCAAATAACTTTTGTTAAAAAAAAATAAGAGGACCTGTTAGGAGGTAGGGGAGAGAAGTGTGGTTTATATAAAATCTGACATTGAGGAGAAAACCAAACGATAAAGATAATACTGGATTGTCAAGAAACATGTAAGGACTGCCAGCAAATTGCAATTACCAATGTATTATGCTTAATCTGAGGCAAGGCTGAAATTTGGTTGAAGATTATGACATGAATACGCCCTAGCCTTTATTGAAAATCATAAAGGATAAAGCCTGGAACTGTCTCAATGAGAGCTCGAGCCAGAAGGAAGATGATTTATCCAAGTCAGAAAGCACAGTGGAGGCTTCCACACATTGCCTCTGGAGCCAGACCACCTGGATTTGCTCCCAGCGCCATCACTTTTGTATTTGGGGAGGGAGTGATCATATTATCTCGAGCATTGGCATAGCCTTTTGGATAACAAGCATCACTTAATATTGAATTTATATAAAGTTACAACAACTAACTTTCAAAAGGAAAAAATATTACAGCTCCCATAAATGATGTGTTAATAATTATAAAAGGCCACAAATATTTTTATAAATAGCAAAGTGCAATTAAAACACTACATAATGATGAAATCAATGTAGGAGAAGCCAAGGCATTAAGGCATCAGACATGTAAAGAAATTTTTTTGAACTTTAGGTAAAATTTTCCCAGCAAGCTCCTTACCCTCTCATTCTAGAAGTCCCTCCCTTCTTTTAGAGTCAACCACCTTCTTGTGTTGAGGCCTCTCCCATACTGTTCTCTCTGCCTGGAACCAACACCACCAACCAGGTCTAACTTAAACTCCTGGAGATTTTCCAGGTCTCCGTTTAAAAGTTCATTCCATAGGGACATCCTTCCTAATGCTCCTTTCCAATCCACCTCAATCTGGATGCAGTCATCTCATTGTAAACCCTCAAAGCATCCTGAACTTTCTTTCATGGTACATGTTGCAATTGCAGTTGCAGTGGGATATTAAGAGGGACCATTTCTGTCTCTCATGACTACAACTAAAGCTCCAAAGCTGAAAACAACAAGAGCAAACTACCCTTCCATTCTCCATGAGACTATTAAACACAGTCCGGGGATTTACTAGTAGCAGAACTAGCCCTGCAGTCCTCTCCTGGATCTGAGCCCATATGACAGATTCTTAGTCATTGGAAAAGGAGTTCTTAGAAGTTATAGGGAATTTTGGATAAAGTATTCATCCCTCCAAAACCAAGTGACAGGTTTAGAGAATCATTCATAAAGTTGGGGTGGGGGTGATTTATCCAAAGGGAATATTGTCACCTTCAGCAGCATTTTTGATCTTCCTTTGGTTATCTAGGCAGAGAAATGGAAGACTAGACAGAGAATGGGGCAGAGGGCAGTAACTCTGGCCCTCACAGCAGCCCTGTGATAAGGACAGATGTGTTTCCATGGGTACAGTAAACACTGCAAAAGGTAGCCTGTCTGTATCCTGCTCAAGAGAGTGAGCATCCTTCCAGGTGTGGGGTCTCTAGCAACCTGCAATTATCAGGGATGCCATCAGACGTAAGGGCTGGAGCTGAAAGGAAGCTGCCACAGTGACTGACAATCTGGAGTCAAAAGAGGACTGTGACACCTCGCACCAGTTGATTAAAAAAGCTTTTGCCCCTTTTCTGTAAATCTTTCTCCCACCTCAGCACAGTACCAGCTCCACACACTACGTATGAGGCCAAAAGCTGACAGACCCAGTCAGAAAAAAAAGGGGTAGAAAAAACAGACCCTGCCTGCCCCCTTCCCAGCGCATGTCCCACCAGGGGTCAGGACAGGGCTGAGAGAGAGAAAGAAACAAGCAGTGTGTCCGACAAGGGAGTGGACTTTCTACTAAGCCTGGACTGAAAGTTTTTTGTACCTTAAAGCAGCTGGAAAGTTATGGGATCCCCCCTAAAAGTCATTAAGGAGAATCAACAAGAATAGAGGAAGGCACTAGTTGGAGAAAAACAAAACTGTTTCATGCATGCATCCCACTAACTCAGGCAGTCTAAATCACAGATGAGCTAGTTATATGGTTTTGTAAGTTTAGCAGTGTGTTTATTTGCTTAATGTTCACATCTTCCACCAGACTATAAGCTCTGTGGGGGCAGCTCGGCACTGACACATGGTAGGTAGGCCTCTCCCCAATATTCGTCAAATAAACAAGTGATTAATATTTGTTAAATAAATAATTTTATAGAATACTTATAGAAGTTAATGCTCTTGAATTATCATTGTAAAATTCTCAATAGTTCAGAATAACCATCAAAAATGTGCTTTGTTGCATCCATATAAGAAAGATATTCTAATAATCAGATTTATCAATTTACAAATTAGACTTTGAAGCCAGAAAAGAAATTGGGGGTGGGGTGGGGGGGGAGGAAAGAAAACCTTCTGCCTGAGGATTTTTTTCCCTCTGGAAATGCCATATTAAGTATAAGTTTCATATTCCTTAGAAGGAGGGGACAGTGGGGAAGCAGCATAGCACTAATCTGATGGGAAAAATCCTCCAATAAGTAGCTGTAGCTGTTGCTTGTTCCAGAGAAAGGCAGATGGGGTGGGAGGTAGAGGGAGTTACTTTTTCCTGTGCTTTCCTTATAATGTCTCTTAAGGTGATATTTCATCCCAGAGTGATCGAAGTCCCTGAAATTTCAAGAACAGGCAGGCCTTTTTTTACAAGCAACAGTAAAAAAATTTTGAGCAGCTAAGCATGTTACCAGGGAATTAATAATAAATCTATACAGATTGATATTCCCCTGAGATAAAAGGAAAGAGAAAATATTAAAAAACTGATGCTTCTGGCAAATGAAAAACTAATGGAGTGTAAATCTCTCCAGGGAGGGGGACGCGGTGCTTGCTTTTCTTCCCGAGACTGAGGCCTGCCGCGGGAGTTAATGAGCGGGGCGCTGCTCTCTCCTCCTGGGACCCCATGGGGGCAGTAACACTGACCCAGCCAAACAGCACGGTCCAAGGAAAGGGCCCAAGAGGCTCGGGTAAGAATGCCATCTCTTCTGCCTGCTAACTGTGTGGCCTCAGAAAAGTAACTTAATGTCCTTGAGCCTCAGTCACTGAAATGGAAAATGGGGAGGACAGCTTTTTCATAAAGTGAGGCGAATTAAACTGGAGCATGTAGACACTGGCTGGGATCCAGTTAAGAACTCCATAAGCTTCTGATTCTTTTCCCAGAATACAGTATATTTTTCTAGTTAAGCTTATCTTTACCCAAAAGAGCTTCTTTATACCACTAACACAGAGTACTAGTCTATTATAATAACAATTCAAGGTCTTTAACCTCAGAAAGTCTTTCTCATCCAATTTTATCGTATCAGGTTTTAGAGACATCAGTTTCTTGAAAGTGTTGATCACGCTTCTTCGAGTTCCATCTCCTTCCACCAGGCCTCCATCTCCCTGTCATCAGTCAGCAGTCATAGATTACACGAGCTGTGAAGCCAGGGTCTATATTTTTGTCACTACTGTAATCAGCATTAACACAGAATCTAGCACTTGGTAGGTACTCAGTAGATATCTGTTACTTGAATAGATGAATATAAGATATTTTCATCAAGACAAACTAACAGCTATATCCAACAACCTCAATATCCCACTGTCTTAAGCCAGTAAATGTGCACTTTTCAAATATCCACAGTGGAACGTGGGTCAGCATGGGCTGTGTTCTGCACAATCATTCAGACACTGGGATCTTTTCATGTAGTCTTCCATTTCCTCCAGGACCTCCCAACCCTCCACTGAATCTTCTATACCCAACCAGCAATTACAGAAGAATCCCCAGGGAGATTTTAGTGCCAGGCCCAGTTTTCAGTGGCCAGAAGTGATGTTCATCACTTCCCTTTATATTCCTCTGACCAGGACTCAGGCACATGGTCCCACCTACCTAGGGAGAAAGCTGGAAAATGTAATATAACTACATCCCCAGAAGGAAGATGGAGACTTTAGCCAGACTCTCTCACTTAATAGGTCAGTCCATATGTGTTGAGTAATCAAATAACTAGCATTAAGAATTAGGCAGATAATTGCCATCCAGAAACAATAGCCAAGGTTTGGGAATAAGATTCTAAGAGTCAGGGAGGCTTGGGAAAAAGGAGAACAAACATGGTAGAAGAAACCAAAATCCAAAATAAGAGACCAAGACTAAAAATAAAGGTAAAAGTTCAGAACTCTGAAGAAAGTGGACAATATTGTAGCTCAATGTCATTGTTACTGTGGGTAGTTAGCTAGCTATTAATAAAAGAAGGAAGCAAAGGGAATCAGACATTGTTGAGCATAGTCAACCAGGGAACATAAGCTTGTTTCACCAGGAAGAGACAGCTTCACACACTCCAGAGGATCACAGCATTGTCCTGCCAAGGATTAACACCCCTCCCTTCCCCCTTCCCTCCGGTACCAAATATTCTGGGAGAAGCAGAGGAGATAAACACATACACAATAGAAGTGAAAATGGCACAGGGGCAGGCGTTTGACCATGGAGGCCTATCAGTCTAACCTGGAAAAGGAATCAGTTGGCTAGGGGGTGAACCCATCAGAAGTCTGCAAAAGCTTGGGAAGTTGATTGGTTATTTAAAAAAAAAAAATACCTGCTCTGTCCAAAGCCTGAGATAGTGTAACCCAACTTGGCAAAGAAGCACGCTCTCTCTCTCTCTTTTTCTGGGGAACACACGCTGGCCCTGTTCATTCACGTGGTTTCTCCATAGTAATCATATGGGCCTAACAGCCATGGTAGCCAGTAATTGCCTGGACTCTAAACACTGCTCCAGGCAGAAGCTTGGGTACAACAAAGCAGGCAGGAACAACACTAAGCTACCAGGATGGAAACTGAGACCACTTAGCAGCATCCTGTGGGATCTAAAGAACTAAATTTTAGTATGAAACAGAAACTCTGAACACTGGCTTTTGTTTTGGCCTTGCTGAAGACATGGCTGGACTGTTTCCATGGCAGGACAAACAGGTGGGGAACAGGAGCAGCCTTCTATTTCCACCCAAATAAATTTTGCCATACTGCATCCTCCCTTGTGGATCCTCTGAATGCTTTCCTTGAGACACCACATGAACCCCACTCTCACTAGCAATGTCACCAAATATCAACACCAAACTGATGGCAGCAAAGGTAGCCATCTAAGTTATACCTACTTCAAGTCCACCATAGTCTGAAAACGGAAGCAGGTTGGGTTCCAGATGAGGTTAATGTGCCTCAGTCCGCAGAGGCAGGAATGCAGAGGCAAGGGGCTGTCGGTGTGCAAACTACCAAAGCCATAGAGTAGCCGACATGGAAGCTGCTATTGGCCGTCTACAAGCCCTACTCACTAGATATAATTAGGGAAGCGAAGACTCTTTCAGAACCTGATCTTCTGCATTCCTTATTCCCTGTTACACATGTGCAGACCAAGGGGCAGATTCTAGAAAGGTCATGTTTTTCTGGAAGAGCAGGCCTTACCTT